>NW_024581101.1:1090705-1158968 GCF_017639235.1 Corvus kubaryi
TCCTTCCTTCCCTCCTTCCTTCCCTCCTTCCTTCCCTCCTTCCGAGTGCCTTCCTTCCTTCCGAGTGCCTTCCTTCCTTCCGAGTGCCTTCCTTCCTTCCGAGTGCCTTCCTTCCTTCCGAGTGCCTTCCTTCCTTCCGAGTGCCTTCCTTCCTTCCGAGTTCCTTCCTTCCTTCCGAGTTCCTTCCTTCCTTCCGAGTTCCTTCCTTCCTTCCGAGTTCCTTCCGTCCTTCCGAGTTCCTTCCTTCCTTCCGAGTTCCTTCCTTCCTTCCGAGTTCCTTCCTTCCGAGTTCCTTCCTTCCTTCCCTCCTTCCTTCCCTCCTTCCTTCCCTCCTTCCTTCCCTCCTTCCTTCCCTTTCTCTTGCTTTTGTTCTTTCCTTGGGCTTTGCCGATGTTTGTTGCCCAGGGCACTGTGCCAGTGCAGTCCTGAGTGTCACTTTGCATTTGGGATTAACAGGACCCTTCTTCTAAGGGTTTCTCTGGTATTTATAGCAAACCATGCAACATTGCATAGAGGAATGCTGAGAATAGTAACTCAGGTGACAGACCAGGGCTGCCAGAACTGAGCTGAAACAGGCAGGTGTAGCCAGTGCCTGGCAGTGTGAGGCTGTGTGCTCAGTCTGCTGAGAAAAATAAAATTAATGGAGAGTCAAAAAGCAATTGCTCTTTTTCGTCCATATGCAACTGTGTGCAGGGCAGAAGGTTAACAAATTCAACCTTTTCTTCTTTCTTAAGTAGCAGAATAATCTGTAAAGTGTAAGTACAGTTTCTCTGGTTGTGTTTAGAGACCACACTTCAAGTTCTTCCTTGGTGGTTTATCACATTTAAACATACTCCCCAGAGACATTAACACATATCCTGTGCTAAGTGCATTGCTTATCAGCTGTGCTTCAGCTCCCGTTGCTGAATGTTTTGGTTCCGTTTGTTGTGCAAACCACCGTGATGCTGCTTTGGGTGTATGGCTGAACTGAGATGAACCAGCCGGGGGTGATGGCAGGAACCCAGGGGGAGGCAGGGGTTGTGTGGATGCAGTAGCTTTGGTGGGGCACTCTTCTTAGGTCTGTACCCTTCCCCTCCCAAAGCTGGCCATACTGCAGGGTGCAGATGTGGCCCTGACCATCAGTCAGCCCTGTGACTGCTTGGTGTTGGTACCACTTGAGGTGCATGGAGGCTCCTGGGACCCAAGTGTCTGAGATTTCTGAAGGATGGAAGGTATGGTTGTCCAAGGGCTGAGGTGCTGTTTCTGAAAAGTAGAAGATGCTTTCAGGGGACAAGTGGTGAAGCGGCACCTCTGTGGTCAGGTAAATGTTAGGGTTGTATTCCAGTGGGTCTTTCTGCCAAATGCCCTGATACCCGAGAAGGCCACTGGCCTGGCCTTGCACCCTCCAGCTGTAGTCAGATCCTTCAGGGAGCTACATTTAGAGAACACCCTGCCAGGGCTGGTGGGACAGGGACACCTTGCTTAGAGGGGGATTAGTTTCTGGATGTATAGCTGTATTTTTCTTCATCTCTTATTGAGGATTCTCTAGGCTATTTAAGGATGGGCACATTCTGCATTCACCCCTCTCCCTAGATGCCTGTGCTCTCTGTTTTCACCTGCTTCTCTCCAGCAGAACAATCCTCTGCACATGCCTGGGCAGGAGAATAGTTCCAGCCTGTCCATACTTTTCCTTTGCTTTCTAAATCCCATTCTGTGGCCTCAGTATCAAGCTGACATGGGGTTTGGATCCGTGCATGTCCTCAGGGCATGTGATTCTCCTGGGGCTAAACAAGAGACACTTGACCAGGCTGTCACCTCAGAGATGCCGGTCTGGTGTAAAGGTACAGCCACAGAAACTTGTGTTCAAGTAACTTCCAAGCTAAAACATCTGCATGTACCACTCTCATTCTAAGCACAGCACTGTGAAAAGAAGCACAGAGGTTCAGTGCTCTGGGTTTTAGTGGTATTTTGGTGAGTGCTTACCCTGGTTTTGGGTTGCTGTAGCACTGCTGTACCCCTGGTGTGAATCCCTACCCTGTGCTCGGCAGCTGCTGCACCGCACATTTGGGAAGTGATGAAGAGCGCAGTAAATAAAGACCCCGAGGAAGTAATGATTTTTCCATACACCCACTGTGCCTTTAGTTTCATAACTTGCCTACTTTTCAGAGAGTAAAGACAGGCCAGGGTTAATATACCTGGAAGCTCTAGAAAGTTAAGCTGTGGGGACCTGGTGCAGCTGGAGGGAGAACAGGAGATAAACAACTCCAAACCCACAACCTGGTGCCAAGCAGGCTTTAGAAATACATTTATTTTTATACAGAGCACAAGAAATATCTGCTGTTTACCTTCCATGAGAGGGGACAGGACTGCTGAGGGGAGCAGCTGTAGGATACTACATAAAGCTGAGCTCTAAAGTGCCCACAGATGTTTGCTCCATTTGGTGAAAATAATCTGGTGGTCCCAGCACAGCAGCTACTGGCCTGGGGCTCCACTATGCCACACACTGGTGGCTTTCAGGGCTCTTGTGCACCATACCCTGGGTGGGCTGCTCCTGTGGGAGGGTCATGGGAGATGGTCTGGCTAATGTGGGCTCTTGACATGGCACAGGTGAGCAGAGCCCATGAGCAGCCAGCACATTTGCAGGGGCAATGCCACCACTGCACCTTTCCTGGCTCTAGATTGGGAATTCAGGAATGATAGTACTGAGGGCAGAAAGCTTCTGGAAAAGCTGGAAGCAAATTCATGCCCCTACCTGTGCATGAGAGTGGCTTTCTGGTGTGTGAGATGGCACAAGGCAGGCAGAAGCTGCATGCACAGCCCAGTCTGGGGGCTGCCAGGGCCCAGTGTTAATTTGCCTGTGGAGCTCCAGAGCTGTTGTGATAAATGCGTCTCACATTAGTGCGTGATGTGCTACATGGGAACACGGGATTATGTTGTTCCCTGAGCCATACTTTCAAGATTATGTATTCAGGTTGAAAACAACTCTAAACCTGAGGTCAAGAAGGTTTCAATACCATTTGCCCGGGACTCTGCAGTTGCATTTCTTCCAAATAAAACCCACCTGCTTGCTAGAGTTCTGCAGAGCTGGCAGTGGCTCACATAGTTTTCATGTTTCCCAGCTCTTTATCTGTTTCATTTGCTTGAACAGGTACCTCATAGCCCTTGGTGTAGTTGTCAGCAGGACGTGACCTCTCCTGGCCCTGCCAAGGCAGCATTTCCAGACCTTGGTTCCCCCATAGAGTACAATTCCTACCAGCTTGGCCTCCAGCCTGATTTTGTCAGTTTTAGGGGAAGGAATAGGGTGTGAACACAGCCTCCCCCTCTGCTGCAGCCTCCCCATGTGATACTTTTCTTTAGGACTCTCTGTCCTGCTTTCTGAAATATAAATCCTTCAACTTGTTCTGGCCCTGTATTACTGAGAGGGTGACAAAGAGGAGACAGTGTGATGACTCTTGGATTTTAAAACCTGCAAGGTGAGTGAGGTAAGTGTGAGTCCCGCTCTTCCTGGGCCCAGATGAGGTAGGTGCTCTGCTATGATGGCAAAATGTTCATATACAGGCTCCTCTGGCTTTGTACCCAGCTATGCTGGTCTGTTCCTGGTGTGCTGCAATGGTCTGGTGAGGTTAGGCCCTGTAGCTGATGGTAAGTCTGGAATTACTGGAGTGGGCAACGGTTCATAAAAATCTGTGTGAACAGGCCATAACAATAGGGCAGACCAAGAGTATCCTGCAGCCAAGGGCTAGCCCAGTGGGGTCCCACTGACCCTCCTTTGTTGTGAGGGCACAGCCAGGAGTGACACACTGTCTCTGCACCCCAAACCCCCTACTGGTTTGGTTTACAAAGGCACATTGTATTGGGCCTGGAGCAGCATGTCTGGAATAAGCACTGTTGTAACACTGAGCTCGGTGAGGAACAGGCTCCAAGGTAGCCCCCAGGGCTGGGTGGAGTGATGCAAGGTGAGGCCATGTGATGGAGGCAGCAGCAATTTGTATAGCCTGACGATGTCTTCTCCCTTCCTTGCTCTGTGCTGACGCTGCTGCTCTATCAGAAAGACAGGACATTTCCTCTTGGCAGTTCCTGTTGCCAGACCATGGCCACGTCTCCCATCCGGTTGGTGATGATGCAGAAAGTTCAAGGCTGTGTCCTGGGGTGTCGGCCGTGCAGGGAAACAGAGCTCTGCAGCTCTGGGGCTGTGGGGGCTCGAGCGGCAGGGGCAGGGATGGAGCCGCCTCTGTGGGACTCCACAGGCTTCTGTAACTCCTATGCCCCCTCCCTGGAAGTGTGCCAAGCTAGGTTGGATGGGACTTTGAGCAACCTGATCTAGTGGCTGGCACCCCTGTCCATAGCAGGGGGGTTGGAACAAGATGATCTTTAAAGTTTCTTCAAACCCAAACCATTCCAGGATTCTCTGAATCCTGACAGAGCCCTCACAGGCCCCTCGCGGGAGTGTTGGTGGCTTCTGCTGAGGAAGGGTGCATGGAATGGAGGGAGCCCTTAGCAGGAGACTGGGAGTGCAGGAACAGATGGGTGTTAAGGGAGAAAGTGTGAGCCAAAGTAGAAAACCCTCCAATCAAGATCCCCCACACCCACTGACAGCTCCCTCGCCATGGTGGAACATCAGACCTTGGCAGAGACTTGCTGGCATGAACTGAAGAAGTACCTCTCCATGGAGGCAGATTTTTTCTTGGTTTAGGTTTTGGGTTTTTTTCCCCTTATGATTTTATATGTGAAAGCCTGGTGAAAAGAGGCGGCTGGAAGCTGCACAACAATCCAGCACAAAAGTCCTTGGAGGGCTGCAGCTTGCTGCGAGTTCAGACTGGAAACATGGAAACAATTCCACTCTGCTCATGTTTGTTGATGATTTCTGCACACAGGACCTCACTGAGGCCTGCAGTAATGAACTAAGCGACTCTCAGGGAGTGATTAGGTGTCATTAACCTTGCTTGATTCTCAGTATGCAAATAAAGCAATCTAGCATCCTTCCACTTAACCAGGGGATGGGGAAAGGCTGGTTTAGGACTCTGCTCTCCTCGACTGGAGCTGCTTTCTCTACCAAGGAGCCCTCGAGGAGTGTGATACCACCACCACATGCTCATTCCTGAGCCATCTTCCTCCCACTGATCTGCACAGTCCCAAGAAGCTGAAGCCCTGGAATTTTCAGGGCCTCAGTGCTGTCTCCTCACCCACTGTGCTTTTGCAGGAGGGCCTGGCAGCTACACCGTGGGCACGATGTCGGAGCGCTTCGACTGCCACTACTGCCGTGACCCCCTGCACGGCAAGAAGTACGTGCAGAAGGAGGGGCGGCACTGCTGCGTCAAGTGCTTCGAGAAGTTCTGCGCCAACACCTGCATGGAGTGCAAGAAACCCATCGGGGCTGACTCCAAGGTCAGTGCCGAGCACCTCAGCGGGTGATGAGGAGAGGCAGATGCTGATCGCCCTCCTCTGGTCTGGCACTGAGCTACTGTGAAAGAGCAAGTTCTTTGCGAGTCTTCGGGCTGCCAGCAGTGTGCTCCTTGGGCAAAGAGCAGTTCTGGGGTGTGCACAGAGAATGCTCATGGTCGGCTGCTTTGGCAGAGAGCCTCATTTCAGGGTCTAGATTCAGCCACATGAACTGCTGCAAATGCTGAATTGCCCTGGAGAGAGAACTGCAGGGAGCCAGCCTGCACAGGGCCTGCAAAACTCATCTTTGGGCAAATCACTGAGGTCTGATTTTTGTCAGTTTGTCAGAGGCTTATTCCTTCATGATGGAAATCAAGAGTTCTTTCAATATGTATATCTATTGAGAGCAGTTGGACCGCAAGATGGTTCTGTTGGTTTTTTTTCCTCATATTAATTTATAATACTATCTCTGATGTTCAGACACCATAACACCAGGCAGGACATGAAGAAACATAAACTGCAGGACCTGAAAATATCTGCAAGTGTGCTGGTTGAAACCGTGTTGATCTCCATGAAAATTGGAAATTGGTTTGTTGCTTCAGTATAGAAATATGATATTACTGAAGTCTTTAGCATGCACCTTCAGGGTCAGATAAATGTTTATAGCAATAATAACATACACCTGAACTAGAGGGAATGTAAGAACCCAAGAACAGATTTGCAGAACTGCAAATCTCCAAGCAGCTGGTTTGATGCATCTTCTGCCCCACTCAAAATGTATGTGATTGTGTTCAATGAGTTTGGTTAAATGTCCTTCCCTTAACTGATTGCAGAGGAGCTGTAGCTCTATGCACTGAATCAAACACACTTAGGAACAACAAATCTATCCTTTACTGCCCAGGCTGATGAGACAGGAGCTTGGCTTTTGGGCTGCTCAGGGGGAGAGAAAAGCTTCTCACTCCCTCACTCACTTTCTGTTTATTCTAGGAGCTGCATTTCAAGAACCGCTACTGGCACGACAACTGCTTCCGCTGCTTCAAGTGCTACACATCCCTGGTGAACGAGCCCTTCATGCTGCGGGAGAACAACAAGGTTTGGTGCAGCAATTGCACTGCTGCTGAGGATGCACCCAGGTGTAAGGGCTGCTTCAAGCCCATTATTGCAGGTACTGGTACCAGTGACAGGTGTCCAAGGGCCACATTCTGCTCTAGGCCATAACCAGGGTGGTTTATCAGGCTGTAGAGGCTGCAGTTAGGGGTTTGGGCATCACAGTGGAGGGCTGGAGAACCTCAGAATAGTAACTTTTGACTGTTGCTGTCACCTGTCCATTTTATTCAAGTGTTGAAAGGCTGCTTTGCAGTTAACCCTCATGTGGATAATTAACCCTAATGTCAGTCTTAAACAATTTTTACCAGAAGCTTTGCTCTGTAAATCAAGGTCCTCAAAGGCTCAGGCATCTGGTCTGATAACTATTTTAAGAAAATCTAGCAGGCCCTGGCTAAAAACAGATACAGAAATTACCAGCTCATCCCTTGTCTGCATTCCAGTGGAATCTTGGGCATAGCGAAGGACAGGTCTTGCCCACAGATATTACACTGCACAGGAGGAGGGGTTTGCCACAGGCCTGAAATCCTATATGACAAGTTATTTTTGTCTGTCGTAGGAGACCAAAATGTTGAGTACAAGAAGATGGTCTGGCACAAGGACTGCTTCACCTGCAGCCAGTGCAAGCAAGTGATTGGATCTGGGAGCTTCTTCCCCAAGGGTGATGAATTCTACTGTGTCTCCTGCCATGAGCACAAGTTTGCCAAGACTTGTGCTAAGTGCAAGAATGTAAGTCCTTCCCCTCTGCAGAGGCAGCTGCCAGAACCAGCCCTCGTGTGCCTTTTGGGAACTGGGAGAGTGAACCAGCAGGCAGACCATGCTGAAGCTGTACCAATGCTGATGTTCTTTCCTTGAGATATTGGTGCCAGCAGCTGGTGGAATGATGGGAGAGCTGACGGTCCCCGTGCTCTACAGGATCTGGGCAGGGGTTGTTGTGTTAGCTAATGGCAACACTGCAGAAACCAGTCTTGCCTTGAGGATAGTTTAAGCTCTGTAGCCGTACTGAATATTCAAATAGTGAAACAGTAGCTGTTTTACAACTTCTGCAACTGATTAGTGTGGAGTTTCAGTTACTGCAGGTAAACGAAAGTATTATGAAAGTGCCAGGTATGTGGGATTTCAGATTAGAGGGACTCAAGTGCACTGCACAATTAAATTTTCTTGTAAACTTTTTGGAAAGATCCTCTCCATGACAAAGCTTTCCCTACACCCCAAGCCTGTGTCACCTCTCTTCTCCCCTGCTGATTCTAAACCACACCTCTGCTCTTTCTCTTGCAGCCCATCACTTCTGGAGGCCTCACTTACCAGGAACAGCCTTGGCATTCCGAGTGTTTCATTTGCTCCAACTGCAAGAAGCAACTGGGTGGGAAGCGCTTCACAGCTGTGGAGGATCAGTTTTACTGTGTTGAGTGCTACAAGGAATGTGTTGCCAAGAAGTGTGCTGGCTGCAAGAATCCTATTACAGGTATGTTGGGTTAAATGCAGCTTGAGGGCAGTGGGTGCTGAAGGTCAGGACAGTGATCCCCCAAAGACAGGGAGCCCAGGGATGAGTAACATCAGAAGCAGGTCTGGTAACCCAAGCCCAATCCCAGCATTTTACATGTGATCTGACTCTAAGCCACGTGCTTGTGCTGGATGGGGGCTGAGCTAGTAACTGAGCTCTTCAGCCTTTGCATGTCTCAAATTTACCTCCTTCAAAACCCCCCTAACCAGAACTGTTTCCACCCATATCTTCGTTTGGGACCCTGAAGTCTAAAACAAGTGGTGTTTTATTGTCCCAAAGGGACATTTGTACCCCTTCTGATGTAGTTTACTTAAAACTCACTGGATTACAGAGCTCAGCCCTGAAATGTGGGCACTGCCCTGCCAGTCCCATGAGGCTCACATTCTATCCTGCAGGGATCTGAGCCCAGAAGTGTTTAGCCCAACCTGTCCTTGCTCCATGTCCCTCCTTGACTGTTTGCTGGAGAAAGAAGCCAAGGGGAAAAGCTTATTGCAGAGACATGCAAGCCTTATGCTAAGATACTTCTTTCTCCAAGAAACATCAGAAGATGCAACAAAACCATGCCTCAGTTGTCACTTTGGTATATCAGGCAGCCCCTGTGGCCCACAAGCGTAGGGAAGCACTGGGGCAGCAGGAACAGGCTGGGCTGTTTGGTGGGATAACCCAGCCAAGGCAAAGCTACTATCGCCGTCCTATAATTGTGTTCTCTCCTAGCAGGATTTGGAAGAGGAACCAGTGTGGTTAACTACGAAGATGAATCCTGGCATGATTACTGTTTCAAATGCACAAAGTGTGCCCGTGGTCTGGCCAACAAGCGCTTTGTTTGCCATAATGGAAAAATTTATTGTGCTGAGTGTCCCAAACGACTGTAATGAGCAGATGTAAGATGGATTTTAAAGCCCTGCTTTCACAAACAGTCCTGGTAAAGGAGCAGGTTTTTGCATGTTGAGAATTTTAACTATTTCCATTTTAGTGTAAGAACTAAACTAGCCTCAATATACTGGGTTTGACTTTTGAAGCTCCTGCAATACAAAAGCATGTAGCCTTGCAAAAATCTAACCTCATCTCCAAGTAACTCCTAGTATAAAGGCTTGAAATGCTGTTAGATTTAGAGATCCACACACTGCATCACCTGTGTGTGCCTTAAACAAAAACAAATCTAGTTTTAAACTTATCTGGTATATGATTAAGCTTGGCACTTAACTGAAGTGGGTTTGACAAGGCATGCACTCGGACACAGAGATGCAAAGATTGCACCTGGATCAGAGGGAACCATTATTATGCTTTTACAAGTACATACACAACATACACCACACCATTAATAAGTAATAAAAACCTTAGCTTACCCTACCACACCACATTGCAGCACATGTACGGAATGGCTTCATCTTACAGATAACAATGTTTTTGGCAGTGATACTTAGCTTAGTTAAGTTTCCATAAACTTGTTTTAGTCTTGATTTACGCATGGTTTGCCTGCAAGTTTTCCTTATCAGTTTTTTTTATATCATTGTTTAAACAAGGCTGTCTGTGTACAATTATTAATCTACTAACAAGTAGTAAATCTTTCACCTACAACATGCACATGCATTTACAAGTGCCTTAAAAATAGCTCAGACAACACTAGCTCTCCTATCATGTCAGTGTATGTTCAGTGACTGAATAAAAGTGAGACTAGTGCCTGCTTGGAATCTATAGTCTGGAAATTTTTTATTTTTTCATTCTGCCATCTTACATGACTGATGTGTCTTAGGGCTGAGCTACTGAAACCAAGTCTACTACACTGATATTGGCAAAGTAGGAGTCAGCTGTGCTGTCATTGCACCCTTAAATATCTGAGGACTAAAGCAACCATTTCCATAAACTAATTAATTTTTAAAATATATAACTGACACTGGACCATCTGCCAGAAACAGCCTGTGTGAAAAAGCCCCTTGGAGAGCATATGTACAGCCACTGTTCATGCACAGATCTACCACCCTTCAGCAACCTGAATGCTGATTTAAGGAGGTTTTTCCACAGTAGTGAAATACTTTATCAACTGGATCTGCTACAGCCATTCCCTTTCAACTACTGACAAAGAACCCTAGCAAGAAAATGAAAAGGCAGCATCTTGCTGGTCACTGCTCCACTGCCGGACTCACCCTCACAACACAGAGATGCTGCTGCTGCAGTGGAAAGGTAAAGGCTGGCAGGGAAAAGCAGGTTAAAGAATTCCTCAGTTCAGAACATGCTATCAGCAAGAGCTGAAGGTGTTAGTGCAAATCCCCTCCCAATCACACAGATGCAACTGCCAGAGGCTGCTAGTTTGGGAATCTGCAGCTAGAGCAGTTAGAACAGCACCAGAATGCATCCAAAGGTCAGCATGGCAAGGGGTGGAGAGGCCTAGTAAGGTCATATTTAACATTACAGAAATAAAGCATTGTTCAACTGCAAAGTTTATTTATTTAACAGTGCGCATGTATTTACACAGGGCTGGATCAGACCATCCAACAAATCTCAGCAACGAAAATATATCGGCATCTTTGTTAGAATGATTGTCTCTGCCAGAACAAAACAGCTATCATACAAAAATACAGTTTTCCTTTTACCTAAGGCACTGCTCTAAAGTCTAAAACAGTTCTACAGTATTTCTGAACAGCAAGAGGGAGAAGGCTGAGGGCTCCTGTTGCAACTGAGGTGTGGAGGAAAGAACAGGTGTAGTTCCAACAAACCCACTGCAAACACAGCTGCTTCCTGGATGCATCACTGGAATTGAGGGATCAGCCAATGGGTTGTAGCAGGATTTGAGACAGCTACCCTTTAAAGTAATCACCTATCCGGTCTATCTGTTACAGGAGACATCAGAAGAAGGCTGCATTATTACTTTAAGTAGCAATTTTCAGAAGATGCTTCGTTAATCTCTTCATGCTGAAAAAAGCAGGCAAGTTCAGGTTAAATAGATTATTTAATGCAGGCTTTAGGAGAAGGGAAATATATATGCAGCTTGCAGCCACTGTTATAAAGCTGGAACTGAAACACTTAGAATAATTAACATGAACAAAACATGACTTCAATGGTCTAATACTGTTATGTACACAATAAAATAATACTTCCATAAGTGTAGATAAATAAGCAATTCAAAAGGAAAACATTTTTTAAAAGCATGACACCTTAAACTGCACTGACACACAAATCTAGGGACTCGACATTTTTGTAATATATTAGAGCACATGCTGTAAAATGTTTTGATGTTTGCCAATAGATTAAAACATATCAGTGATGGTACAGCACAGCATTTTGAAACTGCCAATATTTTCACATTAGATAATAAGAAATTTTTCTTCTCCATTCAAAATTGAAGATATTCAATTTTGCATTTTTAAATAGCACATGAACCAACAAGCAACATTTTTCTAGACATAAAAAGAGAGTTCAGCTTTAACATACACTGAGTGAGTCTTTTATTTCACCAAGGTCATTTTAGAAATATGCAAAGTCTGCAGCTAAGTGGGGAGCCTCCAGTGACATGTTGTTCTACATGATACTGATATGAAAAAAAAAAAAAGACTCAATCAGGTTACTGTAAAGTCTGTAAAGGGAAAACAAGGAATAATTGAACTAGGAAACCTTATCTAACAATTAGCTAAATGAATGGAAAAAAAATTAGCACAACAGTTTCCCTGAAATGTTTCAAGGTGCAAATTAGAAGTTTGTCATCCCTCCCCTGGTGTTTTTGCAAGCTTGAAGACGGATAAAGGTAAACAAGCAGCTTTTCAAAACAAGGCCTTCGGTACTTGAGAAAACACTGGATTACTGAAGTGCAATCAGATTATTTCCAGGTCTCTAGTGTTCACAGTTCTGTCCAAAGAGCAAAGAGAAGAAAACATTTAACCATCGTAACTGTGTGTATGCCACATGCACCCATCATCACTGTCAGTCTACATCCAGGAGTGAGCACAGAACCACTTGGTCACTTACAGTCCAAAACCAGCACAGTACCTTTTCTTTTACAGGAATATTGGTTTTCAAAGTTATGTACAGAATTCTTAAACTGTATTATGTCTAAATATTTTCAAGTCCAAAATCAAAAGGCCACACTTCCTTCACTAAAAAGTTAGTGATTCTGATCACAACAGAATGTGATCAGCAGAACCACAATAAATCTGTCTATTCCCGTGGCCCAGTTCGTCACGGCCTCAAGGGAAGCCTCCATCAGGGTGTGCCCATGGGACTAAAATTCACAAGACGCAGAGTGACAGAGGAGACTCGGGGAGCAGTCCAGTCTGGAAAAGCGCTACACTTTAATCAAAGTAAGTGCTACACATCACTGGAAGGAAATGTGGATAGCGAGGCTTATTTTTCCACTAGCATTCACTTCAACTGATCACACAGTCATTTATCCCATGAAAAGAGATCTCCTGTGAAAACGGCCCTTTGGGGTTTGGCTCCAACACCAGAGAAGTCCAGTCTTACATAAACTGGCTTCCTGAAGCTTCTCTGACACACCATGCTGTACTGCATCAGGGCTTGGCTTCTCAAGTACATATGGCTTGAGATACAGCCCTGCCTCTTTCAGAAAATTCAGAATATTTTGTGTGTGTACAGCTTTATTACTCCTCCCAAAATGTAACACAACCATCTGTGGAACTTCAGGTCACTGTTACCTGCCTCAATGAAGTGAAAGACTATTTTACACTAAGTAGAGAGGACTAATACACTGCTAAGAGTCTGAAGAGACCTTGTAAGACCACACAGGTCTGCATCAAAAAGTTACAGAACATGCCTAGGAGTGGAAAGCTCTGGTGTGTAGAGTTACATCAGACACCTACTAAACTGTTAGTATCTTCAAAAGTAACGTGCCATTTAACATATCTTAGAAAAACTTTAAAGTACAACAGATGAGCTTCAATGCTGCTTGGAACTTCACAAGGGCTCAGCTGTGTCTTTGGAAGAGCCTTAATGCTGGGCCTCAGCAAGTCCCTAAAAAGGCATCAGTTGGTGACTCCTTTTGACAGAATTCAAGTTAAAAACACTAAAGAGCCTTCCCTCCAGTCTACACATGGGAAAAAGTGCCTTGAAGATAAGAAGCTGTAGTTAAGGCAAGGAGAGCAAAACGCAAGGAGGTGAATTGCCTAGCCAGGGGAAAAGACAGACAAGGAAGTCAGCTTGGATTACCTGATGAAGCATCTATTGGTTTGGTCAATGAATTCACTGCACCATCTTCCTCAAAAGCCAATTTGGGACTAGAAGGTATTGTAGCAGCATCATTCAAGTTTTGATTACAGTTACCAGCAGAGATGCTGTCTGAGCTCAGTTTGGTTGACTTGGAATGCACTCCAATGTCAATGAACTCCTCAAAAGTCCATGAACCAGATTTTCCATTAAGATTCTGAATAAGTCCAATTGTATGATCAGTTTCATGAACACCCAACTTCCCCGAGTCATCGATAACCATTTCTTTTGCAGGACGGCTAGAAAAAAAAGAGAATGGGTACTTGTATTGCAGTTTCCACATGTTTAACCTTTACACTGATTCCAGGCCAGACAATTAACAGTCTGCATACTCTGCAAAGTGCTGAATATCCCAAAGGGCATTCCCAGATATGCTCCAGCTTCCACACAGGATCTCCCCTCCAAGAGCCAACGGGGAAGAACAACTCAGCAATATATATCCACTTTTTACTATACTAACAGCTCTCAGGTAAGGTCTGGCTCTAGAAATTTGATGTAAGAATGCAACAAGTTTTTGATCATTAAGTCTTGATTTTTGTAACGCGTATTTTTCCTTTTTTTTCTCCAGCTAAGACTTTTTGAACACAAAACTAAGTCTCAGAAGACCAACAATATTTAAAGCAGATTCAAAATCTAAACCCAAATTACTGATCAATTTTCATTCATTCTTAGGACAACCAGGAAAACATCTTTATATTCCATCATTGGAGGAATGACATTAGTTTATCATCACTTTAAGAAAGTGTTCACAATGTCATTTCTAAATCATTAGCATTTAGATGAGCAAATGGAACAGGCATCAGAGGACAGATTTTCCAGTAGCAGATAAAAATACTTTACGCTCAAAAAATAAAATCTGAAATACTAAAAAAACCAAATTCCTCACTAAGGGAGGCTTCTGCATTGTATCTGCTGTTTCAGCACAACTGAAAGCGTTCTAGAGCTTTCTGTAGGTTATTCTTCCTTTTCAGTGTCATCCTCCTCCCTCTTGTTTAATGTTTTGTTAATGAGAAGAACTGCAAGGCATTTCAGTGGAAAAGCCAAAGTCAGTTTTTATAATCAACACTGCCATGTTTTTGGCTGTGTGTCTCACTTCTCAACAAAGGCAGCACTGTTAACATGGTGCCATCTAAACAAACAATTATCCTGAGCTAACCGCTCTGTGTGAGGCTGTGAGCTGACAGCACACACCACATGCCTGGAGAAAGGCATACAGACACCACAAAGCCAGCAAGGTGCTGCAGACAGCATTGCATTTCATTTAAACATAGAGAGAGAGCACATAGCTAAGTGCTCCCACAGTACAGCAGACTCACCTGGAATCCTTCAGTTCAGTAACAGACAGAGACTCCTCGTCACTTTTCAAGTCACTTCCATTCATGAGCACTTCACTGGCCTTCAACTCTGACTCATCTTGTTCCTCAGATTCTGCAGAGATCATGCTTTGTGCAGTCTCTAAACAATCCTTTGCCTCCTCCTTGACTTTCTGGACCAAGTCAACACCATTTAGCTTTCCTGAACATTGAGGGGGTAGAAAAAATGAAATACAAGGAAAAAAAGAACTTGAGTGGCAGAATTGCTATTCTAAATGAATAAAACACAAGTGCCAAAATAACCTTTCCTAGCCAAAACCTGAGGCACTTGGCTTCAACAGATTCATTTGTCTATAGACAAGCTGCCTATACCAACATGAAATTTGTTTTTCATCTTTAAAAATCCACTTGTAAAATGAAAGCATGCTGCCTGCATTTCACTCTCAAATAATTTTGTCTGATTCTGCATTCAAGAAGGGAGTCCCTCTGGCATCTCTGGGACTGGTGTCTCAGACCATCCCAGTGCTGTTAGGAGTGACCTTTTCAACAGAGCTCAAACATCACTGAGACACTCACTGCCACCCAAGCCTGACTCATCCAGCTTCCTTACCTGGTTGATCAGTCTTCTCAAGACCCAACTCTTCCTCCTCTTCAATATCCTCTCCCTCCATCACCTCCGAGGCAGACTTCCCTTCATCCTGCAACTGAATTGCCAGAGTGTTACTTGGAACTCCCTATCCTCTAAAGTTTCACAAATGCAGTCACAGCTCCCACACAAGACCATTCTGTGCCCAGAAGTGAGGCCACATGAGTTGAAAGGCTCATAGACAACCAGGTCACCCAGCAACACTCAGCTCTGCTGAGCCAGAGCCTGTGGGATCCACTTCCACCTCCTGGCTATTATTCCTGAGTTCCTTTTCCCCTCATTTCTCCAAGGTGTGTGCTAAATTTTTATTGATTTTCAGCTATTTGAAGACTTGAATGTTTGAGAACATTTATTTGAATGTTCAAAGAAGAACAATTATTCCTCAATATGCACAATTTCCCACAAAACTTAGGTCACTGCATTAACAAAAATACATCCAGTTACTGTAGCACTAGCAATCCAAAGAGAATCCAAGACTTGCTTTAAGCAAACAGATGATGCCAGGAATCTAAGTTTTTTGGGGAAAAACAGTCCTGGCGGAATGCACACAGTTAAAAAAAAAAAATCAATTACTAACCAATGTTTGTTTAAAACCAATCTGGAAGTGCTAACACCAGATAACATTGTGTCTATAGGCCTTGAACAAAAATATAACAAAGACTCCTCACCAGAGCAAGCAAAGCAGAAGAATGTGTGCAATGGGAAGCTACTGGGAATTATTCTGGTGCACCAGAACTTTGCAACTGCCGTGGAAGTCAATTTGTGTAAGGATAACAGAGGAAGACAGGATACAAGGCAAAAAGTCCTATTCTGTCATTATACAGATCCAAACAAAAAAGTACCTTGGATTCATTTTGATCTGATTTTCGTGTTCTCTTCATTATTTCTTCGATTCTCTGTTAAAACATGGAAAACATTTGCAATGATACAGAGCTTTATATTTCAGCATTCTGGTTAAATGCTCATCAGTCATAATACATTTTTGTATTTCATGAGTGTACTATTTTAATCACTGTTTTTAAAGTTCACAGAGTTGGCAGTCTTTAAAAAACCACATTTCTATTTAATTGCATCTGAGACCATTTGCCTGTTCATTTTAGGCTGAGAATTCAAAACAGGCTACCTTTTTTCTTTCAAGCCTTTCCTGCATATTTTGCTGCATAATTCTCTCCCTTTCTAGTCGCTGTCTTTCGGCCTCTTCTTGAGCTTTTGCTTCAGCTTCTTCTCTCTGAAAATAAAACAAAAAGAAGAAAGCACCCAGTGCATAACTCATTCCCAACAGTCAAAAGCAAAGCAGTTACAGATTCTGGTTCAACACAGACAGGAACATCAGACAATCACTATTTAATATGACCACATATTACAACTAAATGTCAATTACCCCGCTATTGACATGAAATATATATTACTGTGACATTCAGAAACTGAAACTCAACTATACTGAGGTAATGCAAATATTCTGAATGTTGCTGAGCTACTGAATGTTGTTGTTCAAACTATGCTTCGGGATGAACATTTGGCTAACGAGGACAATCTATATAAAGTAACAAGACAGCAATTAAATTCTGAATGTGTCCAGGTTAACTTAAAAATCTTGGCAGTCAGGTATTGCTACAAAGACACTTGGTACTGAACATCTTCTGTTCCTTCTATACTGGAAAATCTTTTCCAGCATGACTGGAAAGAAAATAGAAACATAGTTAACACTCTGAGTAATTGTTGTAAACAAACGTTTAAAGAAATATCCAGACACATGGCAAAGCCATTCATAAAACACAGGTCTTTGAACACAAATAATTTCAATGTAAAACTGCTTTAGTTTTCAGAATTAATCTAATTTAAGAGAAGTCCACTTTCTGCAGAACAGCTCCCTTCAGTTCAAAGGATGTCTTTGTAAAGGTACATGGATACTTGCTGTGGAAGACTATTCAGCAACAGGAAAAGCAGACTTGGAAACACTACCAATCTTTCTTTGTGAGGAATCAAGAGTAAACGAGATTACTTTCCAGACAGACCATCTCCTTGTAAATCTAGCAGTCCACTGGTAAAGTGGGGTCAGTACAAGTATTTTACATATGCAAAAGAGCATCCCTGATGGCTAAAAAACATATTCCAAAATAGCTGCTTCCACCCACACTTGAATTTATTAAATGATAGGAAAAAAAAATATAAATCACAGAGACCAGGGCAAGGAAAGGACCTACGGACATTCTCAAATCCATCTCAGACAGGATGAACTCAGCTTTACATCATGCCTGACAGAGATTTGTCAAAACCATTCTGTAAAAGAAAAACCACAGCAGCAACTTCTTCCAGGAACGCAGCTGGAGCCACAGACCTGCTGTTGAAGCTCTGCGAGTTTTTCCTGCTCTTCCTGTTCCCGGCGGATCCTCTCCTCCTCAGCTTGTCTTTGCTGTTCTTCATAAGTCAGTCTCTTCTCCTCCTCCTGCTTCCGGAGCTCCTCCTCCCGTCTTGCTTTTTCCTCAGTGGCTCTCCTTGCCATTTCTTCTTCTCTGATTCTAGAGTTTCCAAGGTACAGATTACTGGGTATTTATTTCTTTAAAAGTGTGCATGCACAAGAGACAGAGTGGGAAAGCAAGAAAGTTCTATGCACTCCAGTCAAAAAGTAACTGCATAAAGACACTTTCTGGTATGGATTTACAAATGCCACCATCCAGACTTGTCATAGGTAAAATGAGAATTAACTTGGAAGAAATTATCTGTGAGTAAATGCTCCTTGCTGATTAAGTCAAAGCAGGTTGTTCCAATAACGGAATGTTTGACTGAGAGCTGGATTAAGCAACGACCATTTAATAAAAACCATCTGCAACCATGACACGAATGAAGCTTTTAATCACCATCAAACATAAATTTAGTGAGATTTCCTAAAAGACTTTCTTCTACAGCCTGAATTCAGAGATACAGTAAAGGTGTACACTGCCAGCTCTTGCAGACATACAGAGCAGATCTGATGACGTATTTCTGATAAAACACCTAGAGCAGATTATATGCAAGTTTCTGACGGCTTCATATCCACAACTGGGCAACAGACAAAATCTGATGTTCCACCATGCTCACAGAAGCAGAGAGGTGACCCCTGATCTGGACTAAAGTGCTGACTAGCACTAACTTAGCAATTTATTTCTAACAACTTCTATGCAGTGAACCAAATGCACACTGATTTAATATGTTGAATTACTTGCCTGCAACATTCCTGACTACTATTTCATATCACTAAAGTGAGATTTAAGGTACCATCAAACCACAGCCTAAGCTGATCAAAGGAAAGTTTAATACAGAGAGGTCAACTCTTTCAAACCAAATACAAACAAACCAAACACAAGTGGTGCAAAAAGCACATTCTAATTTTGAAACAAAAGCCCCACTGGTGACTGGAAGGAAAAAGAAGCAGTGATTTCACAGGGACTGTGCATTACATATATACTGATATACAAACTGATGTTACACACAGCAACCTGTCCCAGATTGTTGCCAGTGCCTCTCAGCTTCAGTAACCGGATTAATATTTGCAGAGACTTAAATTAAAACTTAGAAAACATACATGGCTGGAGTGCCCCTTCCAATCACACCCCACCACTGAAAGCATCCCTTCCTTCCCCACAATTGTTACCTTTCTTCTTCCTGTCTCTGAATTCTTTCTTGGTCTTCACGCTCTCTTTGCTCCCGTGCCAGACGTCGCTTCTCTGTCAAGATTTTAGCAGCTTCTTCAGCTGTGGTGGTCCCTGCTACTGTTTTGCTACCTGATTCTACAGAAGTTAAAATAATCTGCTGTTAGAAAGCTCCAGTAACTTAAAATTAAGGAAGATGTTATCGCTGTGAGATGAGATCTTATGGCCAACTGATTCAGTATCTTTTCAATCACTGCTCATCACACAGCGAGTGCATCATTATCTAAAGGCCTGCAAGAGCCAAAGGGGAGCCCTGAAGATGCAGAGCCATGATATTGCACTGACACTGATATAGTAACAGCTGACTTCGACAATGTTCCAGCCTTATTCCATATGATGCACTTAAAGATACTCTCCAATTATCACAGCACTTAAAAACATGTCTCTGACAAGACACCCTTATTTCTGTAACGCTTGAACACTGAAAAGAAAACTGAAAAAAATACTGCTTTAGAAAATATCTTTAACTTCCTTCTAATAAAACTGAATGCACATGACCCTAAAGAAGAAATTCTCATTCTTTTATTTTTCTTGTTTCATAACATTAACATTCATGCCTTTATATTTATAGAGTATCTTAGGTGCAAATAATCATCATTTTATCTGGCCCCAAAGGCACATACTAATGACTTCAGTAATACCGTATTTCTATACATTAGCAACAAATCAATTTCCCATTTACATGGAGATCAAAACAGCTTCAACCACCTGGCGAGTAGATCTTTGCAGGTCCTGCTGTTTATGTTTCTTCATGACCTGATTGGTGTTATGGTGTCTGAACATCAGAGACACTAATATAAATTAACATTAGGAAAAAAGACAGAACCATCTTGCCATCCAGCTGCTCTCAATATATATATTGAAAGAACTCTGATTTGTATCAGTTATTCCCATTCTCTAGAAATATTTCTGTTTGAATGTGATTTAAGAACTCATCATCTGAATATTCAGAAAATTAGCTCTTGATGTCAGTAGAGCAGCAGCATCGTAATGTTGGTGAGGACCTGCCATTCTCCTGAACATTTCACAAATCAGCACATACATGTTTGCTTAACATTCATAAAGCCTTCAAGTCAAGGTAATTTTAATGAACTATGACATCAGGGTTTGACCTCTTGTTTTGCTTCTGACCTGAAGACAAATCATTCAAAACACAATGTCATCAATAGGAACTTTAACACCTGAAAAGCTGCTTAGGCCCCCCATGGACACGTAATCACTACCTGCAGCTGCAGGGTATAATTAAATAGAGCAAACTCTCAGCAGCTGAATCATGGCTGTCTTTTGTGCATAAAAATTGCTCTTGCAGTCCTAGGAAAAGCATTTCAGCACTGACGGAGTGCAGGCACAGAGAGTGTTCTAGCATTTAGATTTATCCAAAGCTGAGAAAACACCACCTCCCCAGACAACACATTGCTTCTGATTTGGGAAGAAGTTGCAGTCATATTCATACTAACAAAAACCAGCCACGACTGTTACAAATTTGAACTCAGTCAAAAGGGGTCCTCCTCCTCCTGAGCAAGCAAGACCATTTTGCATTTGTAAAAACCATTAGCAGATCTGCCTATTCAAGAAAGGCAGATGCTTTTCTTCCTATATTCTGTTTCATTTACTGTTGTCAGTGTACAGCCATGAAGAAGTCAAAATGTCTCTCTCTTCCTCTGCCGTATGAGTGTGCTTTCTGTTCAGATTACTCAATTTTTACAGCAGAGGCCATTTTTTGTTGCACATTTGCAATCTCTCCCAGTTGTATCAAATCTGGTTAACATTTAATGTCAGGTTTAACCTATTTCTCCTCCTCAAAACTGAACCTAAATAAGACAACCTAATGCTCAGCAAGAAGCCTAAAGGTTGTAGACTTTTAAGTTCTAGGTTTACAACGTGATAATGACAGCTTAAATACGATTATCTGGTATTGACAGAAGAAAATTAGTCACAACAGTTCAGAACACTGCAGATATGGAAAGAACAGAGGGAGGGAAAAAGCCCGAAAGAAAAGGTTGGGGTTCCCGCTGCATTTTCACTTCTGCTGTTTTATTGATGCTTTCCATATGGATACTTCAATATTGTTTTCATCTCCATGTACCCCTGTAGAGCCTGTTTCCATAGGGCAGGACATGAGACTTCTCAGTATGATTGCTTGCACACCCTAAGAAAATTCTGACACTCTTTTACACTCAGCTTCCTTTTCCTTGTACTCCTAGTCATTACTGGTAAGAACAGCCTTTTTATCAAAAGGACCTTTTTGGAAGGGAAGGGGAAAGAGAGAAATAGACAAGAGAAACAATCTCTGAACACTTGCAAAATGTAGTACTAGCTGGATGGAGGGAAGATTCCAACAGATTTCAAGGTAAATAATTAACTCACATTTAATTTGGGAATCATATTTCAAAGTCTTCAATACTCAGATACAAAATGTGAGGCTCCATGATAGTTTATTACCTATCATCATGCATAAGGTGAGAGCTCATGAAGGAGCACTTCTTATGCCTTAAGTTGAACAAGCCTTTTAATTCTCAGAGAAGCTGCGAGAGACTGCTGCCAGAAATGACAACTGCTCCAAGTCACTGAAAAATAAAAAGTGTTTTACTGCAGAACAGTATATTGCAGTAGGAAGACACAAAAAACAAGACAAAAACTTGATTGCTGTCAGCAACAGGCAAACAAGTTCAGTTTGAAGGAGAAGAGATGGGATGAAGATACAAGTGCACAAAGCTGAAATTAGGCTAAACCTACAAGACTTAGAGACTGATTTGCCACATGCCATTCGCTGGTGTGCTCTGACTTCAGAAGCTGTCTGGGATAGGGAATTGCACCAACCTACAGGGTAACTGCTGACACAGATGTGTAAAATGAAAATTGCCTTGAAAACTGAAAGAAACTTTTCAAGAAAAAAAAATTTGCCTCACATAGCAATATTGCAGTGTACCAAAAATTCAAAGAGAGAAATTAAATAATCTCTTATGTTGAAGAACATGCCCACTATTTCCTTCTGTTCTGTGTCAAAGAAAAAGAGCTTTGCTCAGCCTCAGTAAGAATCACTACGAAGATGAGTATCTTGAGATTAGAAATAAATGAAAAGGGAAACAGATAAACTGGGTTAATACAGTTTCAGAAGTCAGTGTAGAGAGGAGACAGATCAGGCATCCAAGGAACAAGGACAGACATTCTTGTTCCAAAGTAACTGGAAGATACAGGACTAGGACACATTGTTATGGAGAATTACTGATGACAACCAACTGATGACACTGATCAGAAGTAATGATGCTCTGAGGCACACAAGACATTTATCAATAGTATGGCAGCACATCAAGGGATGGACGTTCTGACAGTGAAGACAAAGGACGTGACACCAAAGACGGATGTGCGACTTTGTACAAACATCCACCTCTGACAGCCAGGCTTCCTTCCACAGGAACACATGCCCAGAGAGCTGTACCATGAGTTCTTCAGCTGAATGACACTTCTTCACATCCAACATGAGCAGTGTCAGGAGGAGCCTCAGAAGTGGCAGCAGAGAACAGCAGCAGCCGAGGAATGCAGACAGGAACTGCACATGCATTAACGTGCAGCAAGCACATAGTCCCACTTACCTCGTGTCTGGGGGATTCACTCCCAGTACTGCCCACTGGCTGTAACTTACATTCTAAAGATCCCTCCTTTTCCTGCCAAGGGTCCCCATAGTCCTTCTCCAGAGTGAACTGCCTGCCAGATCTCACCAGAAGGCTCTCCCAGATTCTGTTGGAGATGGCAGCTGGTATTTTTCCCAGCGAGGGACAGAGGCTGGGCTCATGTGGCACAATGAAGAGGACTAGGACACTAATTGCTTATGCGGTATATGGCTCTCCTTAATCTACCAGGGTAACTTCTCCGTGTGACTTGTGAACTGATCACTCTTCTTAAGGCAGCAATGACTACACATTCACTGGAACTTAGGCCGAGGCAGCCTTCGAGCATTGTGAAAACTCTCTCTCAGCCTGTGATGAACAGGAGCTGATTTTGTCCTCCAAGCAGTTCTCTACAGGAGCATTTTGAGAACTACCAACTGAACTGAAAGACCTTTGTGTAGTTTAACTACTGACTTTATAAACCTAAGCTAGTAGATCCCTCAGCTAGAGCAGCTAAAGCCCAGAAGGCAAAGAGGATTTCTGCTTTTCTTAAAATTACAGTACAAGTAGTAATATTGAAAGCCCCTGACTTAAATCTCCAAGTAAAATAAACCAGCTACTGCATTAAAATTCACATCCCAAAGTCATACCATGTAAAATTATTATATAATCAGCAATGAACAGCTTCTGCCTTAAAGCATCCTACCCTCCAGTGCTGTGCCTCACAAGCCAGTTGTTTCCCCCATCCTAGCACACACTGGAGAGGCCTTGAGCAGGAGTGAGTCAGACACTGAGAAAACACCCACCTTCTTTGGTCTTTGTGCTAGCTGCTCCTGGATCTCTCTCCAAGCCTGGGGAAGCACCTTGTTCTTGTCCTGTTCCTTCTGTGCTCTTATCCTTTGGTTTGCTCTCTGCTTCAGTTTTCTTTTTGGTAATGTTTATAACACCTGGTGTGAGAGATGGACGCTGGATGGGTGCTGATTTAGGGACTGGAGTAGGAGATGGTGGTCTTTGTTTCGACATGCCAGGTGAAGGTGGGCGAGTCTTCTGTCTGTTGAAATAAAGAATATTTTTCAGAGCTAACAATGAAAACCTCAACCACGCATCTGAGGACAGCAGTCTCCTTTGTTTAGTTTAGATTACATACCTGACTTTTAAAAATAAATCCACCCTCAAACTATTGGTGCCTTCCCCATAAAATTCAAGCCAGGATTCCAAAACATCCAAGTTACCAAGACTTGCTACTAGTGGGCTAACATCAAAACAGGACTGCTAGCCCAGATAGCCATTTTACTCCACATCTAGGATAAACCTCATGATTCCAATCCAAGAAACTTCCTACACTAATACAGGTGGATCAGTTTATTCAAAAGCTTGCAGGCCTCCTGTTGGTTTTAGAGCACAGACTGAACAGAAAATCAGGGTGTGTTTTGTCTGCACAACGAAGATTGAAGTAAAAGCTGCATCCCTACTGTGGGAAAGGAAAATTGGACCCCAAATGAAGTCTTTTCTGTACAAACAAGGCATAGCATAGGTCATCCAAACTAACAGCTCAGCTGTCTTGAGACAGGGAGCAGCCTTCATTTTGTGCTGAATAAAAGGTGTTTGCACATACCTGACTGCAGATGGGGTTTAATTGGGACGCATACCTGACTGCAGAAGGGGACGGAGGATGCTTCACCAAATTAGCAGGAGAGGGGGATCTTCTACGGGCAGACACAGATGGTGAGGGAGGGCGCCTCAAACCAGAACCTGGGGATGATTTTTCTGTCTCTGATTTCTAAAAGATACACAAAACCAAAATACTGCTGACTCTCTAGGATACATTGCAGACAGAGGAGCTGTGATTCCAACAAACAAGTTGAATTTCCTTTCAATTTCCTTTGTGTTCCAAAATACAAACCTGGTCAGTGTTTAATTTTTACATAAATTAAACTTTGGGAACCACAAGCAGCAAACAGTATGCCTTCAAGATACAAGAGAGATCAAGTACCATAAAATTCCAATTTGATTTTAATACTGTATATTTTTTAGGCAAATGCTATTGTACGTTTCATTAATGCTTATTGAAAGCAGCAGCAAAGAGGTAAAACAGGATCCCATCCTGAGCTGTCCCAACCCCCCGGATTAATAGAAACTTAATTCCTGTGGGTTTTCAACAAACCTGGGTTGAATCAGGTGAACTTGCATCAGATGAAGATACAGAGGACTTCAACCTGTCGATGCTACGGCTGCGCACCGGCACTTTAGGAGCTGGGACTGGGGAATTGATGGAATTGGCTGAAGCTGAACGAGGACAGAGGTGAGAGTCTATAAAAGTTAGGAATTTGACAAGACAAAACGAGAACCAAGTGCACAGCATAAGAACAGGAGAGAAGGAAGAGGGAGAAAAAGAGAAAGAGAGATTGTGTGTGTTAGAAACCATACAGGGAAACACCGCAGGCAGTGCACAGTGCAGTGGGTCACAGACAGACACCACCACCACACAATTAGTACTTGGGAAGCAACAGCACCAAGAATAATATCACTCTGAAAGCAGCAGTCTGGAGTAGATAAAAATAAAATGCTTTTCCAAAAATGGACCAAATTTGCAGTACACCAGCATTACTTTTATTTTAGTCAAGTTGCATTTGATCACAAATGCTTCAGTTTTAATGGCTTAGCATATTTCCTGACACTTTCTTCATGCCAGGTTCAGATTTTAAGCATGTTTCCTCTATACTCAAGGAGGAAACCTTCCTTCTTCTCAAAGATGGTGTAAAAGGAATCTATCAAGAGGAAAAGGTCAACTATTTAACTACGATACCTTTCCTACCTGAAGTGTCAATCTCTTCACATATAAGATATTGAAATTAATTTTATCTTACTACTTTTTTCACTAACATGATCACAGACAGATAAGCACACATAATGGAAAAATATTCTAAAACTAGATATTGGATTCTTCTATTATTCAAATAAATTGTGACAAATGCCAGCACTTAGTTTTGTAACTTTATGGAAAATACATTTTATTTTTGTATTTGCAGCATTTGTGCAAGGAGACCTGCATTCTGTTTGTGCACAGGTTGTGCTAAAGCACAGGTACGTTTCTACTGAAATGAAAAAAGTACCTCTAAGTAAACTTATAAAAACGTATCTTTGATTCAGCAATAGTGAGTGCCACATGCTAACAGTAACAGAAAAAAAGATGGTATTTCCCCAAATGACACGAACTGAAGTATTCATGGTAAAATAAAAGCAGCACATACAGAGGTGTGTAAAAATATGACTATTGACTACAAACCAAAAAATAAAAACTGATTATTAGACAAGGGGAACAGTGTGGAAATGTCACCATCACCGACAAGGACCAAGTGAAGTGGTATAAGATAAAAAAATAAAGATGGGATAACATACTTAAGAGGAAACAAGCAAAACTGGGAGCTCAAGTTGTAAGGTAAAAGAGGAGAAAGGACTCCACATTGGTTCCAGAGATGCATTTACAGGGACATTATTAATTAACTAGTAGCAATTCCAGGACATGTGGGATGCAGCTAGGGGGGCTTGCCCACAAGGCAAATGCCTGCTCTAGTACCAAACTGAGTCCCAGTGTGGACGTATCAGCTCAGTCTGGACCAATACAAAACTGCTTGAGTAAGCCAGGATATCTCTCTTCTCCTATTAGACCTTGAATTCTACTATCAGTTGAACAAAGCCAGCTCAGGGTTTCCTGTACTTATCTTAAGATATTTGTCATTGACTATTGTCATGTTCCTGCAAGAGTTTCTTCCCCTACAGAAATTTAGGTTTTGCACTTTGAAATTATAGGTTTGGGGCTTTTTTTTCCTTTTATTACCTAGTACTGCTCTAACCAGAATGTCTCATATTGATTTGAGGGTACAAACGCAGATCTCTGTCAGTTAAAAAATCCACACAAAAAAGCCCCAGAACGAATACCAGCATCTGGTTCTCTGCAGAGCAAGTAAACCAGCATTGGAGTTTAAAAGCCAGTATTATTCTATGTTTTTGTAAAGTAAACATGCCGCACAGTATATGAATTGGTATTAATGACCACAGAAAATACTAGGTAAGTAATATTACACAGAACCATCTATTAACTGTCTGATCCAGACCAAAGTGCAGCATAGTTAGCAGCTATCATCTAAGTTCTTGCTTGAAGAACAACTGCGTAAGACTTTGAGGCTTCGCTGCCCTCCTGTTACCTGAGGGGTCCTGTCCATCAGCCGACAAGGTAGCAGCACTTTTACTCCTAGCTAGGAAGGCCTGTGTGGGGGCGAGGAGGCGGCTGATTACGCTACTGTCCAGGGGACTGAGCTGGGAGCGACGAGCTGGATGACAGGAACAAATGAAAAAGGATCCAACATGAAATCATATCATGGAAAAGACAAGCAGTACAAAGCAAAGGAAGAGCATTGTTGCAAATCATTACAGTTTTGGAAGAACAATACTGAAGTCAGGGAGAGGGAAATCCAAACTACAAGCACAGAAGGACTAAACACTGCAATCTCTTATGTTGCACTTCACGTTCTTGCCTTGCTTAGTACAAGTCATTTTAATGTGCAGAGACTGGCACGTGTACAACAGAGGTGAATGCTCAATCCAGTCAAAGTATGAGATGTTTTTGACTGAGCTCTTCAGAGCTACATTCTCTAGATTGCAGGAAAGGCTGTTTTGACAAAATAAACGCAAGACTTTCAAGTCAAAGTGAGCAGTTATGGTCAAGCATTGCCTGCACACACAGATTCACATGGACAGCACCCATCATTCTCTCATACAGGAAAGATTCTGAAGCAGAAATAATTTCAACTGCTGGCAACAGCTGCTAAAAAGGAAAGTTTCAGAATTGTTAACTCAGAGGGATAAAACATGTTAGAGAAGGTGCTATTCTTCAGGTTTAGGAGGAGTTCCTAGGAAAGAGGTTATTTGTAACCTAGGGGGGAATACAGAGACCAAAAGAGACTGAAATGAGAACAGGCTTCTTCCTTCTGCATGCACATGGTTTACACCAACAGCAGGAACAGAGAAGTTGCTTTTAAACTGAATAAGGAAAGGGAACTTAAAAAAGCAAAGGTAAGATTTAACTTTACGAAGTGAGCAACTCAGTGACATTTTTACCATTTCTGACACGTAAACCTACCAGCTCTCCAATACATTGTTCTCTTACACAGAGAGACATGCTGCTACCTGCTTGCAGTGTTATTTAACGATAATCCTTCTTAAAGGATTTCTTTTTTTGTCCAAAAGTAAAAAAATTAACTTCTACCGTTTTATCTTTTACACTGGGTAACTAAAAAGCCATTAAAAAGTCCTAGAAATTTAAGAACCTAGGAAACTAGTGAAATTAAGCCTATTCAAACTTTAAAGGCTTTAATAAAAAAATCAGTTTTATGAAGCAACCACCTGGTTTTTCTTCCTTTTTCACTTTTTCTAGCTCTGGAGAGGATTGGAGTTTACTACTCATTCTACTCAAAGATGTGCTCCTCTTCTTTTCTGTTCCTCCTAGAGACCAAGCGTAAGGAAGATTATTTTTAACAAGTTATTCTTATGTATGATTTTCTAAATTGCCATCCCATGCTTTGCTTTTCCTAATTAGCTAAAACCATCAATGTATCATTATGAAGCACTGTTTTCTCATGAGTTAAATGGTTTGGCTACTATTTGTCTGCTTTCCCCCCACCCTTCCACTTTTCAGAGGAATAAGGCTGGTTTAGAGACAGTTACCCAATATCTGGCACTGTAATGTGCATAATGGTATTTATGCCACAGTGCACAGACTGCATGAAGGCCTGAGTGAAAACATTTATAATGGAACTGGGACATGGTTTAAAGTCATCTTCAAATATCCCATTTACTGCCTCCCAATTCTCAAAACAAACAGGTTTCTAGCACCTTTCTGTTCCACCTGCGAACCTTTGGGTGCTGACTGCTGGGAATGTAGAGGAACTGTGTTATTCAGTCTGTTTAATGAGGCACTTCTCTTTGTGGTACCTGGAAGTGAAAGTGCATGGATTAATTATGCTGAAAAGCCCAGAGGTCCCCTCCAACACCTGCCCCACTTCCCTAAGAGAGAGAAGAATGATTAAGTCACTTTATAATATTGAATTCTTCAGAAGCAGAAAAACTGGATCAGGGAAGAATCGCTTTATATAAAGCATTACTTCTTACATTTCTGCATGTTTCTGATCACAGCAGCAGGATGTCAGTCACAACAGATTCTTGTTTGACCTACTGAGGCCACACTTGTACACCTTTTAAAATACACGAGAATTTTAAAAGGCTATTGCTCACATTCTCTATGAGTATGAGTGAGCCTAGAATTAACACAGAACACAGTGTTAAGTGGAGATACTCCACTGATCCAGGGTAAGCATCATCTTCTCATTTCCACATTCTGCTCCTTCACCCTCCCAGGCAAACATGCATGACAGAAACAATCTGGTTCATTCTGTGACTGTATTTAGTGTCCTCTGAATTTACCCATCTTTTTACCAGGCATTTCTCCCCAAGTGTCAGATGGAGCGCACAGGATCACTCTAAGTCAACCTCGACATCCTGACCACATAGATCACTTGGAGTCCCGTCCAAATATGTTATATTTCAGGCCACCTAAGAGTATTTTCTCCAAAGCAACTACAGATTCACAAAGGATTTCAAGGTATGACAGTAAGTTTGAAAGCAATCCCAATTAGTTGATAATTAGTGACTTCCTTTGTAAGCTGTTTAATTTGTACTTTACAGCCCTGCTTCTGACTCACACAGAGCTGAACCCTGCAGACACATAATATATAAATATAATTTAAAATCACAAGCAGCCTCCAGTGACTCAGAGCCCCTGCCAGTATAGATATAGTCACTGATTTCCCCACCAGGCATACAGTGCATGAGCACAAATTTTTCTGCTGCATCACCTTCCAACAAAAACCAGCAAAACCACCTTTAGCTGTGTCTGTGTCAGGGATTCCTCTAGCAGAGTTTGCTTGATCAGAGGCTGCAGACTGGCAGAACACTGGAGCACAGACCTAGCTGAATCTGCTTTGTATTAAACAGCTTTTAGCTTATTCATCATTTTAGAAAAAACAAAAAGAACCACCGAGAGCAAAAACCTCCCTAACTGCGATACAGGCAGGTTCCTATGAAACTCTGGGAAGATTCTGCATAATGAAATCTCACGCTAAAACAAGCCAAAATATGTGCACTGACAAATAGCTCTTATTTATCTTAACAAGTAGATTAGGACAACTCCTTGCCAAAAATTAAGTTTATTTTTTCCCTTCCCACTGGCAATCAAGTGACTGAAGCTGTCTAACAGAACAAGGCAAACTTAATTTTTGTACTATTTCTATTGTGCTGAAATTTTAGGGTGTGAATTAAGGCATGCAAATCCATAGAGACGATGGGAAATTATCTGTGGATCATTCACCAAGATTTGACTTTAGTAACAGAATTACAGAAATAAAAAATAAAAAACCAGCAATTTTACCGTTGCTCTTCTCCTCTAACAGAGATCACATCAACTGGGTCAAAGCCCTGAACAGTCAAGCTGGATTAACAAATTACATGAAATGCATCTGAGATCAAAATATGAAGTGAGTCACACAGCAGGGGAGGAGGGAGGAGTTTCATTCCACCTCCTGTCTCCTCCCCGGCCCCAGTTCAGCAGTGCCCTGCTCCCAGCAGCCACAAACCCACACTTACTTCGATCTGAGGCGTTTAAAAGTGCTGCAGATGACGAGAGGCGTTTGCTCACGGCAGCCTCTGCCTGTTTGAGGTTGGCTGTGGAGGGCGAGCGTTTGCTGGCTGTGGAGAGACAAGTGATAACTTTAGAACTCGCCTTCATACTGAGCCTTTCACATCTTGCTGAGAGCTCACTCTCCAAGCATTACATCCTGAAAGCTATTTCCACTTTCGTTCAATGAGAAACACAAATGATTTTGTTTTCCTTCGAACAGGCTTGACACCATTAGCACCAGCTGGGACAGGCACAGAAAAGGTAGAGTTTAGTGGAGTCATGCTAGGATTTATGCATATGTGTGCAAACAAGGGATTTTTAAACCCTGTGCCCCTAACATGTAAAGACAAAAGCTACTGAGGTTGTGTGTTGTTATCAGACTGGCAAGACAGAGAAAATAACAACAAAATCTGGAAAATTTCTTTCTTCATTCCTGTCACATAGGTATGTCAAAACAGTTTTTTAATCACTAGTTAATAAATCCAAACCAAAACAAATTATCTTGGAGAGATAAAACCAAGTCCTGAGGAAAGGCAAGAAAGCATTCCTATTTCTGATTGCTTCGCAAAGGTTGCTGTACTTCAGAAATTGCCTATTTTTCTATAAAAGCTACTCTTAAGTTAATGTTTCCTATGAAATCTGCAATTCTTCCGGGAAAAAAAAAACTGCCACAAGAGGCATTAATTTTTTTTTTTTTTGTATGTGTATACAGACACGTACACACACAAAAATCACATCTCGTGTGGCAGAATTGCAAGTTTATTACAAGGCACATAAATACCTGCATTTTAATTTCAAATAATGTACTTTCAGGATGAACACTACTCCAGAGTGTGAAAGCCTTGGAAAAGCATGTACCTGTTGCTATAGAAACTCAGTAAGCAGAAAACATTAATGTACACAGAGTGGTGCGGACCAGCATAACAAACACACGAAATTCTATACATCTAACACAAGTAATCGATTTTACTGACATACTGGACAGCAAAGATGATTAATCTGAACTCATTAGTGAGTAAGTACCAAAGGACACAGTAGCACTACTCACCACAGAGGCAGCATCTTTTCCCTTTGCCAGCATGCTACAACAGCCCCTTATAGCCAGAGCCAGGACATCAGGATTCCTATGGACAGCCCCATGGGAAGCTCTTGTGACACTGAACAAGAGCAAAGTCACCATGGGATAAGAGGGAGATCTACTGAATCTAGTTAAGAATGAAGAACTGAGCTTAGTGGATGCTTTCCCAACATCAAAAAGAAGGAAAAAAAAGGGGGCATTTTATGAATGGAGCCTGAGAACTGGGATAACTAAACAGCCTTAAGAGGTTTTATATACAAAAATCAGGAAACTCGTAATTCATATATTCGGATGTTTTTGGAAGGGGAAGGCTACCCTCTAGTGTCTGCTCTTATAAGGAAATCCTGCCTCCTGCCTGAACTCAACTGAGTCCAAGGCCTCCAAACATCAGAGACACTTCACACAAATTTCTCTTGGTTCAATTTAGCACTTCAGCACCTGCATGAAACCTGAGATTTGGTCTATCACCTACTGGGACCCTGGTAAAGAGGTCAATGCTTTTTTGATCAATACATTTGCATGATCAGATGGCCTCAACTTTTTTCCCTACCTCATTTACAGTACAGTTTCTGCAAATTTTAAAGCTCTTTTCACTAGAAAAAAATGCTTTAGAAGAGAGACAGGATATTCCTGAGCCAGTCAGTCTGGTTATGTAGCTATTTACAAAACATCATTTGAAAAAGTACCTCAAGTATCTTTTTTGGGGGAAAGCTAGAAAACCTTCATCGAGGGGGTTTGAAATGGAAGAAGCACACAGCCCATGTGACACCAACGTCTCTATTTTTCTAACGGAAGGGGGAAAGCAAGCTGCAGCAGCAGAGCTAAAGAAAGCATGTCTGCCATGCAGCAGGGCTTGGAACTGGGCAAGGAGCTGGGAAACATGGGATCTTAAGAAAATCACTCAGAGTGAGGAGCTTTCAATCCTCACAGGGTTTCACTGAGAGAGGGTGCTGCAGCACTGCCAGAGGCTGGATAACATTAGGTTACATAAAATAAGATTAGCTATCTTTCACTTCCTTCCAAATTTCTACTAGGACAAGGAAGCTCTTCATTTAGCAAGGAGAGACTCTGGCAGCCCCATTTCTATTCTAATAGCACATCTCCAGTCCTGTTGCACCTGAATCTCTGGTTCTACTCAGCAGGCACCACTAAAACACCCCCTTTACCAGGGCTGTCATCAAGGATGCTTTATTGCACAGCCTGGCCATTTCTCTTGGGAGACCCACACCCTGCCTGTTTCATCTTAGCACTGACAGCAATGCCGTTAATGTAACACTTGACTCTGAAGCTTTCATCAATTTTTACATTTCACCATCAGCAGGATCCCTGGTGTGGTCTCATGAATCACACTCAACATCCCACAGAACTGCTGATAGTCAGGGAAATGTTCCATTACATGGGCTTCACTTTCCAGAGCACACTATCACCCAAAACTGCCCTGCCGCTCAATGCTCCTAAATATTACTGTTAACAGACCCAGTTCATGGGAGCCATACCTGATTCTGCATTTTGCACAGCCATACCATAGACAAGAATGCCTTTTGTCATAAAATAATTAAAGAATATTTGAAATCAGTTCCCCAAATAGTTCTCATTTTAAGAAATGGGGCTTTAATCCCAAATCTGCCACAGAATTTGATGGTGGAAATATAATATTGCATTGAAATTTGCTCTAGATGTGCAGTTAGAACAGGTGCACTATTCAGCCACAATGATGTAATGGAGCAAAGCTCATCTGGTGTCATTTTTAAGTGGAAAAAAAAAAAAAAAGGTAGTTGTTGTCTTTCCAGAAATTATGCAAATATAGGACAAAATGGACCATATAAGTATTTTTTAGAAAGCCAGCTGGACTTAAGTATCCCACATGGCTTGGGTAGATTTTTAATAATAATTAAGTAATGAGCTCTCGAAGTTAAAAAGAATTACCCTGAAATAGGAATAAATACAAGACATGTAAAACCAGTCATGGTTCCACATGATCCACCCCACACATCATAGTTTCATGTTTGAAACATTAGCATAAAATCAAACACAATTTTAAAACAATGTGGGTGCACAAGGGTTTGACTAGGACATTGCATTATCTGTTTATCACCATAGCAATTTTCTTCCAGATTGCTGCCAAGTTATCCAAATTGATCTACTGTTGCTGAACTATCTGCATAGCTGCTTTATGATGCATAAGTCACAGTTTAAGCACCCATTATTATATCAGGAGCATTTGTGTTGGAAAATATTTTATCTTAAATGTGCTTCAGCAGCACTGAAGACCTTCCTCCACAACAAAAAGGACAGACAACGCTCATTTCCTCATATAAATCAGGAGAGTGCAAAGAACATTACTTTGTGTTTGTCAGTAGAATAAAACCCAGCACTTCCTTAAACACATAAGTCAAACGTGATTTTTCCACTTTCAAGGTTAAACAGTATTTGGTAGTGTGAGATACAGTAAATGGATTTATATATGTATCCAAGGAACACATATAAAGCAAGTAAACCAACCCAGCCAAACTGGCTGATTTTGGAGAAAATTAGGGGCTCATGATGTGCAGCAGAAGGGAAGAGAAAAGTTAACTAAAATACATATGCTTCTGCTGTGTTGCCAGAGTAGTTAAACCATAGTCAGACCTTCACTGCATTTTCAAGTCTCACTTGTCTGTGTCACAGACAGCTGCACTGCATTAGTAATGCTGTGGGCATGCACAGACTGTCAGGATTCAGATTCAGCTGGGTCTCAGCTGAGAGTTTTCATCTCAAACTAGCTGCAAGAAATAATTTCGCTTATTAAACAGATGTATCAGTGATCCAAAGCATTTCTATGAATGGCTCAGTCTGTGCACTGGAAAGTGCCAGAAATCTAATGAAAACACACTTAATGTATGGAATTATCTTTAGATAATTGGGACAGCCCTGATTTTGCAAAACCCTTCACGGAAAAAGTAACAAACTGCACAAGAGACCCATTCCCTTTCACAAAGTTTCAGCAATATATAATTTGATTTTGCAAATGTTACTTCAACTGCTGGTAAAACAAAGCAAAAAGGAAATAAACCAAGCCCTACCATATACTTTTAGCAAATTAGGAAGCAATGAAAGGGTCTGAAATTACCCTTAAAACCCCCAAATCTTAGACTACTGAACTAATTTATATTCAAATACTTGCCACTAAGAATTTCTCTTCTCCCTGTGCTGTATCCAGACATCTTTAAAAACCCAAATGCACATAGCCTTTCCCTGAAAATTCCCTCAGGATGCCATGACTTATGCTGTAGTTGAATTAGCTGGGAGGGATAGCCAAAATGAGGGGAGCTACTTTCTACTTAGGGATCACATTTGTTGCACAGCTGTCCAAGATCCAGGAAAAGACCTATAAGGAGATGGTTTTCCTTAGTTTGAGAAGAACTCAAGTTTAAAAGATTAGTAGTGAGTGCAAAACAACAGAAAAATAAAATTTTAGAAATCAATACCACCAGTTCCACCTTCATCTGTGTTCCGTTGCTCTGTAGAAGAAGAAGGTTTGTAAGCTAAGTCACGAGGTCAAATAGCAAAAAATGCAAGTTAACCAAAAAATGGGGATGCTGCATATCATGACAACTTACATCCCAGCACTTTGAAACATGTTACAAACACACACTCAATCTGACAGAAAATGACAGTACTAAAACACACTCAGTACAATTCCACCAATACAGAAGACAGGCTGAATTGAAGCATTTTTGAATAATTTTATTCCTGCCCAATAACTTATGTTATTTCTTGGTAGTTAGGTAGTGCATGAAAAGATCCCTTCCACTGCAATCCTTATTTGTTGGTCTGATTTCAGAATGTTTACAAACAGAAACAGGTCACTGTTAAACATGAAATGATCTCAGTTCAAATTAAAGAATGTTAAAATACATCACCTAATCCAGAATGGAACCCATGCTCCAAGAAGCTTGGACTGTCCACTGCATCTCCTTACCCCTTACTGGGCATTCAAATAATCAGTCAGCATTCCATAACTCCAAGGGTGTGTTTAAAACATTTTAGATGTGATATCAGAGTACAACTGGGTATTTTTGTTTGTATCACCAGTCTTAGCACTCCATTACATGAACTGCATTTGGAGGACTCTGAATTATCTTAACATTACACATTGTAGTTCTCCTTATCTGATGTTTGCGGGCTGGCAGTGCTGTCACGTGTTGTCCCGTGTCCCATGGAGCTTCTCTCCAGCTCTTCCCAAGGTTGAAAATAGCTGTAAGTCTGAGCAGCATTCCAGGGCAATACAGATATGACACTTTCCCCATGAGCTACCCACAGATCCTGCTTTAAGATCCAAGATAGGAAAGGATGCCCAGGTCTCTATGAGTGGGGCTGCATCTGCCAGTGTTCACACATAACATTCTGTGATTTTAGTCCTGCTACAAAACGGTTATGCTTACCTGTTTTGCCTTCTGAGTCTGGAGTTACGGATCCCCCCCATGACCATCTCTTCTGTCGTGTTTCCAGCCGCTGATTCCGTTCCAAGGTACGATGTAGAACTGCTTCATAGCGCTCCTACCAAACAACATCTCCATGAAGCTTGTAACTGTTAAACACAGCCACACCAGAAAACAAAATACAGACCTCCAGTATGATCTATAATCTGTTTTACCAGGCTTTTGTTACAAAAATTATCATGCAAAGGACGTTGAAGGCAAGTAATGGCTTCAAAATACTGCAAACATTATTAGATTGAGCTAAAGCACAGATAATCTATTCTACTCTTTACTTAAAATAGCCACCAAACAGATTCCCTATTCAGTAAACAGCACTACTAATTTTCTAAATAGGGATGAACTCCAAACTGAGCAAAAGTAAACGATTACCCATGAAACTATTTGTATGATGAAGTTATTTCTAGGTGATAAAAATTCTCCATTATAAAATATTAAGTATAAGGTTATTTCTGTTTCCAAAGAGCTATAAAAACAATGACCCAGATCTTAACAGACACTAAGACAGATGTGATGAAACCAGAAACAACAAGACATAAAGGCAAAACTGCAAGAGAACACCAATCAACTCCAGGCCTCAGCAACCACTGCTGACAGGACAAAGGGGGCTGAAAGAAGCTTTTGCTGCTGTCTCCAGAACTAGTAACTGCTAACAGGGGAGCTTTAGCTCTTGTGCATAAAGATGAACTGTAACCATGCTACACTCTTTCTTTCCAGCCAGGTTTCCACACGTGTCAACAACACATTTCTCTTCTGGAATAGTTATATCCCAAGTGATCTTTTGAAGCAGTATTTGCTCCTGATACACTGCAGTTAAGATGTCAAGGGAACTCATTATACAGCCATTTCTCCCACTTGAGGACACAAAACTTTCACCTTCTTTCAACACCATTTCACAACACAAACTAAAAAAAGTTGCCGTGAAAAATACACAATGTAAACTTGGAAATGAGGGTTCTGCTCATCGACAAAAGAAAAAACTAAAAGTTTTTGTTTGAAATATAAACCTTAGCTTCCCCTCTGTTAGTGTAACCTGAACTAGAGTTTACCTAAGGTGCCAAAGTACCCAGACATTATGTAATCTGTAGATTGTATTTCCATGGAGGTATCTGCAGTGCAGTAACTCTTCAGTCAGAGTTAAAGACACAGGCTTCACTTTACAAATGGCAGACATGAGCTCAAGGCCTCAATACAGTGAGCTGCAGATGTACAGAATAACTGAGGAGCTGTGGGGAGACAGGTATCTGAATCCTCACCATGGACAGTGGTCCTCAAGGTTCTTAAAATCACTTCCTTTTCCACAGTATTTGCTATTGTGCTGCTTCTACCTTATTAGATGATTAACTAAATGACACTTAGCTGAATTAGTTAATAACGTTGGGATCCATGTGTTTTGATGCACTTCTATCTACCAAATTTACAACTGTAGATGGTATCTTGCTGGTATCTTTTTCTCCTGTCAGAGTACCAAAGTCAAGATCTGTTTCAACTTTCTAATTGAAGGCAAGGTTTTACAGGTCAAATTCATACTGTCTTTCCATCTTCCAGATTCTGCATGCAGAAGGTCATGTCCAGGGACTGAGTAAAAGACAAGATTAACACCTCATTGTTAGTCCTTGTCTTCCTTGATTATTCACTCTGGAGGTCACTTAAAACATATCTACCATCTTCAAAACTACATGAATAAATGTAATAAATGTAAATGTTACACCTTTTTGAAGCATAAGGGATGCTTTTCGCATAAAGTAGTTGCTTAAAGAAATGACACTGCACTGGACTGCAGTCAGAGCCCACCCCAAATATTTCTGTTCTCCAACAATGTTAACTATTCCATGAAGTTCAAATGAAATATCAATCCGATCACACCAAGGAGCTGATTAAAGAAAACCAAATACCAGTGAAAAATACTGCCAGTCAAAAAGGGTAGAAAAGATGAATTGCTAGAACAGTGTAACAATGCTGGACTCCAAAGGAGCAGCCAGCCAGGTTTACAGGCTCTTCACCAATGACCCACAGCAAGTTCTTACAACCAGCTTATGAAAGCACAGATGTGTGATGCTTCCACTGCTGACACCCTGGAAATGAACTCTTTCAGAACTTGCACATTTAATATGCACTAACAGAGCCACTTGTCAAAAGGATGGAATAACTTCATGTATTTATTTCTGCTATCAGCTTCTATCCATTTGCAGTGAGTCCCAAACTCAAACACTGCTCTGCCTGCCCATGTGCCGTCAGAGCAAAGGCCAGTGAAAAGTCACTACACTGTTCAAAGCAGCAAATGACAAATACGCAGGTAACATCACCACCTTTCATCATACGGGAATGAATTCTGATTTAGAAGAACTAAGAGAATGTGAGTCTCAGGCCACAGCAGGGCTAAAAGAAAGCAAGACACAGAAATAAGAGAAGTAAGTCTGAGACCTGTCATCCATGCTGATTTACAGACAGACTCTACAAAGTGCTCTGAAGGCATCTGGAAATCTAGGAATATGGGGTGGGGTTTTTGCTCATGTGAAAAATAGCCAGCACTCCAACAGCCACAGCTCCTGAAGTCCCGAGTGCATCAGCTATAGCTAAAGTTCTGGGGGGAAGGTGGACATGTGTCTACACAGCCCACTGTAGATATGGAAAATACTTTTATGTTCTAATACATTCATCATTTCCGTAAGTTTCTCATTCACACCACTTCAGAGCACGGTAATGTAGGAAAACAATGTAGTTCTTTTAAACTATTGAACTTTGATGTGTGTTACCTTTTCCTCCTCTATTTTTTGTTTCCTCTTTTCTTCTACTGCTGCCCTCCGTTGCTCCTCTTTCTGCTTCATTTCTTTTAGCTTTCTCTGCCTTTCTTCTAACTGCTTTTCATACTGGAGTTTTGCTTTTCTCTCCTTTTCAAGAATTTGTGTCTCTTTGGCAGCTGTGAGAATATTTTTAAGAAAAAATTAAAATCAAACTTAGCCATTCACTGATATTGGAATGCAACTTACAAGCAAGAGACTATCCAAGCAGAATTAGTACAACTTGAAGTGAAAATGTACAGGAAGATGAGCTTGCAGAGGTGGATGACATCACACATGACAATGGGTTCATCTTTAATTCTGCCCCAGGTTGGAAGTGGAATAAGAACCTTGCCTGCCACTAGGCTTTACTGTCTAGACAGGAATATCAGGATATGTATATTCGCTATGTTAAGCATACACTTTCCTTATAATAGTGATGTCTTTAAGGAAGCAGTAAATTAAGAATCAAAAAGCAGAATTTTCTGTCATGTTTTTCTTTTTAGGACCAAAATATAATAAAAATATTTAAGGCACTGAGTGACAAGATGAGAAACCCTACAGTTCCTGCACTGGAGTTCAAAACAGTTATATCACTGTTCTCTGCAGCCTCCACCAAGGAACAGCTGTGTGCAGTTCAACAGGAAGCCTCAGGTCCTGTGACACAAAGCTAGTGGGTAAATGCACAGGGTATTTTCCATGGCCAGACAGATGAAATGAACCAAGAGACCAGACAATTACACCAACAGTGCACAGGCAGCATCTACACGTAGGGCCCCAAAATATTTGTGAATTTTATATGCATCATAATACTACCCTGTTCCCGTGTTAGGGTAACACAATTCCTGTTGTTGTGGGCCTTTGCTTTTATGTTAAGAAACAAACATACAGCTCAGAGAGACAACTCTCCTCACAAACTGGCAGCCCAAGACCCAGGACTGCAGGGCACACTGTGACCCTTTCATCTCCTGCTACACACACATGCACTGATTCACATCACAAACAGCATAAAGCTGGGCAAGAGTTTTCTGCTGTTCTCTAGTCTCAGATTCCAGGCTAAGATAAAGTGTATACTGCTGACACTTCAATGCAGGAGTCATTTCAGTATGCTGGGAAACAAGGGAAGCAGTGTTCAAGGCAAACAAGCCATTCAAGTAGCTAAATCTTTTTTGGTTTCCTCTGAATCAGCATTCTCCAACCCTCAGTCTTCAGAGCTATAGGAAGCAGTTCTAAGCTGTAAGTTTTATTTTCCAAAGCGTTTTTGTTAAGGCTTTCAATAAGGAATTGGCTAAATTTGCTGGGTGGTCACTAAGAAATGGAAGGTCAGAAGTGACACTGAGCTTCAACAAGCTAAAACTCTCTACAGTTGTTTTCCTCTGAAACCAAAAACTTCTTCATTCAGGTTCACAGATGGACACTGATGCAAGACCAAGAACAGACCTTGTCTCTTGTCCCCAGCACGGTGACAAAAAGTGACAAAAAGAACATGGGTAGGGGGGGATAGTAATTCCTTTAACACAAACATTTTAGAATATTGTATTTCAAGTGAAACATGAAAATACCATGCTGCTTTTCCCGCTCTTCTCTACGCTCCCTGGCCAGTCTTTGCCTTTCTTCTGTTCTTAGCATGGAACCATCTATCACTGTCAAAACAAAAATTTAAGACACATAATTGTCAATGATTTTCAACATTCAAATTTAAATAAAAAATCAAGTCTTTACTATCAAAAGGAGAATGAAACTTCATGAGAGAGGCACACACCACCAAATCACTGCACACTCTATACAGAGATTAAAGATACCATCTGAAAAATTCATAGAAAGCTGAACATCCTCTTTTTCCCCCCTCTCCATTCCCTCACAACACTATTTTGAATAGGTGCAAGAGAAAGCAGACACCATATTAAAGGCTCAATAAGTACAGTCAAAAGAAAGCCTAAGAAGTCAGACGTGTGAGAACATACCCTATTCCAAATTCAGCTCTGATCCTCAGTTTTGTACATATTAACTCCCATGAACAAGAATGGCAGGAATTTAGGAAAAAGTCATCTGGGAACAGATAGTTCACCTGTCATGCAAATTCAGAGCACTGCAGGACAGCTCATTTGCAGACTAAGCAGAACCAAGACTTAAGCAGTCTTTGCAGGTACAAAAACTTGAATTTCAGCAAGAAGTGAGCTGGTAACTTGCCCAGAGCACAAATCATTTATCTTTGCTATCATGCCTCGCTTACAAGACAGGCAACTTCAACTGAAATCTGAGCCAGTCAAAAGCAGAAATCTGTCATCAAAATCAGACCTACAAACCATCTACCAGGTGGCTCTGTGCTCTGATGCCCCCTGAAGAAAGAGCACCAAACTTCTCTTTAGGACCACCAAACTTCTCTTTAGATATGTTCTCTTCAATCCCTACTAACTCTCCCTTGTGGATCCAGCACTTCATTAAGAGCAATGACCTCTAATTATACCTGGTTTAGTTGCTGTCTTTATTGAGGTCTGGACTGCAAGAGGGCTAATGCCACTTTGGCTTCTTCTTTCTTCTGCTATGGCTTGGGCTGCAGCAACTGTGAGAAAGAATCATTCCACATTAAGAAAATCTCTGTAGAGCTGAACTGAAGAAATAAAGATCTGAAATAAATACATAAAATTCTGTTTGAGGTTGCTGACGCTTTTATTAAATAAGTAACTGGAGGCTGCTCAACTTGTAGGGAAAAATTTGTCAAATGAGAGTTGAGACCTAGCATAGCTTTTTGTTGTAAGAACAACATTTACCAAGCCTTATGTTTTAAGACTATAGAGTTTCCAGGATCAAACTTATTTAATAACTCTTCTAAGACAAACCCCATTATTTTGCGACGTTATTTGACTGACTTACCCCTAATAATAAAAACTCTTTGCTACCACATGAGCATTTGTGGGCTGGACACATGTATGTAGTAGTCCATTAGCACTGGTAGAATCACATTTTGATGAGACCCAAGCAGGGAGAGGTTTATGAGGTTCATTACTTCATGACATGAAACAGAAAGGGGATTAGCTGCATAAAGTAAACCACTAAGGGATGCTTACAACATACTTCTGCAAACTGGATCTTCAAAAATAAATTTTAATTATAAATTAGACTCCAAAACAGTGATTTGAGCATTTGTGCAGAGACCCATTCACCTTATCTGAGCTTCACCAAGGTGACTTCAGCAAAATGCAGGGTTACGACTCACAGATAATCACACAGAAAAGAAATGCTACCAATAGTAATTTCAGTAAATAAAACCCATTAACAAGTCAGGGAGACTAATTTACTGTATCATTTTCCCCATATTTTCTTTGTTTTGGTATCAACTTTCTCTAATTACCTTGCAGGGCATGAAGGTAAAGTGTTACAGGGAAAGCAGGCAGGGCAACCTTTTAGACAGCATTACCTCAGTGCCCTGCACAGCTCAAACAGAAGCATCCTCACACACTGCCGTCTTGTTCTCACCTTGGCTGGCAGACTCTGGGAGCTCAACTGGGCTCCTTGGAAAAGCCCAGCTTCAGGGGAAGCAAGGCAACACACCACACAACCACCCAAACATGAGAAAGCTGAGGACAGTTTTACACAGAAAAGGCAAATCCACAAAAGGAACATGTAATGTGCTGTGATCTCAACCAGAACATGAAAGACCAATAGTACAATTTGCTGTTATATTTTAAAAAAGAAGACTGCAACTTTGCCAACGATCTGACTTCCCTGTAACAAGAGTAGTGCAGAATGCAAAAGGGGAAGGAAGAGTCTCCCTCTTCTCCATGCATTGCCATGACAACTAGTTGTGTCATGGTAATAACCCTCCCTAAGGCTGTGCCCAAGAAGAATCACCTCAAAGTGTTTAATCCCATGTGATGTCAGTGATAAATGCTGATTACAATACTTATTCAGCAACTCTAAATTGTCACCCGCAGCTGCTGCCAAGTCTTGAATTAATTTTTCACTGCAGCAGCAAACAAAACTCTTCCTCAACCCCATCCCATACATCTCTGAGGCTCTTTTCAAACAAGTCAGAGACCAGATACCAGACATGATGAGATTACCAACTGGCAAAAAAACCAGCTTAAAAAGGGTTCACTGTAATTTCACTACCTAAATCAAAAGTCAGACAAAAATCTGATTTTTGTACACTGTTGCATGTCACATGGATGGGAATCCAGCCCAAAAAAACACCAAGTGGAGAACAACAGAATTATCTATTCTAACACAAGCAGAAGTGGAAATAGCCAGAGGAAAAGCAGCCCACAGCAGGTGTTCTGAGAGCAGAAATGTACAGCCAGGGCATTCATGTCCAATGACACCTTCATACATCACAAAGGCTGAAGGAATATAAGCTTCTTCAAATACCACTTACATTTCAGACAAATACAGAAATCCAGGTACATCTTTTCTCAAGGGAGGAGACAGAGGTGCCCAGGCAGCCTGAGCCAACTCAATCCAGACAGGAAATAATCCCACCAGAACAAATTCACTCTGCACCTACACCAGCTTCAGTTAAGACCAACACTGGAATTTTGCCTCAACTCTCAAAGTTTAAATATCCAAATTTCCGTATCTAAGTTATAGTAAGAAACAACCTGCAACTAAACAGGTAGAACATTAATTTTATTTTACTTGCAGAAGTATTTTACTATTAAAAATCTTGCTGAACAAACCAGCCATAATGGATTTGGAGGATTATGTATTTATTTACTCAATCAAAAATAAACATACAGTTGAAATAATATTCATGATTAGAAGGCACTGATTTAAAAATGTGTCACATCTGCAAAGCAATTAGTCAGTTTATCTTAATTAATTAAGGTTGAAAAAGATTACTTGAGGTTCTGTAAGACAGGAAAGTGGGTTACAGAAACAGTCCAGCTTGCAGAGGACACAGAGGTGAAAAAAGTCTAGAAATACCCAGCCAGAGGACTTTGCACATCAAGGTTTTTTGTATGTCAGATAAAATACTTTATATTCACTCCTTCAATGCTTCATTATTTGCATAGAAACAATGTGCTTACAAATTTGAAAGTTGCAGATTTGAAGCACAAGGCATGTGTCTTTGTGTCACATGGATGTGATCCATTTAACCAACAGAAAGCCAGAATTAAAGGTGAACTGGGGATCTTAAGAGAAGATTAATAAAAGGGGAACAGACATCACATTAGATATACCTCTGAGATACGTGAGCTCAATTTCACCAAGTCCCTGGTCAACAGACAGGTTTTACAGCCCTTGACAATTTCATGATAAATTTACAATACAAAACTGTGATTTTCAAAGTCCACACTTTACTACAGTAAAAGAAAATGCATTGCATATTGTTGCACTATGCAATCTTTAAAAAATATATATCTTATTTTGCTTTAATATGATAAAAGAAAACTTAATAATTAATACATTTAAATGTTTTTTGGCACATATACCTACAATTTCTTTGCCTAGTTTTCCATAATGAATGTAGCAGTCTGCTATGGAGCGAAGCTTCATTGAAAAGAATTTTCCACAAAATACAACTCTGTAGAATAAGCCTAATACCTCTGCAATGAATCAGGATACCCCAGAACAGGAAACCAGTTAACAACTGTTTCACTAGAACCCGTGTCACAAGTTGCATTACTGGGGACGTGCCTTCATGGACATATTCAGCAAACTCCCTGGAGAAGAAAAGTTCTCTTAGAGTCAAATTAAATCTCATTTCTATTCTGAGCTGGCCCTCCCACAGTAGTCTTTCACAACAATACTTTGTGATCAGCATAAAGTGTGTGTTTATTTTACAGTAGTCTACCTTTAAATGCTCTGGGTAAAATTAATAGAATATAAGCCATGCATGAGGCAAATAATAGTATCTGCATACATGCATAATAAAATAGAGCTATTTAAAACATAACATGATCAGGTAATTTGGGAAGCAGTTTCCCTTCTGTGCCCTCATCACTGTTTAGCACCACAGGTCTGGCTGAGCAAATCAGAGATAAACCAAACCCACAGAAACACCAAGAGGTGATGTTCTAGAAAAATCCAACTCTCCCAGTTTCATCTCCAGCTCATGATCCACTGACAGTGCAGGTGCTGAGGTGCCTCCCTCACACTGAGCATGACGGTACTTCCCTTCCCTGATCAGATTTCCAATATGCCCTGAAGAGACCAGTGCTAAAAATAAACCTTGATTTCTATTTCAACCCCTGCACACAGCTAATACCCTTGGCCCCTGCCAAGACTGGCAAAGGACCTGCTGCTGTTCTTAGTAAACCTCATTAGGGACTGAAGTGGCTCCATCCCTTTACCCAGCGAGGTTCAGGGCTCCATCCCATCGCCTCTCCCAGTGTCCATGTGACGACCGGACGCTGCCCCACTTGTTCTTCTCTTCCCTTGCAGAACTACAAAGGAGAGCAGAATGTGCTGACTTTTACAGCAATCCTTCTGCTTCTTATGATTTAATGACTCACTATGCAAAGCAAACAAAAAAATCCCCAGACTAAGCCTCTGAAATAGGGGGGGTTAGAAGGTCTCCTGAATGTTAAGCATTGTTATGAATCTAAGTGTTTCCATAAAAGTTTAAAGCAGGTAACAAGAAGCCAATAAGCAATCCATGAACCAAAAGTGAACTTTCCAGCAAAGTATCTCTGATTTTATAGCAAACTGTGCCAAATCTGCAAGACTGCCTTTTTCTCTTGCTCCATTACAGGAAGCTACTGTTTGTCAGTAAGTGTTCAGATCCTTTTCATAATTTTTGAACATCCTTTCAGGAAAGATGAGGAAAGTCAGCATTCAAGTTTGAGATTTCTGTGCACTGCCTTTTAAGCTGATTTCCACTCGTTAATTAACACAGGTTAAGATAAATGGATGCAAGATCATATGTTTGAAGCTAAGAAAAATTAGGTATTGGTTTTTACACCACGACTCCTTGTTCAGATGACACCAGAGGAAGGATGCACCTTCACACAAACAAGTGGACAACACAGAAAATTTCTAACAATGAAGAGAAAGCCCTCTCTGTGTGCCTTCCTCTTCTTCCTGTTCTCCCCTTTTCTGTCTGTCCCTGTTGATCCTCACATCCCATCTCTGGGCTGCAAGGACTGACAGGCTCCACAAACAAACACGTGAGCTTCCCAGTAGGCTCCTCCTGACGGACCAGCTGGAAGGCAGATGGTTCTCCTGTTTTGTCTGGGCAGCCGCCAGATGGGAAGCACACAGATATCCAGAAAGCAGTGCACACTCTTGGCTTCAGCAGGCTAGAAGAGCTTCCCGTTGTCTTATCCCTATCCCAGACTCTATTTGCGAACTTTGTCCTATATCTATTCCCTACATGGTCTACCTATTTTACTCCCTTTATGTGCTTTCCTCCCTTTAAGACCATTTCTGCAGCTAATTCTGTACAACGATCTGGTTTTGCTCCCAAAGTTCAAGGCAGTTCAGGGTGATTTCTTCAGCTCATCACAAGTTTTGATCCCACTGGAAAACCCACCACAAACATTCCTTTGCAGTACATGAATCAGCAGCTCCACAAGTAGTTGAGACATATTTGCAAGAACTTGTATTTTTACTCATCTTTAAACATCCACATTCAGATTAAGAGCTAGAAATATTTTTTAAAAAAAAATCACGTAATTAACAAAATTACTTATTTCTTACAAGGAAACCTGCAAAGATATATCTGAAGCAATCTCAAAGACACATTATGATACTCATTCAGCCTAGGGCATGAGGAGAAAGGCACTAGGAAGATTGCTAGTTAATTTTTGCATTGATCTCTGTATACTTTGCCCTAGCGGAAGCACATAATCTAAACCAAACTTGAATGTCATACAAGCACAGACCAAGGCATTGGAATCTGTCCTTAACAGAATCGGCAGCCATCTCCAGAAACTTTCTACAGTCAGAGATGCTACACCATTGCCCAACAGCCACATCAGATGAGTACCATTCTTACTACCTTCAGTAGTCCAAACAGTACTGAAAACATATCTGTGGAGTCTCACTGACTCCCACTGACACTGTATTCTCTTATTTTAACCTCGCTTACACTTCTCAGCCACGAATTATGCTTCTTGCTACTTAATGGGAAAAGCAACTGCCAGCACAATGCTCAGAAGGAACAAAGATGTCACCAACTCTTGCAGAAGCCATCATAAGGTAAGAAGCACGGTCCACACAGGGCTCACAAGCTAAATCTACCCCCTTCTCTGGAAAAGACACCTGGCTTCCACAATTTGAGGTTCTTTATTAGGCATATTATTATTCATCTCTTGAAAGAAATTAAATGGAATGACAGCAGAAACTCTACTCTCACAAAGACCCTTGTGAACCTTCTCAAGTTTAGCAGAAATATTTACCTGTTTCTGCACACTGGAAATTCCAAAGTATCCTAATACACAGGACTAAAATGAAAGCAGTCTATGCAATGAATATGCATTTGCATAATTTCAAGTGGATTCATTGTGAAATTTACTAGTTATGTGACATAAATGCTTACGTATAGGTGTATACAGATTTAACACTCCCAACCGGACAAAATCAGACACAGGTTTAACAGCTACAGAAGGAACCCACAAGGTAAAATAGTGGAGTTTTAAACACAGAGTGGAAGATTATCAGTAACCAGTCTGCTATACAGATAATCTTCTCTCTTTAAAATGACTGTCCAGTGCCTCAGGAGTACATATGTTGTCCCTCAGTGCTGGACTGCCTTCACAGATGCCAGAGCAGTTCCACTTTAACCTCCTCTGAGCAGTGCAGTTCCCACTGGAATTCTAGCTCAAGCATTGGCAAAAGCTAGACAGAAATCAGCTCTCTGCTTTACTCCTCCAACTCTGGAGGCTGCCTAACACTGACTCCTCTTCACACTCCTGCACAGCCATGGAAAAAAGTAACTTCAAGACAAACTCTTGTTCTCTTATTTCACATCTGTTTTTTTCATTGTATTGTTTCTTTTTCTTCACTGCACTACCTATAACACCGGCAATAGCTAACTTCTCTCCACTTCCCTCTTTCCTGAACGGTTTTCACTTGCTAGAAGCGTGGCCTTGAAAACGCTTTTGTTCTCTTGTTTGCAGGCTGCGGCTATTGTTTAATTCACGCAGCCCAAACAATGCCAGCCCAGGACACAGCCTAGTACTTTGAGTCACAATGGACTTAAGAAAAAACCCTGTGAAAACACTATTTTGAGCTTCTTTAGATGGAAGGATAGCAGCTCCTTTGCAAGACGGCAGTGAAAACTACAGCTTTTGCCTTTTACACTTAAGGAATTTCTTATGGAAAATTTAGACCTCGTTCAAACGTTGTGATTCAGAAGAAGAGAGACTGGTGTTGGCATTTACCCCCAACAGACCAGTTTCAAATCGAATCACTCCATAGAGTAAAGTGCTGCAGGACACTGACAGGTCCACAGTGTGTTTAATGTAGCAAACTCTCCGTCTAAAGCAGAACAGGGGGGTGCAAAATGTAAAAGGAAATAAATTGCAAATTTTCTTAAAGCTGTACAGTTCACCCAGCTAATTAAAAAATGAAGGCTCTGAGACATTCCACTACATGCAATGTAAGACCCCAGCAAAGTAACCATGAATCAGCCCCTGCCCCGAAGAGCTTGAAGGATAAGTGAAAAGTGGCAAATGGGTGTAAAAAAAACAAGCAGGAAACAGAGCTAAAGAGACCAATAAAGAGACTATATTTTTTTCTTAATTCATTATCCAGCGGCAGAAAGTCTGTTAAAGAAATCTGAAAGTGAGTAACGTGACACTCACTGATCTGGTCATTGGAGATGACTGTCCTTGGTTTTAACATCCAGAACACAACTTACGTATTATTAATCAACACTGTGCTGCAAAAATGTTCCTCTAAGAAATTCTCTTGGCAAAATTAAGCAGAGGATAAGCTTTGAAATTAATAAATGTGTTCTATTAAATGATGTTTTTTAAGTATAAAGATCCCTACAGTATTTCTATGTTCTTGTAGCCAAGCCTTCTTGGACTTGGGTGAAGAATTTTAACACTTGGAAGCTTTGAAACACTTGCCCAGAGAACGAGCCACTACAATATCTATGTTCACTCCCAAGATTCAGGTCAGTGCATTTAAACAACAGAGAGTGTCTGTAAATTAAGTCAGTTAAGCACTTATAAAAGAGTATTTTAGAAGTTCCCTGTGAATTATGAAGGCAAAAAATGCCATGAGAAAAGAGAGAGGTATTCTGAGCATGGCCAGTGGTAACTGTTTTCTTCAAAGGCAACATTAGCTGCGGATCCTTCACCTAGAAAGCAGAAGTTCTAAATTCACTGGAATATAAAAATAATTTAGATGAAAACAAATGTCAAGCAACTAGGTCAGCCTTCCTTAAAAGCGAACACTTGTGTCCCTTTATGCACAGGCATTATGCAGCACAGCAGTGGTTTCTGTCTCTTTCGAACAAAACCAATTCTGAGCAACATTTTTTTCTTCCATGAACCCCACACTCCAAAAACCTTAATCACCAGCATCTAGAAAGGTTTTAATTATTGGACAGGCATATGCAAACACACTGAAAGCATATCATCAGTTAAGATTAACCTGGTTGTAAGCTGCATAGTTGGAAGCTAAATGGCACTAATTTATTTGTGGCAGACAAGAATTTTGCAGTCCCAGTTTGATTTTAGAATATCACAAGTAATCTGATTAAGTCATATTCCCAGAAGTCATTAAAATTGCATGCTCAGAATTTTATTTTTCAGGGTGTCCTCCCACAAGAGGACTGCAAGCATCTCCAATTATTTAATCAAATTTAAAGACAACCAGCAGTTTTTGATACCCCTATTATTATGACTAACCTAGATTATTTCTTCCATTTATCTTATAGTAAACCATACTAGCCCTTCTTTACTCTCTTATCACCTTTAAAAACTGACAATAACAGTGTATCAGTACGTTAAATATTCCTCTGCTTCCTTTTTGAAAAACCCAAGTGTATGAAGAAGCAGCAGCCTTTAAGACTATGCACAGTTAGGGACAGCGTAAGCCACAGCATCTCTGGGCTCTCACCGTTGGAGTTATGACCCTTGCAAGTCATTATTTGCTAAATAGTTTCATCTGAATTGAAGCATGGAAGCCAAATTTATATTTTGTAATTTTAACGCATGAAGAAATATGTAGACAACGGAACGCTCTACATAAGAAACTGAAAAAAATATGCTGTATATGCACATGGTTTGGGTGGGTTTTTTGTTTGTTTGCTTTTTTCTCCTTAGAGCAAGGAAGATATCTCTCCTGAATGCATTTGGAGAAATCTTAAGAATTTAAGGTTTTAAATTTGAATAAAACCTTCTACAAACCACTTACAACAGAAGTAATCTTCAGAATGCTAAGCACCTAAATACATACCATTCATCTTTATGAATCAGCATGAAATTATCCCTACCCTGTATGATTCTATTTCCATGAACAAGAAGAAAATTAAATTAAGGCTTATAGCCATCACAATTACATTAAGTTCTCAGCCTGATTTGGGAATGTTCTCTCACCACTGAGATCTACATGAAATCCAATTTCTGTGCAGTTCTTTGCGTTTATCGTCTTGGCACTCTGCAAAGCAGTGTTACCACTTTCATGCAGGGAAAAAAGATGAAGCACAGAAAACCCTTAAAACTTTCTCCAAGATTCTGAGGAATTTGACAAAACAAGAAATTGAAGCCAGCCCCAGCGACCATCAGCTGAATGCTCCAGTCATGGGCTGCCTTTGCTCCACAGATAGAGTTTGTTGCCAAGCCATTCATTCAAACATCCCCAAGTAAGACAACAACTGAATGCTCAAAATGCTTTTAATGTAGCACTCCCACGTTGTGAGAGACCTGGCAAGGAATGGTTTCCTTGTCTTGCAGCTTCCCAGGCAAGATGTGAAGCTCACCTCTACTGACAACCACACTGCAAATCCCAAAGGCTTTCAAGGATCCAAATTCAGCAGTAAAATCTTTCTCTCTTCCAGCAAGCAGCTCTGATGCACAGGTCAATTCATCAATTGTCTGACTGACAGATGCATCTGGATCCCAAATAATTTCCTCTAGACAGCACTCACCATCTTCTGTTGTGGGACCAAAACTGTACCCAAGAGTTCTCTAGTACTCCTACAGGTGTTGGTACAGGCTTGTGTTCTTAAGTTATAAAACGTGTTACCTAGAGACCAGACAAATCTGTGCACGTTCCTGACTACTTGCTTGAGCAATGAAGTTGCACTATTAGTTATCCATCCATCCTTCTTTTCGTGCCAATTCTGTGTACGTTCACTTGTTAAAGCTGCTGCTAAGAACTGTGGTCTGGGCAAGATGGACAAAGCCAGACAGTGTCACTTACACAGGGAGAAAAAACTGATTACATGAAATGAAGCTATTGTTTTATTAGAAAACTCCCAACCAAACTGGAACCTGCAGGTCATGGAATTTATGCCTGCAGCTTGATTTGTTGAAAAAGGCACTTTATTTTCTTCCCAAACCTGAGACAGGTTTCTCAAAAGATCATGCAGATCTTGGAAAGGAAAATATATATGAACAGCATTTAAATACACTGTTCTGAACAACCTTCACAACAGAAATTCAATACATGAATGGAAATCTCGGCACAGGATTACCAAGCTCTGGTAAAAAAAGCTCCAACATTCTCTATCACCCATACTACAGAAGACAGGGGTTTTCAGTATTCCAGTGAAAATGAAGACAACAAATGTAGACTACAGCAGCTTAAATTATAGGTATTTTTCCTCTGATTACCCATGCCATTCAAGGAAAACCTCACTTACTGGATAAACCACAAGTACCCGACTATTCCCCTCTTCTCACATCTTAACAAGCTCAGCAGTACTTATGGCATTAGAATAGGATCAAAAATTCCTCTTCATCCCTGAGGGATGACTGCAGCAAGCATGGATAACAAAAATGGGGTAAGCAACTGCCATCTACGCACTGCTGGTTCAGTGTACACCTACAATTTATTCCTAATGTTAAGTTATGTTTAGAAACCTTAACTGCCTTCTAGTTGTAGTAGCAAATTCCACTTTTTGTCATCCACATAAAGGAAATAAGATAGGACAAGTATGTCAGGGCAGAAAATGATTACAAAGGAACTGTAGAACTGGCACTGCAGGCATGAGTTGGTCTGCAGAATTCTAATCACAGCTGATAGTCAAAGAAGGAGAAACACCTTTTCCTTACCTCAATACTAGATGAATTTAAGAGAATATTTTTCTTGCCAAATATAACAAATTGGTATGGAAGTTAGTTACAAGTGGCACCACGGGATTCTACATGTGCAAGGCCTAAAATAATTAACAAGCACCAATCACCCACAAATAAAACCAGTATCAAGAGGCTGGTCAGAGACAGCAGAAGTGAACAGAACAAGAACCCAGAAGCATCTTTTAATAAGGACCCACAAAGGAACCTATGCAGAAGGTGACTATACAAACAGTATGTATACACACTTCTTAGCCAGGCTGCCAGAAAGAGCTGTGGTTTCTCAGCAAGATGCTCTTTCTTTTTATTTATTGTCTTTAAATGTGAGATTCCCAGACAGAAGTTCACTGACAAATTACTGAAGGCACACAACACTATTTATTTTACAAAGATATTTGATTGATTAAGACAGCAAAGTACACAACTGCCCACAGAGCAGCAGAAACTGGGTCCAAGCACTCTAGTTAGCAGGTATTTTGGAACTGAGGAGTCCCCCCACGCAGCCAACTGAGCTTAGAAAAGCAGGAAGTTATATTCCTCCCCAAACATGCCAAAGGCAGCGTGGGACTGAACATCAAGGTTCCTTTGGGTGTCTTTTTTTTCCTTCTCCAAACAGCTGCAGTTATCAGACTTGGTTGCTGCTCACAACTTCTCTAAAGAGCAGCAAATACTGTGGCAAATTATCTTGCAAATTCCACTGTCAACCACAGGAGTGCAAGGATGATTTCTAAACATCATTTGCTCTCTCCAGGGAGTGCTGCTGACAAGAAGTCAGGAGCAGAGCTGCAGCAGCCTGTGAGCTCACAGACAGCATTGATTCACTGCACATTAGCACTGAGTTTATCTTTGAGCACATAACTGCTACAAACGCATTCTATGTACACTGAAGTTTAGATTCTGGTTCAGTGACTTCTACCCCCTCAGGGAAAAAAATTCAAGGTGTAGCCTTTACAGGATCTAGTGAGGGGGGTTGTTTTTTTAACATGATGTGCATAATACAGCATGTGCATATCTGTAGATAGAGCTACCTGGTCCAAGGAGCATTTCCTCTCTGATTTTGGGACTAAATCTAGGTCATGACAGCTGTCAGTAAATATGGGGGCCCATGTTTATAAACTTAGGAGCCACCATGTAAGTGCATCCAATATGCAAAATAAAATTCAGCTGTTCTAGCAGGAAGAATAAGGTCCAAAAGAGACACAGCCTGTGTAGGTGAGATCTGTGGGCAGATCTTTATCCTTCTGCAGCACTAAACTGTCTTAATTTTGAAAAAGAAACAAAAAGTAATTAAATAATATTTCCGACACCCAACACACTGAAGAAGAATGCCAGATGAGAGCTGTGCATTCAGGACCCTTTGCCAGCACTCTTCTTTGTGTAATTACATAGATACATGAAAAACAATCAGGCAAGAGGCTCTCAGAGTAGTTTGTACCTAGTCCTCATTAGTTAGCTTAGATCAAACCACAACTCTCTTTACTTTTTTTTTTTGGTGACTGGGATAAGAAAATGTTTATCTTTTCTAATGGCTCATCCACAAAGCTTTTGCGTGGAGATGTACCATGAAATTATGCTGGAAACACACATTGTGCATGCACAATACTCCTTCCAGAGTATATTATTAAGGACCTTAAGTATAAATAGGCACATAAACACAGCCAAAGACAAAACCAAAGCAGAGCTTCTTTAGCCCTCTTGTAACACCAGTAAAAAAAAAAAAAGTAAAAAATAAAATCTTTGATTAGAAATCAATGCTAGGGGCTGTCTCTGCCTTCGGCACTCGGGATCGGACACATGGCTGGGCAACCGCAGACACCGACAAGTTCGAGAACCGGTGAAGAACGGGCGGTTCGTGTAACGCAGCCTCCCCGCAGCCGCCTCTGCTGCTGCCCACGAGCTGCGGGAGGTCCCAAGCCAGCAATCACCGCCCGGAGCTACGGGAAACGACAGACCGCGCGGCCGGGGAGCGGGGCTGGGGCCGGGCAGCCCCGGCGGCCTCCACTCGCCGTGCCCCCTCCCCGCCCCGGGACGGGGCCGGACGTCCAGCGGGGCGGCCGGGGGGGGGGGGAGGACAGCCGGCGCCAGCCGCGCCCTTGGGCCGCTGGACCCCCCCCCACCACACACACACACCCCTCGTGCTACCCCTCCCTTCCCGCTCTCACCCATCTGCTCCCGCAGCCCCTTCAAGGAGGAGGAGGAGGAGGAAGCGCAGGACGGGGGCGCCGCACCGCCCTCCGCCATCTTCAGCGCCGGGCCGCGGGAGTGCCGGGCGGGCCGCGGGGCGCGAGGCGCAGTGCGCAGGCTCCGCCCGCTCCCGCCCTGCCCGGCACCGGGAGCGCTCCCGCGTCCATCCGGGGCGGCCGCGGGGAGCGCCGGCCGCTGCTCTGGGTCTGCGCTTCCACAGGGATGGGGGATGCTGGAGCGTGTCCGCCCGAGGGCGGCGAGCCTCCTGCAAGGGCTGGGGAACGAGTCTGATGAGCAGCGGCTGAGGGAGCCGGGGGAGCTCCGGGAGACTCAGGGGGTCCTCATCACTCCCTGTCAGAAGGGTGTAGTGAGGTGGGGCCGGTCTCTTCTGCCGTGTCTGTAGGGAGAGGACCAGAGGAAACGTCCTTAAACGGCGACAGCAAGAGATTCAGATTAGGTATTAGATAGAAGAAATTCACTGTTCGGGTGATCAGGTATTGGAACAGTCTGCCCAGGGAGGTGGTGGAGTCACCGTCCCTGGAGGTGTTTAAGAGGTGTTTGGATCTGGTGCTGAGTGATGTGGTTTCGAATCATGAAATTGTCAAGGTTGGAAGAGACCTTCAAGATTATCAAGTCCAGCCATCCACTCAGCACTGCCACTGCAACCACTAACCTATATCAGCCAGTGCCAGATCCATAAACCTGTTTAATACGCCTTTGGTTTAGTGGTTATGGGGTTGAATATTTTGAATATTCTATGAACATCTGCCAAAGGGGCGACAGAATTGGCTGCCCCACGGGAGCCATCATGGCTCCCCGTGGGCCAGTGCTGAGGGGAGCTCAGCACCACTGGCCAGCTCCGAGCCGGATGGGCATGGGACAGCTCCGCAGATACCTCAGGGGTAAGTTGTGTCCCCACAACCACTGCAAATGTCATCCCATCACTGCATGGGGGTTGGAACTGGTTGGTCTTTAAGGTCCTTTCCAACCTAAACCAATGTGTTATTAACAATGATGAGTTGCCTTCTGATAGAGAGCTCTCAAGAAGAGATGCTGCTCTAGTTGGTTATCCATAAATTCAGGAATAATCTCTTCTCATTTTGCCTCTCAGTTTACGCTCTGAGAACAGAGAGGGTAAAGTAGCGTCCATGGCCATACTAAAGGGCAGGCTCTTTGGGCCTTGCGCAGGAAACTCCTTTTGCAATCATGAACAGAAAGTTTGCCTGCCAGTGGGCCAAAAAATTATCCCATAAATGTGATGAATGCAGAAAAAGAAGCAGTAAGATGAGGTAGTATTTCAAGGGAACAAAAAAGGAACCTTCTAAATATTCCAAGCAGGGCTCCATTTTAACTTGACTCTTCAGACCACAGACTTGCCCTGTTCTTTGTTTCTTTTTTTTTTGTTACGTTGGCTATATGTGTGTGTAGAGAATCCTTTGTCTGTTGTTTCAGTGTTAATAGAATGTCAATTATTAGTAGTACTATTTAAAACAAAAGGGCAGCTAAAGGGGAAAAAACCCCTACACATTCAATGCCAAATTTCCTAGGTTTATGTTTATAATGTATGGTAATAGCACCTTGCCACTTAGCAAACTCCATGTCCTTTATACACATCCTGAAATTAAATTTCACCATTCCACTGAGAGACATTCAGATGTTATCCTCATTTTACAGATGAGAAGACTGAGTCATTGAAATCAAAGTCTCTGGTTATGTCATGAACAAAGCAGCACGGCAAAAAATCCCAGCCCACGTTTCTTGATTCCTTGTTCTGTATCCATGTATTTTTCCATCTTCCTTTAATCACCAAAATGGTTTGTATTGATTCTCAACAGCATGAAGTATAGTAGATGTGGTGTGAAAAGATGGTCAAACTACCTGAAAGAATGTAATTTTTATGTTTTGCAAGCCCCAAAAGTAATGTGTAGTTATGGGGCTGTACTTTCCATATCTGTAATAATAAAATATTCATTAACGTTTTGAGGTGCCTCTGAATTTTTATTAGGTTACAGTTATTTTCCTTAACTTTCCCATTTCTTTAACACACTGTGCAATAAAAGAGGTCAGAGTCTATTTTTACATTTTTGTTCCTCTGAGAAAGATGAGACAACTGGCATGGGAGCAATCACACTGGAGGGGATGCTTGCAAACAGAATGGGCAACTAAAATTCATTTTCAGATGAGATGGCATTTTCTTTTCTTTCCATCTCAACAGACACATATGTGAGTAGTCTCGCTGCTTGCAATTTGACACACCTGAGATTCTGCATGTGCAAAACTTCAGAGTAGAAGGTATGAATTACAGGAAGGGAAATAAACCAAGTGTTGCACACTCAGGATGTTTGTGGTGGTGCAGTGGAGGCTGTAAAGTTAAAATAAAAAGGCCAAGCGCATAAAAATACATGAGAGATAAAAGGACTCTTGAGGTAGAAGTGGGGCATTGTCTCTCCCTGCTCTCCATGTATCTACATACTGCTTGATAAGGATATCTTTTATCTTTAGGCACACAGGAACTGAGCTAAGAAAATCTAACCCAATGTGGAAAATGTGTTATCTTTTTCTCTGATGAGCAGTTTGGGAATGTTTGAGGTAATGTTGCAGCATTTGCAAATGTAACATCCATCTTATTTCCTTTTAAACCTCATTTCTCAGATTTTCAGTTCAGTCATGTAATTACTGCTTATGCATTTTTGGTGGAACTTCATTAAAATTTTGACCTCGCATGGCTTCTGCAGCACTTGCAATAGCCTTTCAATTTTTTAGCATTTGCAGATTTGATTGCAGTAGCTGATTTATCCTAATCCTTTAGCGACTGTCCTTTTTTCCATGTCCCTGTGGAAAAATGAATAATTTAATTTTACAGTCATTTCTTCTGTCCTTTTAGTTTTCATGTGATAGTTTCTGACAAATCTTTCAAAGCTGTTTCAGGCCGAATCACTGATGGGTGCACATTAACATTGTGAGATCAGAATCGATAGAGCCCTGGCACTGTACGTAGTGTGAGATTCCAGGGGGTTACACTATCCATTTCAGTTTAAGGAATAGTGAAAGTAGTTGGAATAATAGTAGCTGAAATTAGTCAGGTAGAAGCTTGCACTTGTGATGACCCAGATGCAAAAAGAAATGCTCAGAAAATACCTAAGCCACTGATAGATCTGGGGAGGGTGTCAGAGGAAGAAGCACCCACCTATTAATTTATTCCTTACTCTGTTTCCCAAAGTATTCCGTGTTACTCAGTATTAGATGTTGTGCTTGTCTGGACTCAGTCTGAAATCTGGTGTAATGGTTTTTATATTCTAGTTCAAGAAAACTGCCCCCAGATTTTCTGTGAGATTACAGATCCTAATTCTTTTGGTCATTGAAGTATCTAACAGTAAAATGTTTGTGTGTATTCAACTTTATTTATGTCAGAGTCTTGCTGAGTAAGAGCTAAAACAAGAAACCAGGGAAATTAAATGTATTTGTATATTTATATCCCTGTGTAGGATTTTGAAAAATTATGAACAAGTATTTCCAAATGTTTTAAGTCCAAAAGCCTGTATTGTGACAGATTATAGTGGGTTTCCTGTGGTGAATGTAACTTCTGTGGCTGATGGAAAGAAAATCAGTGGCATGAAAATTACTGTAGCTGCCCAATCTTCTTTCCAAAGGGGCTTTAACTGCACATTCTTGTTTATTACTCTCTTGATGGGAGAAATACCTGCAAACCTTGGTGTTACACCCTAAGGACCTCATTTCTCAACTCTGGCTCAAGTTCACTTGTATTTATCTGGGTGAATAACTCCTTAGATATGAAGTTATTAGACAATATTGCCTAATAGAAAAGGTACAGAATCCAGCCTTTAGTTTGTCCTTGGCCCAGGATGTTTATTAGTTACCTGGATGACGGAATGGGAAGCATTCCTTTATCATTTGTATGCACTGCTAATATGGTAAGAGTACAAGCATAGAATTCAAAATGATCCTGAAAGTTACAGATATAATCCAGGAGGGTAAATAGGGACTGATGCAAGGTAAAACATTTAGACAAGAACAATTCAGTGCAGAAAGGCATGACAGAGGACAGCTTGCTAAATAGCAGCTAGAGCAGAAAATAATCTGGGATGTCACAAGCTGGGCATGAGTCAACAGTTGCTTGGTGGTGTGAAAAGGGAAGTGCTCAAGAGCAGGGACAAAGGGTGGGCTCTGGCACACACAGCCCCCCTCTGCTCATCAGCAGTGCTGGAGATCAGCAGGATAACTCTCGGGGTGCTGCCTGAGAAGATACAAGCCAGATGGGGAACATCTAGAGGAAGTCAGAAGAAATAATGAGAGGATGAAGGAAGAAAGTTAAGGAATTGGAATTATTTTTTTCAGTCTAAAGAAGAGGTAACTGAAGGGTGATAATCTGTTTGAAGCAGAGAGAATAAAAGATGATTGACATGATTTTAATCAGGGAAGATTATTTGATTTTAAGGAAAACATTATCAGGTAGGGGTAGGGAAGTAATAGTGGGATAGATTGTTGGGGAAGCAGTAAAGCTCCGGCATTGGGGATCTGTGTCTGGGTGAGCGTCAGCCCAGAAAGACAGGTCTGATCAGAGGGACCCCATGACCTCATGTCTCAGCTGTCTGTGTTTCTGTGATTCTAGCACTCCTACTTGTGCATTTTGGGACTATTGGCCAGAACAAGTGTTATTCACTGCAAGGGTTGCAGAACTGCCTTCTAAAATTAGACGAAGTGTTCTAAGCAGTGACAAAAGATAAATGAGTTCAAGGGAAGACATGGTGGTCATGTGGCTGCTTGGTTGGCTGGCAGAAAGGGTTTGACGCTTCAGTGCGTGACACCAATTCTGTATCCGAGATCATCCTTTCTGTATAATAGTTTAGTAAGGGCAGGAGACCAACTTATACAGAAAGGAATTAAGTGAGAAAGAACATGCACATGTAACGTATGGAAACAGATCCACTCCTTTCCTATCTGTCATTCTGTGCCTGCCCACCAGTTCTCACTTCATAGAATTACACCTATGTGTTGTCGTAGAAAAGATATTCCCATACAAATTTTAGTTCTTGCAGGGGTCGAAATAGGGTTAAGTAAGTCTGTTCTCACCATCTCTTGTCTTTTCAGTGTTTATGTATCTACTTATTTATTCTATTATTAAAGCTGATGGCCTTCCATCAAACATAATCTCTCTCTGAGGTTGGCAGTTGCTGTACAGTGTATGTGTATGGGTGTGTCTGGTAAGTTGAGCACACTGAAGACAGTAAACAAATAATAGTAAATGATAAGCTCTTACGCCAATTCTTGTGAAAGTGGCTGCCTAACAGTGTGTGTCAAAGCTGCATCTGTTCAACCAAACTGAGATGCTCTGTGCTCAAGTTCTCACTGCATGTGCCATCACTGGCTATTTATTTGTGTTGCCACATGGCCTAGGAGCCTGCAGGAATAATGGCTAAATACAGACCACAGTAGGCTGCTCCCTACCCCAAAGAGCCCAAACCTGGTCCTGGATTTGCTACAGGAGCTGTAGAACAGCTGAATAATTTTAAAAATAATTTCCATACTTGTTTCCCTTCTACCCTGATCTGATTTGGAGCGGTACATTCCCCAAAGGAAAGATTAAGGGGAATCAGCTCAGTCAATTTTCTTAAGGTACGAATCCCATCACACTGAGTCATTGTACAAATTCGGCACTGGCTGTTCAGATTCCAGCATCTCCCTTTGCCTACAGCACAGTCTGGTAATTATTACTGAATCATTTGAAATTATCCAGAATTTTGATGTGATTACTGTCAATGGCACTAGGTAATATGATTTCAATGAGCTAAATATTGATATGGTAATCCTTATCCTTACTTCTAACACCAAACAATTTAATGTTATCACCATGTGCTGATGAGATAATATATTCCAGTAGTGGCTTTTTATTAATATTTTATTGTTCCAAGTGGTGTTCAGATAAAACACCAATGTGAGTTACAGTATTTCATTAGCAGTGCTGTGCATCTGACTGAGAGGACATTTTTTGAAGACTTTTAAATGACTTCTCAAATCTATGTAATGATCTAAAAATCCATCTGATTGATCCCTGCCTAGAAGTGAGCACTTATGGGAAATATGAGAATACAGAATAATTTTTCAGTTGTTTGAGCGTGAAAATATTTCTAAGTAACTTAGTGCTGCTTAGATGTTTTTCTTTGTAACAGCTTGAAGGTCACTGCTTTTGAAAGATCAGTTGTCCAGGAAGTCTCCTTGGACAAAAAAGAAGAACAGTCAGTCATGCAAATTTTATTTTGTGAAGAGCTCCTTGGCAGAGAACAAGAGAGTCCCTGGTAACTGCCTCACTGTCTTTGGAAAAAGCAAGAATAAAGAGCAGGTTGTAGTGATGATCGGGAAGGTTCTTAGCAAGGACAGAAACTTGGTCTGAAGTGTTTGCTTCCCATAGTTATCCCAAGATGTTTGCTTGGGGTTTGAAGAGTGGCTCTGCCTGCAGTAAGAATGAGATTTGTCCGGAATAGTTCCCATTTCCCAAACTCTGTGTACATCTTTTGCTTCAGACTGCAACCTGCTCTCCCTACATTTCCTGGCAGGCCTGGATTTAATAGCCTTGTTACATTGTCTAGATTCCCTGCAGAGGTTTTGTACAGGCAATGTGCTGCCTTTGGGCAGCCATTCTATTCCAAAGGAAAGTGAACTCGAGCCAAAGAGAACCCTGGAAGTGATGGTTACACTGTCCCATGCACAAAGGAGGAGAGGAAAAAGAAATGGCTTTGCAGCAGTGGCAGCAAAATCCACCAAAAATCTAATATTGATTTTATGAACACACTTGATAGCTGGAGCTAATTTAATCCAAATTTTAACTTTCTGCAGTATTTTGGTATTTACTGACCTGAAAATCCCTCCTTTATCCCAATGCCTTCTAGCTGCTGTTCCAAGCAGCTTGTAAGGGGAGTGGGCCCTAACAAGCTGTGTTTTAGGATGACTTCCTCCAGTTTGCTTTCCCCTCTCCTCTCCTCAGGGTCAAAGATGCTCTTGGTGTGGGATGGATGCTGTTAGAGCTGTGCCATAAAGGCCCATATGTGAGCCTGGCACAGGGAAGTGCTGGCTGCATTCACTGTGCTGAGAAGCTGTGAGTAACCTGGGAGTAACATTCAATTATTCAAATCTTACCTAGTTCATTATGGGGTGAAGTCTATGGGTCCTAGTCAGCAGCATCAAGAAAAATTTTCAGCTCTTGGATTACTTAATCAGTTTTAAAACACCAATTTCATACTGAAATAATGTTTAGGCAAACAGTGAAGTTTCTATCTGTAAGAAAATTTATTTGGAGAAGAGCTTTAGCAGTGTGGTTGTTACTGAACTCTATGGTGTTCCTTCCCTTTTTGGCTTGGAGATTGCTGCCTTGGCAATTCCCACTGGCTCCTTACATGGCTTGGAAAGACCCTGGTCTCACAGACTGCTTCACCATAGACCCTACCTTGTCCTCCCATGAAATGGGCCCTCTGCTCCTGACCAGCTGAATGAACTGAAGTGGGATTCTGCAGGGACAAGCAGGAGGCCCCTGCCACGGTTTGGGACTGTAACACTGTGAAGCTCCTGTATTCCAGCACAGAAAGAGGGCAAGGAGATAAATGACTCCAGTGTTTGTTTGTTTTGCCTAAAGAAGGTTCTTTGTAAGCGTATTCCACATGAGGATTCTTCTATCCACGTAAATAGATCCCTTGTGTCTGAATTTAAGTCTCTGTATATTGTTCCTTGTGCAATGGCTTAGAAATACTTTGGAGGCATTATCTGAGAGCTTCTGTGGCTTCTCTCACATATTTCCCCTGCCTCCCTGCTCCTACACATCTATGCACACACAGTGAGAGATGCAGGGTCAGATTCTGATCAGACTTCTGCTCATTTCACACTTAGAAAACTCTCTTTTTGCGCTTTTTTATTTTCTGAGTTTCACCCATAAATCACTTTTGGACCCACTAGGTAGTTCTTTGTAAACACTAGCCCAACAAGAGCTGTGCTACTGAGAACCTCAGACTCCAGAAGGAGTGATAACTGGCCAAATTTGGAGCTGAGAGCCTTAAAACACAAGCACCAGCCCATCTGTGGCCAGTTTCCCTGCCTGGTGGGGTTGTTTTGTGAAGTTGTTACTACAGAATCAAAGCAGTGCCACTTACTCTTGACACTGTGGATTGCATTGCAGGGACAGCCCCACATATCACTTGCATCTGTCATAAGCAGGTTTCCCAGCTGGGTTACTTTCCATTTAAAGCTTTGACTGGTGGCATGGAGCAGGAAGAGAGAGGCCAGATGTTTCTCCTTGACCATTTTCTGATTGTCTCTCCCTCAAAAGTTAACTATTCCGTGGTTCCTTTGGCTTCCTATTTTTATCTAATGTCAGTGTTGGGAAGTCTTCAAGACTAAAATCTAAGAAAGCATTTTCTAGCTTTCCTAGCAGAACACATTTCAAAATGTGGCTGTGAGCTGCAACAGAATTAGGCTTTACACCAGAGAAAAAGGACACATGCTCCACTTATGAAAAAGAAAATTAATTAATCAAAATTACTGTTATAAAATGATCCATTTTTTTTAACAGGCAGGTAACAAGAGGTCCCTGCATGGACTGTGTGAGGGTGATTGATGTGAGGCAGTCTATCTGTGTGAGTCCTTTCTGTGGTATCAGGGGTTTTCAGTCAGAGACACAAATCATGCAGATGCTAAAAGTCTGGCAGTGCCGCTCTGCCTGCAGAGCCAATCAGTTATCCAGCCCCTTCAAAGCAATCAGGGATGTGCTCTGCAATTAGGCCCCTGGTACAGCTGTCAGTAATGAGCACTGGCTTGGTTCTTGAACTGTGAGTGTAAAATAATAGGTAAATTCCTCATGATGAGTAAATTGATGCTGTGGGCAGCAACATGAAGGATTGTTGTCCCTCATGAAATCCACTCCATCCAGTCTGTTGCCTTCTAGATCTACATTTATTTGCATCTTTGGCAAGGACACAGATTTCTTCCTTCTAGAAATTTAAGGGCCAAACTAGGAAGACATTTAAATATTTCTGAAATAAACGAAATGTAGTATATCAGGTAGGAATCCTTTAGATACATTTTGTAGCAATGCTGGGTGATAAATTACATTATGTCCAGAAGAACCCTCCAGAGGGTAATTCTCTTCCATACCCCTGCACAGTGAACCAGGCACAGCAGCTGCCAACCACCTGAACATTCAGCAAAACAGATTCAGTCAAGCACTGAGCACATGCTCTATGGGCTTTTCAAGGCAAACCCTTCAGTTTTGGTACTCTCCAACCCTCGTTCAGCTAACAGAAACCTCTAGGGCTCTTGTTTTCTGGGAGTTAATGGCTTTCAGTATGACTGCTATTAGCACAGGTCACAGCATTGCTAATAGAGTTTCCACTTGTTCCCTTGCCACGACTTCAGCTTCCACATGTGAAGATTTCTGTCTCAAGTCAGCAGTGGTGAGCCCTGAGTGGTTTGAAATCCTGTGGTGAGTGGTCTGGTGTGAGTGGCTGGGAGCACAGTTTGATAATACCCATGTGTGCATAAACTGGGCTGCAAACGTGTTGTTGGGGTTGAATGGTTTGTTCAGTGAAGAAGAAAAAACGAGAGAAGTTTGAAGAGCCCTGGAGAGTCTCCCTTGCCTTACTATGGTGATGCAGCACCTGCTTTGTTATCTGAGATTCCCACCTCCAAGGTGTTTTAGCCCTGGATCAAAGCCAGCGGCTGTCGCAGGAGCCCTTTGAAGCTTGTCCTGCTACAGGAAATGAAAAAAGAAAGGAGCTGCCAGTGCCTCGGCAGGGCTGAGCATGAGGTGCTGGCTTTCCACCAGCAACACTGGTTATTCTTCGTAGTATGACAACAGCCTGCTTGGCCTACCAGGGCTGGAGCCTTACCTTTTCTCAGGCAATTCCCAGGGGCAGGATTTTCAGCCAACCTGCACCCCACTGCTCCAAGGGGGTATAGAGGCTGTGTGAAAAGAAGTTGTGACAAGTCCTGTCATGGCAGAACTTCAGCTGTACAAATTCGGCTGGTGAGTGGGTGGGGGAGTGGATGGGGGTGGGGGGGTTTCCATTTGAAGTTTCATTTAATACTGACATTTGCCAGTTATTACTGTACAGTGGCATCTGAGCAAATTCGAATATTTTGCCATTCCACACCTGAAAAAATAACTACTGTAGTTCAGACCTTAGGGTAGTAAGTGTTGGCTGCTACCTACTTTTCAGTGGTAGTTCCTTATCTGCGTAAAGGCAGTACCATGAACCTCAATTAGTTAGTGCTTATACAGTGCTTTGAAAGTATAAGACACTATCTACCTTTTAAGTATTATAATGTTTCTGTAACATATTCTAACAAGTACATGCTTCAGTACACAGCTGTACACTCAGCGGTAGGCCAGAAATACTTCCTAAGGGAAATAATCTGGGAGTTTCTGCCCCCATGGCACAAGGAAATCAAGAAAAATCTTACCAGTTTTAAGTTTATAGCATGTGTACCTTCAGAGCATGGATAGCCCAGCTAAGAAAAACAGAGTACAAATAGCTGCCAAATAAAACAATATTTGGTGTAGTGCAAAACCTCTGCACAATCCGATCACAATGTGAGCAGGGCTGGAGGCAGATGGAGAAGGTATAGCATCATTGATTTCCAATTATTTCCTCCAATGTCCAGCCCAGGAGCTCCTAGTTGCTAGGAGTGTGCTGTGCAGTGCTATAGAAGTTCTTTTATTTTGATGCATTGGAGACAAGGATGAATCTGACTTCCTCATTTTGCTCTTCAGCCAATGCTGCCAGCGGTGAATTAAATACCTTGCTAAATTAACAAGTCATAACGTTTTTGCGCTCGGGCCAGGGAGCTGTTGCTCTGTGCTTTGCACGCAAGCATGGCAGATATGTTATCCTGGGGATAGAGTGACAGCTCCAAAGGCTGCAGTGAAACACAATCTGGATCGGACACAGGGCAGCCAGTTGGGCCATCTGCGGGAAGGAGCACCCAAAAAGGTAACTGGCTCAGGTGGGTAATCCCCAGCAGCCTCAAAAACTCAAAGCACCCAGCCTGGTTGGCTATGGGAGCTTACATCTGGCAAATTTGAGAGTTGTGACTGTGGCACTGACGTTTTACAGTGATGGGAAGTGGTTAGGAATATGGATATTTAGTTTCTGTGGTTTGTCCACTTTAGTCCTGGCTCTTTCCCTGGCTCATCAGATCAGCGTGGGGTGTGGATTAGCCAGAGCTATCATGGAACACGGCTCTCTGGCGTGTTCCTTGCACGTGGCTCTGCAGACCTCACTGCTGAAAGGGTGCCCTGGCCATGCAGAACCAGCCCTTTGGTGTCTCTCTGTCTCCGAAATCAGCAGAAAAATGACCCTGTGAGAGGGATCTGAGGGCACAGCAGCAGTTCAGACAAGTTGGGGGGATAGGACGTGGGTAGGACTGCAGGGCTGGGATAGGGGTCTAGTTAGTGACACCCCTGCCAAGCTCTTGGCTTGCTTCAGCTGTAATCCCACACTCACTCGTGCCACTGGCTCCTGCCCAGTCTTCACCCTGTCTAGGGTTATCCATGCCTCACACCTCGGCTCCCACTGCCATCCCAGAGACAACAAGGATTGATGGGTGAACCACTTACCAGCTGGCCCTGGGGGATGGATGGGTGAACCACTGACCAGCTGGCCCCAGAACATGGGCTCACAGAGCTGCAGAGAGGCCATGTGCAGCCACAGAGGGTCTGCAGAGCAGCAGACCATCTTTTAGGAGTTAATAATAGCTTTAAAAGAACAAATAAGTCTCAGAACTAAATGCTTGGTGCCACCTGCAGAAATAAAAGGAGAACTACTTATGCCTGTTTGCTGCTTTTCTGACAAAGAGCTCAGTTCCAGAGAGAAGTGGTACAAGCACAAAGCTGTCCTCTACATTCAGATTTCATCCTGCTTTCATGGCACTATTCTCCTTAAAAGCCTCTGATGCAGTCCAGCCCTTCAGAAATCGTCCACTTGAACACACTGCAGAGTTGAACACGGGAAATGAAATAAGATGCAAGCCTGTGTGTAGTGACAAAATGTAGGATACAGCACAGAAGGATGCTATGTAATATCTGATCTGGAATTTGGCTCCGGTGGGCTGTAGCAGATGGAATAAATCAGGAGTTATGAATACTTCATGTGAGGTAGAGTGTGTCGACTGCAGACTTGGTTAAAGCTGGTGGTTTACTTACCACTGGGATCTTGGAAACTGAATAAAAAGACCAATTACCACCTATTTCTGTAATGAGAGGTGAGGGTGGATGTTTCTCCTTGGTTTCCCAGCCAAAACAATGGGCTGCGTGTCAAAGCTTGTGCTTGCAAAGGCAGAGGGTAGAGGATTTGGGTGGTTTTTGTGTCAGTGAGAAAAGGAGTCATCTAAGGGACTCCTGAAATAACAGGAGGAGAGACTTGGGTTTAATGACCTTGGTTTGGAAACAGTGAATAGGGCTTGGTGCTCTTCTGTGTTCAAGGAAACTAGGTTCTGTATCGTTGACTTTTTTCCAGCCTCTCTTCCCAACGGGAACAATCTAGTGAGGCCCTGGTTAATACCTGCTGTAAATCAGCTGAACATACACATTTCTGACTTGAGCAGTGTCCCCTCCCCTTCAATTACCACTCCTCATGTGCAAACATTAAAGCAAAACTCAATTAGAAGTGAGCTAGAAGAGTACAATTAAAAGCTTGCTTCAGGTCCCAAATGCCCTGAGCAGAGCAGATAGGACATTCTGAGGGGCTGCAAAAGTACATCCTTTCAGCAGGAGCCAGATGCAGGTTTGGATTTAAGCATCTCCTGGGCCCCAAGAATTCCAGCCACATTTTTGGTCAAGGCTTGTCCCTGCCCAGAGCAGTGACAGGCTGGATGGGGTGCTCCTGGCAGAGAGGCTTCCTTGACCATTCCTGAGGATGAGTTAGACCCAGGACTCACACAAGGGGGGATTCTGGCAGCGTGGATGGTGATGGCATAAATGCCACTGGCTGTCAGGTGTGGCTTGTCTTCTTTCAGAAAGGACATTTTATGGGATGTGTTGGGAAGTCTCATATTGAAGCCTTATTCTCCATAGTCTGAGCAAGGTCCTTGCCCTGAAATGGGACAGGGACACTTTTTCCTCAAAGCAATGCTACTGCAGCTGGTAAATCCCAAACTCTTCCTTTAGCTAAAACCAAGGCGCTTTTTTTTTTTTCTTTCCTGAAATGATCTTGGTTGGCACAGCACATCTTGTTCCACTGAGTTACAAGGTTTGGGCTTTCACATACTGGAATTTTGGTATCTCTTTACAGCAAAAAATAAACTCATATTAGGACAGTTCTAGGTGATAGTTAATGTAAACTAGTGTGGAAGAATGTATTGAAAACCAGTATATACTATATCTATATGTATGTGTATAGATTTTGGATTGGATATTAGGAAAATTTTTTTCACAGAAAGGGTGGTCAAACACCGGAATGGGCTGCCCAGGGCACTGGTGGAAGCACCATCCCTGGAGTTCTTTAAAAAATGTGTGAATGTGGCACTTGGAGACATGGATTAGTGATGAACTTGGCAGTGCAAGGCTAACAGTTGGACTCAGAGGTCTTTTCTAACCTTAACAATTCCAACCTCTATGATTCTCTGATACCCTCCAGGCATCTGGTGAGAATGAAAAGGTAGCTGTCATAGGTTAGCAAGCATAGTCCTGGAAGGGATGTCCTTGCTAAGGGGTGCTTACAGCTTCCTCTGGGACCTGATAGAACCTATCAGCTGGCCAGTTTGAATATGGACAATTCTTTAAGCCACTTAAAGTTGTGACCACCTCTGTGATCCACATTTAAGAATAGGCAAACTCCCCCTCCAAGCTCTCTCTCGTTTCCGGCGCTGGGACAGGTGGCTGCGGGCCCCGTGTGGGGGCCAGCGGGCCCGGCCCAGGCCCTGCTTGGGCCAGGCCGGGCCGGGCCACGGCCATCCTGGAGCCGATGGGCCCTGTTCCAGCCATGGAACCCCCCCACTGCCTTGCCGTGGGCAGCCGGAGCGGCTCGGCTCTCCCCCCTCTCCACTTCGATAAGAAAAATTCAACATCCCAGCTGCAAAGCTGCAAGGCCGAGGTGAGATTAACCCTTTTTATTGCTGTGAAGAGCTGAAAACCTGAGGGAAGAGAGAGAGGAGGTGCTTAAAGCTGAAATTCTGTTGTGAAGCTATGATATATCAGAGTATCCCGTTGTAATTTCATGAAGATATGGGGGGTGGAGTGTTCAACTCGTAAGCAAAAGCACCTGCGCTGAGATAGGCAGATGCTGACGCAGCTGTAATTTCATGAGAAGTTTGGACAGGGAGAGATGGACCAGATGAGGACTTTTGCTCCAAACGGGAAAGGAGAAAACCTCAGTCCCT
>NW_024581101.1:1158978-1178004 GCF_017639235.1 Corvus kubaryi
GATGAGGACTTTTGCTCCAAACGGGAAAGGAGAAAACCTCAGTCCCTAGAGATGCTCCCAGAGATAGTCCTAACAATGAAGATGATGAAGACCCTTTGCTCCCAAGGAAGGAGAAGGGCCTCTGTTTTTTTGTTTCTGAACGGCTCAACCTTAAAAATTGTACCCCAAAAAACTTCAAGAGTGGACCCTTGAAAGCAGTTGTAGGAAAAGCTGCAAGTCGGGGGAAAGGACTCACACGCAGGCAGAGAGACTCCTCTTCCTAAATGGACTGAACAATATTTGGAAGTGGGCAGCTGTCTCGTTGTGATAATGTTTTCATAGCACGAGCAAGAAGAGACTTCTCTTTCTAAATGGACTGAACAAGGTTATTATGGAAGTGGTAAACAGACTGAACATCTTAAGGGTTGTCTTTTTACATTGTCAGTGGGAGAAGGGAGGAAGGTGGGGGGAGGAGGAGAGTTCTGAAGGTGGTATATTTTTTTTTCCTTCTTTTAGGTCTGTTAATAAACTTCTTTATATTCTTTCAAGTTTGGTGCCTGCTTTGCATTTCTCCTAATTCTTATCTCACAGCAGATAAACAGTAATGAGTATTTTGGACCAAACCACTACAGTAGCAAAAAGCTTTCATCTCTTAAGCCTGCTTTTCCTATTCTGACAAGATTGTCTATGTCAATATTATTTCAGTAATATTTCAAAACAGAAATCTGAATTACATTGAAGAAGTTTATATCTTCATTAAGATTTTTTTTTCCTTAGGACCACTAAAATGCAACCTTTCTCTTGCCTCAAAATTTAACAGTAATTATACAACTGAAAATGGAAATGATTCTGAGAAAGGGCATAAATAGATCTCTGGGGTGGTAGTATTAATTTTACAAATACACAGAGAAATCCTCCTGCTATTTTTAACAGCCTGCCTCAGCTAAAAAAGGAAAAATACCAGAAGATGTAGAAAATGTGAAGAGGAAGTACTGCAGAGTGAACCCAGAGGATTGCTCAGAGAGGAAATGACTCAGGCAGTTGCTAAGTAAATGCAGCTGCATATTTACAGGGGAATTAAAAGAGTTAAAGGAGAAATTCCCAAACAAAATATCCTCAGCAGAGTGTGGATGGCATGAGGATGCACTTAGAATAAATGTGTCTGAATGGAACCACAGAATTGCCTGAGGTTTGCCCTGTGCTGGCAGGGATAGAACAGCCACAGCCATGGGCAGGAATCAGAAGCCATAGGAAAAACCCAGCCTCAGCAGACACTGGCCATGTGGGCACTGCTGTGCCATGGTCTGGGTGAAGGAATCCCTCTGGCAGCCAGGATATGAGCCCTGCTCATGACCACCCCGGGGCCCTTTTACCCCAGCATGATGGTGAGGGTGGATTGAGACATAGTTGAAGAACATCCAACCACTCTGGCCTTCATCCTTCCACCCTTCAACAGGATCTCATCTTCCTTCTTCTCCCTTTGAAGGCCACTTGCAAGCCCAGTATGGAGGAATTTCTGGTGGGAAGGCATGGCTCCTTTTTTCAGCTTGTGAAATGGGGAGTCACTGGGATCTGCTGGCAGAGTTTGTGTGTGTACTGCACACTCTTTGCATGAGAGGTGCACCATCATCCCCAGTCATCTTCAAGGCAGGCCACAAGGCAGCGTTTCAATCTCCCAGGATCTACCTCTGCATGACTGTTTTTCCTTTTCACCAGATACGTGTGGATAACTAGCTGGAACAGAGAGAAAACAAAAGCCCTTCCTTCCATTCACATCTAGTACCTGTAATTAATGAGCAAAATGCACTTTCCTCTTAGCAATACATCAAGTAAAAAGAGTCCCGGCATTGCTTGTTAATAAAATAAAACCTTGTAATAAATCACAGCCCATAAGACATGTTACAGAGGAAGTATCTTAGCAGCTGTTTGGGGGAAGCAAAGGCTGGTGTGACAGTTCACTGTCCTGTTGGTGGTGACAGTCCCCGTGGTTTGGGTCCCTGACTGCACAACCAGTGAGAAGAAGCAATATACATCCACTTACGGGAGCTATGAGTCTTACCCTATTGTGTGTAACTGCAAAGCTTGTACCCGGTTATTGTTCATATCTAGTGAAAGTATTATCACTTTAAGAAGTTCTCCAGCCACAGGGAATTAGAAAAGCAGTGATGATGTGACACACTGAATTCAAGATGTGGAAAAATCTCTGCTATGGCACTTCTTTGTTCGAGTTTCTGTGTGTTGGGGGTTAGGTTTTTTCAGGGAATTTCTTCGCATTTGTTGTCAGGGAGATAGAAAATAGACAGCTATCAAGAGACAAAAGAGGAAGCCGAGTGCCTCGACATATCCTTGAAATGGTTCTGGGGATCGGGGGGGTGGGGAAAAGGGGGGGGGGGGGTGGAACGGGGCTGTTTTGGCAGTTTCTTAACTGGGGGTGGTCAGTCTTTGCCCGGCTTCGGAGGGGAGACAGTTGTGGGTTTTGGGTGCTGGATTTCTGCTGCTCAGGGAGAAAGCGGTGCTGCCGCGCTGCTCCCGGGCCCCGCGCAGGGGTGCGGCAGGGCAGGCGGGCGGCAGCGGCAGCCACAGACAGCGCCAACGCAGCGCTCCGAGCCGCTGTACCGGGTGTTTCCCTCCGGGCGGCAGCACTGGGGCTAAAAAGAGCAAAAAGTGCAAAGAGTGCAGAAACTGCAGGAAGTCCCGGCCTCGCTGCGGGGCTCACGCCCGCGGCCCGCAAGCGGCACCCGCCGCGCGCTCGAGCCCCCGCGCACGCGCAGTCCGCGGGCGCAGTGCCGCCGGTGCCCGCACCCCCCAGTCACTACGGAGCGCCCCTCCTCCCGGCGGCGGCTGCAGTACCGCGCGCTATCACCAGGTGGCAGCAGCGACCCAGCGCCCAGCCGAGAGCTCGGACTGTCACAGTGACACAAAACCTCTGAACACACGGAGCGCTTTCTGTTGCCTTCATAGAGGTCATATTTTCTCCCCTTTTCAAGCCCTTTCTTGTTTCATTTATATAATTTATATGTACAAAATTTATATTTGTATTTCCAAGCCCCTATATATCTGTATTTGTACAAGCAAAACAAACAATGTGACCCAGAGACATAAAAAATCTAAGAACTATGAGTACAGGACCAGAGATGCCATCAGGCTCCACAGCTGGGGCCCAGGAGGCCATCATGCGATTGTCTTTGCACATCACCTCCTGCCCAGTGCAAAGGGACGGCAAGGGTGGCCGATAAGGGTTTATTCTGTCATGTGTGTGACAAGTTCCTTCAGTAAGTCTGCTCTGTCACCTGGGGGCCCTGACACTGCCCCTGCCCCTGGGACACCTCAGTGGCTGTTTCCGGAGCAGCGCTGGTCAGTCTGGAGGGGAACTGACAGTTGGTCAGCTCCTGGAGCCGTGGGCTGCCGGACAGAGGCGAAGTTCACCAAAAACGAGCATCAGGGCCCATGATGAGGGAAGAGGAAGGAGGAAAGAGGAAGGAGGAAGGAGGAAAGAGGAAGGAGGAAAGAGGAAGGGGAAGCCAGCTTGGTGGTGGGGGTGTTCAGGGAAAGCACAAGGCTGGGAATGGGACAGAGAAAAACAGAAAAGACAGGGACAAGAAAAAGGAGAGAGGAACAGCAAGAGAGGGGGGGGGGAAAGGGAGCAGGACAGAGATAAAGAACCATAGAATCATTTAGGTTGGAAAAGAAGTTTGAGATCATCAAAGTCCAACCATTAACCCAGCGCTACTAAGTCCACCACTAAACCACTTCACTTGAATAGAGTGAAGAGGGGAAGTTAAGAGTAAGTGAAATAAAGAGTAGTGAAGTAAAGCCTGAAGAGCACAATAGAAATTTTTAAGTAGTGGTTTTAAGGGTGGGACAAGCTTTGGTGCTTTGTTTTGTGTTTTTTTCCTTGAAATATATTAGATGATTTTTAATGCTAGACTTTAATATTAGATTTAGGAAGATCCAGGGGTTTGAGGCTCATTTTACTGCAGGACCCTGCTAAGCCCAGGAAAATATGATGGAAGCTGATGTTAGTTATAGGGAATATTTCAGGGTTAGTTCTTAGGAAGATATGAATGTGAATTACCTTTTTCACTACTGTTACAAGTAATGTTACAGCTGAGATTAGGATTAAGAAACTGAAAAAAGCAGCAGGATGAACAGAAATTAGGGCAGGTTGTTTCAAAGTCTGAACAATTCATATTGCTAAACAAAATGAACAGATATCAAAATTATTTATTTTGTCTTGGATTAGTTATGGTACAATGGAAGATTGTGGTACTTCTTTGATTTTGTGGTTTATGTGTGTTTGAAGACAGTATCTACGTAAAAAAAAAAAGCCTCTTATATTTAATCACTCACAGGTTCCAGGCTCTGTGAGGTCTGGGATAGACATTCTTCTCTGAATCCAGCTATGCCAATGGATTATGCTGTTTCTCAGAACTGTTCTCATTACCATGCAGTTGGTCACCTCCTTCACTGTACAGCATCTGTGAGCTTTCCTGACAGACTTGGATTATGGGGTGCTCCCGTAAGATCCTCAGTCTTCAGTCTGATGAGAGAAACAACTTCTAGCAAGCACTGGTAGATATAATGTCCTAACGGTAAAGCAGGACTCCTGAGAAAGCAGCTATCCTGTACCTTAATTTGGAGAAGGAATTGTGTTTCTTGCTGCTTTCAAATTTAACTTTAGAAGGCAAAACTGAGAAGTTTGGCTAGGCTAAAACCTGTCATGCTATCTCCTTTTCTGTTCTATTTTCTAAAGATTATTAGAAGAGATCTTTCTTTCCCCATATTTATTTCCATCAAGTTTCTACAAAGGTACAATAGAATTGTGGCTAAGTGTATCCTGTAAAATCAGAGAGCTGAGTTTTACCATCTGGGCTACGGCTGCTTCTTAGTAGCATAAGCAAATAACAGATGTGAACATACTCTGCAAGAAGAAAGCATGACATGAAACAAACATTTATTAAAAAGGACTGTACAGACAAATTAAACAGGTCTCACACTGTTACTCCTACAAGGCACAGGAGTAAAATACTTAAAACACAGAAGCCAGTGAAAACACCAGATATTGCTAGAATATCTAAATACTAAAATGAAAACATATGCTGGAGGCATTAGAAAACTGTACAATAAAGGAATAAAGCACTTTTATTTATTTAAAGTGCTAGTGAAGTCTTAATTTCTTGAATAGTATGCTTTTTAAATTAACACTGTCTATTGTAACACTGACTAAAGTAACAATGTCTATTCTTTCAAATTTAGATTATGTAAATTGAAGCCACTGTTGGGTTCAGTCAGGGTCCTGTTTAGAAAGCTACAGTCGAATTCAGGAAGTGCAAGTATTTAAATTTGCCTTACATTTTCTCTGTAATTAATGGTGTCCTTGGCACTAAAGTTTGGACAACTGATCCACCCCAGCTTGGGTATGAAAATTTCTATAGCAAAGCATTTAGATACAGTACAGTGTTTGCATCCTTTTATGGTGAGCTTAAGGTCAGTGGCAGGGTGAAAGGCTTGGGATTTTATTTGGTTTTTTTCTGTTTGGTTGCAGAACAACAGGACTATTCTTCAAGGCAAATGATGAATCAGGAAAAGACCCTGGAAGCCATCCATACCAAGAGAATCCAGTTATTTTGTTGTCACTTGGATACCCTTTTAAAAATCAAATGACAAAGACAGGGTTAAACTAGACTTTAGTAATATAAAAGTCTTCTAAGCTTTGAGGAGGGTCTCATTGTGGCTATAAGAATAAATTTAAAAAGAAGAATAAATTTAAACTAAGTGAAGAAGTATCCACAAAGACTTTAGATACAAAGGAAGAAGCCATTGTTGCTCCATGAAACAAAAATGCAGTAGACTTGTGGTAAGAACCGTACTTCAGACAGCTTCCTCTTCTGTCTGAAAACCAAGAAATCAATATTTTGTAATTATTCCTCCAGTCTCTTGAGAAAGTTGCCTGGGAGAAAAGAGCCTGGGGCTGTCACAAGAAGAGTTTTTCAGTTAAACTTCTGTCATTATTCTGTGAGAGAAAAGAATACTCTTTCCCTATGAAAGATACTGCTTCCCTCCCTGCCCCCACCCCATGGTCCCCTAATACATCATACATATTTTATCTCCTTGAAAGAGCTAGAATCATAGAATATCTCAAGTATGAAGGGACCCATAAGGATCATCAAGTTCAACTCCCTGCTCCTCACAGGGCTACCTAGCATCAAACTGTATGGCGAAGAGTGTCATCCAGGTGCTCCTCAAACCCTGACAGGCTTGGTGCCTTGGCCACTTCCCTGGGTCACTGCACCAGTGACTGACCACTCTCTCGAAGAATAACCTTTTCCTGGTGTCCAGTCTGAACTTCCCTCAATCCAGCTCCATTCTATTTCCTCGTATCCTGCTGCTGGTCATCAGAGGGTGATCAGCACCTCCTCCTCTGCTTCCCCCCTGAGAAAGTTGTAGGCTGCATGACATTCCTCAGCCCTCTCTTCTCCAGACTGAACATGCCAAGTGTCCTCAGGCACTCCTCAGAGGTCTTGTCCTTGAGACCTTTTGTAATCTTGGTCACACATCTGTAGAACACTGTAACAGTCTGGTGTCCTTCTTGCACTGAGGCATCCCAAACTGCACCCAGTACTCAAAGCCTCACCAGTGCAGTGTAGAGTGAGACAATCAGCTGGCAATGCTGTGCTTAATGCACCCCCGGTCATGGTTGGCCCTTTTGGCAGCCATGGCACCCTGCTGACTTATCTTCAGTTACACTCACTCTCAGCACTGCATGCTTTTCAAATGGCAGAACTTCATAAAGGATGTGAAAATTTGTAAATACTAGTACAATTGATGCAAATACAGTATTTAATATTCACTTAAAACAAAAAACCCTCACCTTGTAAAACGACAAGAGCACATGAGACTAGTTTAAAAAAGTAAAAATACAAAACTCTTGTACTAAATTAGTAAATGGTGCATCCTTAAGTATACTTCAGTTCAGAGATCTCCCAAGAAAGAAAGAACCTGGCAAAATAACAGCGAAGTGAGAACAACTATGACTAACCCTACCTATTTCAGAACTGTAAGTTGAAGTGTCTACAAATTAATCCTTCTATTCACACTACTTCATTGCAGACCATTCACCCACTCCATTGTCACTACTTCTTAAATTTATGTACAACTACCATCAAAGTATGCTCCTCTCATGTATGCACCTTGGGAAGCCCACATACTTTTAACTCTGTGCATTTTACCTTCAACTCCATAGGAATTGCTCTGAACAGGGCACACAGCATGTGGACACTTTGACATTTAAAATAGTAGAATCCAGTATTTGTGCTACAAAACATGCATAACACACTATTGCCATTTGGAGCATGGAGTCAGACTATCTTCCATTATTGCTATCTGAGACCAAATCCCTGTAATTCAGCTAGCAGAATCTGCACTTCACATAATTTCAGGGGCAGGTGGTCCACATTCTGTCTGCTGTTGACGGATGTTTATTTGACTATGTAACATTAAAATGGGGGAGTATCTCCTGAACCTGGCTTAAGTTTTAGGACTATATTAAGTAAATGACTTGTGTACGTTGTGGCAGACTTAGGAAATTAATAGTGACGTATGTGATTTGGCCAGCAAAACTGCATCATGTGGATTTCTTACAGTTGTCAGTGTTTGGCAAAGTTCTGAGCAGAGACTTGGGGCTTCCCTGTTTTTCCTATCTAACAAGCCAAATTCCCAATATAACCACTTTAACATAATAGTAGAGAGAAATCTGGGCTAAAGAGAGAAGAATGTGAACAAGCACTTCCTGCATCCCAAAGTTAGTGAAAAGAATATTTAATACTTTAGATCAATTTAGGCAACAAAAGTGGTCACAAAACTTGGATTAGAGATGAGTAAATTTTAAGTGCCAGTTCTGTAAGTGGGGCACTGCCATCCTCCCCATTGGAAGAACTGTTGTTACACTGCATGAGACAAAGGGAAGACAGACAGGGAGTGATCTACTCCAGATGCTTTAGTCAGGGCTCTTTTGGCTCACAGGGAACAAGAAAACAAACTGGCCTGAAGTAAAGCTTATTTGAAAATGACCTATTAAAAGACAAAAAAACAGAAGTTTTGTTTGAGGGAAGACAATGACACCAAAGCTTGTTGTCTCTGGTGAAATACACAATTTTTAGCTGACACTGTTCCTCATGCATGTTCCCAAACTTTCCTATGCGCCAGTGGAGGATATGTCTGCCAGATATTGGCTGTAGAAACCAGGAACAGAAGACCTGCAGAATAGCTGATGTGCAGTCTGTGCACATAGAGATCTGAGATATGTCATGCCTGTTTCCTAGAGAACCACAGTGTGCTGGTTGGCCATAGAGCCAGGGAGGACCACTGATACAGATCATTTCAGCCTTGTTCTTAAGTCAATCAGTCTTTTGACTGCTGAAAATAATAACCTGTTAAGATGTTAAAGCATTACAAATTACATCATTTTTAGAAATTTATACACAGCCAGCACCTTTCCAAGTTTTAAGTCAAGTTTGAGGGAACGGTACAATCAAACTTCAGTAAATCAAAACCCACGTGTGTCATTAATGCATTGATTTTCTGTATAACAAATCTCATTTTCCCTGAACATTTCCTGTTTAAAAAGAGTTCCATTGCATACCCAAACCTACCCAGTCTTATGAGATTGGAAAACAAATTGTTCTTCAGTGAAACAAACAGACAGTCTGCTATTTCAGCACTTCAAATAGTCTCCTGTTGTCAGGAGAAAACAGAATAATCTTTTACTAACATCTGTTTTTTAAGAAGAGAACAAAAAAGCATTTGTGGTAATCACACTTGGTCAATAGAAATAGCCTGACATTTAGGATACTTGCACAAAGAATTCCAGTTTGTTTAGGAGTACAAAAGATGGAACAATTGAAATGTTAAACAGTAGCACCAGTAATATTTAGTCTCCTAAAACCAAATCCTAAAGACTGGAAGGAACTTAGAGCAGGAACATTGTGCTTACATTGCATTTAAATAGAAAACAATGAGATGGTCATACTTGAGCCTGCAATTCAGTAAAGTTTGGGCAAATTTGCAGTTCTACTGGAAGAGTACTGGGACAGGTCACACAGCTTTTCAATCTTCTGGATTTCATTCATCCTGTTTCCTCTTGGGCTTTTTGGGATTCCGAGATCGGCTCTTTGCTTTGCAGAGTGGACATATGGGCGCATTCCGATGGATTTGTTGATGACATGATAAACACGCCTGAAATGCAATTGCAGCCTCTTGTTACAAACATCAAAGTGGTGTTGTTACACGGATTATTGAGTATCATACTCTAAGTAACAGTACAGAAAAAAATAAGGCTTTTTGCCTTCAAAGGCAAACAGGTGCTACATTCTATACAATCTAGGTATGTGGATTGTACAGTAATTTCAGGCCAACTGAAAAACAGGAGCATCTCATTGAATTTAAACTACATTTCCACAGACACGTGGTTCATACATGTACGAATAACTTTGAATTCTATTTTGTGTTAAATGTTACAGTGATGTTTTAAAGGTGTTTACCTTCTTAATAGCTCACTGAGTCAGAGAAGTTACAGTTATGGCCAACAGCAATGTCACAGAACTTAAGGCAGGAGCAGGTGATTAGATGAATTCCACATATTTAACACAAGGTACAGAACTCTGCCCTTTTGCTCCATACTAAGTCCTTTAATTCACATTCGACTGAAGCCTACTACAAATAGTAAGTATATTACTTTGGAGTGTACCTACATCAGTTTGCCTTCTTAGTGACTCTTTGGAACATGGGTGGGATGAATGCCCCTATGTAACTACTTCGCTCTTCTCACTACAGAATGAGCTGAGTAGAACTGTCACTTAAGTGCCCGTGGTTATGTTACATTAACCTACATGTTACTCTTGAAGATCCCAAGTGCAGAAACAATCACCTTTTCTGGTAATTTATACCACTGGTAATTTCCCTCATAAAATACGTACATTGCTTTTAATATGACTCCATATGGCATTAACTAAGAGCTACTACTTTTCCTTTTGCCAAGGTTTTTTTTCTTTCTTATGTGCCTTGCTCCCATGTGAAACACAAGAGGAAGGGAACTGCCTACACCTCTACTGAGGGTGACTCTTAAGTCCTAAAAGATTCTTGTCCTAAAAGATTCTTATCCTTAACCCTTGATGACTGGTGCTACTACTTTAAGTCTACCGCTTGCTCTTGTTTTGAACCACTGCAAGGAAAATTGGAATCAGGACACATAATTTTTCCTTTTTGCAAATACTGATCACTTTATAAACATAATGCATTCCAATGACAAAAGAGAAAACCCAGCACATTTCATCTCCTGACCTTCATTGGAGGTGGCTGCTGTCTGAAAGTTGCTGTCTGTCTGGTATCTTGCTTCCTAGCTACTTGCAGCTGTTGGGCAGCTGCTGCAGCTGCAGCCAGAGACTCTGGAATGGGAGGCTCCTGTGGTTCTGTCTGCCATTCTGCTTTCTGCTTTTCAAAGTAGCTAGACAAAAGAATAACAAACAAAAAATGTAACCACCTTCTGGAGTATTTCATTAGTCTGTAAAGAATATTTTGTGTTAAAATACAGTGGATCACATTTCCCTATCATGTTCCTACACTAGAGTCAACTGCCAAATTACCTACACATAGACTAGTTCATAAATAGAATATAGTGGTATTTTCTTCTGCATTTTTACACTTCAGCCAGATTCCAGACCATAAGCTTCTAAGGCATCTTGATGTACAACTGGATATAAATCTAGTAAGATGGAAAATAGACAACATGTATAGAAAAACATAGACAACAGCTGCAGATGCACCTCTGTCAAACAGTTTTTCTATCTTATTCTGTTAAAATTAATAACTTTTGTACACAATACATTAATACATTCTTTGCAGTGTCAAGGTGTTTGGAATATAAAACAACATTTCTACAGAAATACAAAGGAAACCTTGAAAACTCTGTGCCTGTGAGAACTATGTTAATTGTGCTGGGCATTAAGAGAAATATATGCCTATCAAAACATCCCTTGTGTTTAAAACTGATCTGTTAAACAAAGGACACTGTCTCTTTGAATAGTAGCTAATTCTGTCACTCTCCCCTGCCTAGGTTATATGTAAAAATGAGACTGTGATTTACTATCCAAATCTATTCCACATGTCAGGGAAACTTACTTGCTGACAGTCACAGGTACTTGGCTAAATGCCACTGCCATGAGCAGGCAGCAAAAAGTAAAATTCTGACTAGCAGCAGCACAAACTGACTGAAGAATACTTGGTTTGTATCCCTCTCTTGTATTGCCTCCTACTACTGCTTGCTAGACAAGTAATTTTCAAGGAAAAGGAAAAGGACAGATAAAGCAACATATAGAATAAAACCTAGAAGGCCAACCACCCTTGAATGTTTGCATGTGGTATGTAGAGTTTGCAGTTTGGAGTAATTTAAATTTAACTTGGAACAAATTCAGATTGAATGTTATCAAATACATGCCCTCCACATCCCTTTCTTGTTAACTTTTGTTTTTCATGCTTACCTCTTGGGTTCTTTTTTTTCCACCTACCAATGAAAGTAAAATGAGAAAATAACCAGTAGAAATGAGAGAAAGCATAAAGCCAGATAATGTTTGCTTTGGAGACTTACTCAAGGGACAGTTTCTCTTCCTCTTCACATAGGTCTGGCAGCCTCTGCAATCCCAGAGTCATTCGCAAGGCATCTACGTGCTCCTTTAGGGGCTTGTACTCCTCATGCAGCCGGCGAGTAGATTCCAAGAGCTTGTTAAGATCGTTCTCAGACTGCTTGATAGTGTTCTCCATCTGAAACAGGAGGTTGGGCATGTTTTTAAAGAACTGTTCCTCTCTGACTGAGCCAGAGACTGCATCAGAAATGAGAGATTTTTCTCACTCAAACTGGAAGAGATTTGAGACAATGCAACAGTAAAGCAAACACTTAAAGTATTGGGAGGATGAAAAATGGGCAAAGGAGAAGCAACAGAAAGTGACATATGAGATGCATTTTCATTTTAAAAAGCTGCACTCAACCTATATGACCTTTTGAACAACAGAAAAAGCAGAGAGACAGGCTACAAATAAAGTCAGCAAGTGAGGAGCTACTGAAAAATCTTAAGAGATATTAAAAAGAGCTTAAAGTAGTATAAACTAATTTTCTGTGTTTCTAAGACACCTGAACACTGACCTGTAGAAGTTACCAAACAAGATAAGGAAAGGTTTCTGCTTCTCTTACTGCAGTAAGTGGGAAAAGCATCAGAGAAAAAGACAATCTGACTGGAAAAAGAGGGGAGGATGAAACAGAGGCTGAGATTATGCAGCTGGACAGGGGAACAGACATTTGAAGTCATAAATAAATGCAGTCTGCACATCCAGTTCATAGCTTGTACTTTTTTACTTGTTGGAGCTTTTTTCTTCTGGTGCAACAGAGAGATACCTTCAGGCTAAAAACCCCACGTAAGAGCCCTAACATGACATTAAAAAAATGTACTTAAAAATATATTACCCATTTAGTCCCTCTAATTGCTAATCTTCCCTGTTTATAAATTGCTTTTTCTCTTATTTGAATTAATTCCCTTCAGGCTGGTGCTTCTTGATGTTTGGTGATTCCACTTAGTAATGAAGGTCAGCTCGTACTACAAACTTAACAAATACTTTGTATTTTCTCAAAATCTCTTAGTCCCACCTACCTGCCAAAGTTTCTGTTTCTGGGTGCTAAATGAGAAAAGACTAACAGGAAGAACTGTTTTCTACAGGACAGCTGGAGTGATATTATTGTGGCTACTGGTAAAGTCACAGCCATAGCAGGCTTGGTTATCTATGCTCTCAGCTTATTATGCCAACATTATAAAACATGCTGCCCTACAAAGGAAAAAACCAATTATCCTGAGGTAACTGTACTTTGCACTTTTTGTAGGATCCTAGGATGGTGTTGTAAAGTCTTTATGATTGAACCAGTGACAGTTCACTTGTGCACAATTCCACAATTTGTGGAATGATCCATATCCAGCTGTGTCTTAGACTGTCTGCAACTGGGCTGTTGCATACCACATTAATGTCAGCATGGATCAGTCGCAGCTCCTCCACGTGGGCCATCTTCTCTTGCAGCAGCAGGTCCATTTCCTGTTTATATTCTTTCAGGTGCCTCTCCTCAGACTCCAGGGCTTCAAATTCTGCTTTCAGTCGTGCCTTGATTTTTTCCATCTGCAAAGTCTTATTCCTGAATCCCAGTGATAGTTAAAAAGATAGAGAAGCAACAGTAAGTCACTGAAACATATTTTTGTGAAGTGTCATTTTATATGGGATTAGATAGATGAAAGAAGGCAATAGCAGCAATAGACAAGAGTGAGACTAAATGTCTCTGAGAGAAGCTGAGGTACAAGGAGAATACTGAATTCTAATCCCAGCTCTTTTGCTGGGCTTTTCAGTGGTAGGAGAATTCTTTTACTGAATTATGAAATTAATGGAGTGTTGTCAGGTTTTAACAGAGCATGGCAGAAAGGAGAGTCAGTCACTTGGACAATTAATTATGGCTACATATTCCAAGTGTCATAGCTAGTAATATGACCTGGGTTCCTCCCTCTCTCACTTCAGGAGTTTATAAAGCTGCAAGGGATAAAAACAGTATCATAAATAACTTCTACAATATGTATTCAGAAGCAGGCAGTCTGGGCAGGGATAATATGAATGAAGGAAATTAAAAACAAAACAATTTAAAAACTCCTGTTTCCTCTCTTGTATTTATGACGTGTCTGCATCTCTCATCAGTAAATTAACTTTCATCCTCTTTTATCTCCTCTCAGTCAAAACGCTGAGTCTTTAGGTATTTACTTAATTTTATGACTGGGTTATTTCTGTGGAAGTATTTAATGCATATAAATAAACATGTGCATATATGTTTGGATTGTGGGCATACAATTATTTACTGAAAACAGTATTCCCTTGACTACAGATTATATGTATTTATCTATAGATACAGACATGGATATAGATATCAGATTCCAGATTCAAAATCAGATTCCTACACCCCTTCAAAACCCAGCTGCCTTTAATACTTGATAGAGATCAACTACACAAATGGGCAAGTTCTTTGTTTTTGATCATGAAGATTTCCTTCCCCTCTGCCTATAGAATACATGGAATGCAGATTAAAATAAAGTTGCTAAATCTATCAAAGGTGAATCTGTAAACATAAGAAATTCTCATGTTTATTTTGAAGGAAATTCTTCACAGAATGCAAGCTCCTTTAAAAAGGTTTGGGAATCAATAAATAGGTTTAACTGATCAGATTTTGTTAAAGGTGACTCAAAATAGACATCAATGTTGCAAGTAGGACTGGTTTCTTGACATTGAAATTTAAAATACATTCAAGCAACTATTTTGATACTTCGTCGTAAAGCTAGTAACATCACCTTTGCACTACCTTATGCTACAAAATAATAGGAAAAATCTGTTAAGTGCAGTTTATATGTGACCTTTGAATATGTGATCAGAAAACTGAATGCACTGTAAATTTCCAAATACCACTCTCAGTGAAAAAAAAAAATTAAATTAAGTTACAATAATTGGACCACAAATTGTAGTAGGCCATACTTAGATCTGTATTTTAAAACAGAGCCTGTCTACCAGTTGAGTAGAAAATCATTGTTCTTACACTGTCACGCCTCTTTCTACAAGTAGTTTGTGGGCATTACACAGACAAATATTTTTGCTTGATCTTTGTTCACCTTTGTGGTATTGTGTGAAGAAAGCTGAGGCCCATACTCTGCTGCCTAATTCACTTCTTCCATGGATAAAGTGTGCTTCTTAGAGCTGCTGTAACCAGTCAGAAGTCCCTGCGGTCACCTGCACGCACTGCTGAAGGTAATGCTTTCACTGCCAGCCCTCTCTCCTCTCTCTCTGATAGCCCTTCTCTGGCTGTCATGTCCCAAAACACTTCTCATGGCTCCAGGGTTACCCAGTCAGCATGCCTTCCACATCCCAGCTACATTCAAAATCACTGTCCTCTCTAATGTATTTTGGCTTTTGGATGCACCACTTCCTACTAAATAGACAGCTCAGGCCCAATCCTGAAAATCGGTGCCCTAAGCCAAGGAGTGGAAATGCCCTACCTAAAGTTATGAAGAATGTCCCCGATGCGGGCACGTGCCGTACCGTGCCTGGCTTTTTTATGAGCCACCTCTTCCAAAGCATCCTGCAACTCACCCTATGAAGGACGCTATATACAAATTCCTGGTGTTTTGCCTTGCATGAACGGCAGCCCGAGGCAGCTCTGGCCTTGCGGCAGGAGGGAACGGCAGAAAAAGCCTCGGTCCGGTGTGTCCCCATCCCCAGGCGCCCCGGGCGGCGGCCAGAAGCAGCAGGTAGGGAGGTCTCCACGGGGTGCTCTCGGTCGCCTCCCCGCCTTCGGCCGAAGGGGAGGGCAGGGCAGAGAAGCCGCTAAGGCTCTGCTGCTCACCCGCACGGATCCACCGCTCCCCGGCGGGCCCTAATGCCGCCCTCCACGGGGGATGGATGGATGGATGGATGGATGGATGGATGGATGGATGGATGGCTGGCTGGCTGTCCTGCACTCCGGTGGGGCTCCGCCGGTGCCAGCAGCGCTGCCCAGCCCTGTCCTGCCCGAGGACACGTCCGCCCTCGGCTCTGGGTGTCAGACTCTGCTTTCCTTGCCATCCCCCTTTTTTCTCAGCCCGGGAGTGGGGCAAAATAACAGATTCAAGACACAGAGCCTCATGAATATGAAATACTAATTCAAACGACTCAAAAGCGAGCAAACAAACAAACAAACAAACCCCTACGACACCCGCGGCCCGACACCACTCCCCCCAGCTGCGCTGGGGCTGCTCAGCCCTTCCCACCCGCGCACTCCGCCTTCTCGTGTTATCACTCCGGGCTAGTGCTCTGGAAATACACGACCATTACCGCCCTTCACTACGCATTCCAGCAGCGATTCCCAGCAGCGGATGCTCCCTCCCTGCTTAGAAAAATGCATTTTCTGCTCTCATCGTAAACTCAGCGGTAGTTTTCTTTCCCTCAGTAGCACAATAGCTACTTTCAGATCGATGTAACTCCTCCGCTCCCCCGAGGAAAAAGCTGCTTCATGTAACCGATAGGGCACAAAGCAAACATACCTGATCTCCTTGATGCTCTCGAGTTTGCACATTATTTCTTGCTCATCTGCCATGCTTTTTACTCCCGCTTTACACCTCCGGTGAAATGTGCAAAATGCCAGGGGAAAAAAAAAAACCGAAACCAAACCAAACCAAAAAAACATACAATAGACACAATGTAGTCACCCCCTCCTCGCATATGGGCTCTGAGCCTGTGCGGTAGACTCTAGTGGGAGCTATGGGACTTAGAGTCCAGGTTCCTATTGCTGCCCAGGCAGAGAGGCTGCAAGAAGACTACAACACCCACAAGGCAGAGCAAAGCTTGCCTGCCCTTCTTCCTGCAACTACATTTTAAATCAATTTGTCACACCTCGTTATGTCAAAGGTTGTTAGGAGTGCAAAAAGAGCAGAAGGCTTCCTTCTGAGATCTGTGCAACGTGTAGCATTTCGTTAAAATATGCCCTAAAAGACTGTTGATGGGTTCGTGATTTTGATTAAAAGCTTTGACAAAAAGGCATGCTGTAGTCATTACTACTACAATGCTGTTTTCTCCTGGATGCTCTGAGTTTTCTACTCAATGCTCTGATTGTTCACCAAATCCAATTTTTGCAATTTTCTAGAACAGATAATGAATAAGCAGCAGTTGTGAATAGAAGATGTTTTGTGAATAGAAGATGTTTTAGTTATTTTCTCCATTATTTAAGGACTTTTCCCTATATTGTTGTGTTCTTCAAATAAAGAAAAAGGTAGATGAAGGAAAACAGTGATAGCATCAGCACCTTCTTCATCAGGCTACAGATTTTATAAAGAAATTAGAATATAAAAGGTCTGATCCTCACGTAATTTGAGTCAATTGCAAACTCTTGCTGCCTTAAAAATTGAAGATTGTAGGATTGAGCCCTAAGTGAGCTGTGTGCTCAAAGGGGGCAGGCTTCTTTGATGCATGATTTAAATAGATGAACTAATTGGTTTGAGGGGGTAGAAGACAAGTTAGCTACAGTCAGCCAGTGAATCTTGTTGCTAAGACAGTGAGGGAGCAAGAGCAGGCAGGGTGAGGATAAGAGGGAGAGAAGGCAAATGCTCTCGAACAGAAGTGATGAGAATCCCAGCCTACTTTTGCACTGTTTATCCAATTTTTTAATTTCTGGTTTTACAGGCTAAGCTAAAAGGTTGGGGGTAGAAAAGGAAAATGCAAGTTCAACTTGTTACTTTACTCTGCTTTGAATGACATTAAGAAAACCACTTCACAAAGTGTTATAAATTAGTTGGAAGTTCTAAGGAAGTAAACCTACTCGCAAGCATTAGCAATTATTTTTCTCTCCATGTTTAATAAAAGGAGAGAAAATATTACATCTCCACATTTCAAAGCACTTCAAAGTGGTCACAAAGTTTGATACTTGCAGTCCCAGCACATATAAATTGGTAGCATTCGACTTGTGCTTCATGGCTTTGGTTGGGTGTTTAAATGTCTGTGTTTCAATTTTTCTCCTAGACAAAGTGGGTCAGACAGTTTTTATATGATCTGAAATCACCGCACTGATACGTATTATCTATTCCGGTGCTGTTTACAAACTTTGATATGCGGGATCCAAATAACAATCAGTTTTTCCCAGCATGCGGATTAGATTTCCCAAAGACAGCGAAGGGACTTAAGCACTAAACTGACACTGAAAAAATATTTCAGCTGATCCTGAAAAATTCAACCTTGTTTCTATTTGATCCTTTTTAAACCAAAAACTAACAGGCAGATAGATTTCAAAACAAGTTGCAGTATCATGCAGAATGAAACCAAGGCTAAAATACTCCCCTACTTCAATGAGCACAGGATTGAATTTTTGTGCAAAAAAAAAGCTGCTTCCATTTAACAGTATAACATCAGTCCACACACATTAGCATTATGACAACAAATCTAGTTCAGAACAATTCCAACTGGAAGAATGTTTTTTTTTCTCCCTAGATAATCATCCCAGCTACAGCAATTAATTCTACAAGTCCGGATGTAGTGATGCAATGTAGGGTCCTTATAACCGGACTATTAAATATTAATATTCTAACTGCACTTTTTAAAAAGTGCAACATGTTTTATGAAATACATAGCATTTCAAGAAATATTAGAGATTAAAGACTAGTGGAGAAGAGCCCCCAGTAAAACACACAACAGAACTGAACTTGGGTTAATACACTACTGGATTAGGCACCACCATAAGCAGAATGTGTAGCAGTGTTGTAAAACCTAAATATCAGAAAATAGATGATTCAAAGTGGTGCATCCCAAGTACTGAAATTTGCTTTAAATTACTGAGTTTCTTAAATGGAAATATATTCTTTCTGTATCCCATTGGGGTTTTGAGCTTTCAAAATATACTCTTCCCATTTGCAAGATTTTTTCCTATGAGTGGGTCACCCCAGTAACACTGGTATTTAATATTTCAAGGGAAAGCTGGTATTGGTTTCAGAATGCTTTGGAAAGCTGACGACAGTCATCAGCAACACTGAAACTGATAGGAAGCAACTATATGCTAGCCCTCAGATCTTCTAGTCTTTAAATATCAATGTTTTAAGCAAAACCTAAAGTATTTGCAAATTTTTGTTAATCCTGCGCCAGAGCATCCTACATAGCTAAAGGTTTAAGTACCTGCATATATTAATCTTGGCCCATCCCAAAGGTATGCCTAAATATACCTGCATTTGGTCATGTCCTTTATTTCATCCTCCAACCCTGTGACCTGCAAAACTGGGAAAACACAGTATTTTTACAAACTCCTTGGCACCTATCTGCCCTCCCTAAGCCTCCTCCTCCTGTTTCAGCAAGGGGATCGGATGTCCCTAGGGGACAATGCCAAGGGAAATTGTCTCCCTTTTCCCATTCTCTTCCGGAGCCCGACCATACAGCCACCTCGTGGCTTGCTCCCCTGATTCGGTCCTCCCC
>NW_024581101.1:1178404-1275737 GCF_017639235.1 Corvus kubaryi
CCTCGCGGCGCCCCGCGTGCTCCCGAGGGCAGCGCACGCGCCGCTTGCCTGCGGCGGCGCGCTTCGGCCATCCCTCCCCATCCCGTCCCGTCCTGGCTCTGCTCCTCCACGCCCCCTCGTCTCCCCTTGCTCCGGCCAGCCCTTCCCCCTCCATGCGGCGGGAGCGGCCGGAGTGGGGCCCGTGCCGCGGCCGCGCCGAGCCCCGCCGTCCCTCACCTCTTCGCCGCCAGATCCCGCAGGGAGCCGCGGAGGGTGTCTGTAGCGACAACAGCGGGTGAGGCCCCAGCCGGGGGCGGGGGTGCCGAGGGCGGCTCGGAGCGGGGGAGCGGCGGAGCCCGGCGGAGCACTCCCCTCCCCCGGGGTCCGCGCGGCGGGGGGAGCGGGGCTGTGGGGCGCCCCCTGCTGTTCGTCGGGCGCGGTCCGGGCCCGGCGGCAGCCGCGGCGCGGCCTTGGGCCGCCGTCCGACTGCGCTCCGCTACGGGGAACAGAGCGGGGAGCGCCGCTGGTACGGGGATGCTCCCGGCCCTGCCCGGGGGTGCCCCTGCCGCCCTTCGCGCACCGGGAGCGGCGGTGCTCGGTCTGGCGCGTCCCTCCCCGCTACGGGGCTGGTGCCTTTGGTTGCTGCCGCCTGCCCCGCAGTAGCCGCATGCTGGCCGAGGGGACACGAGGCCTTCGCGGGGACCCATTGCCAGCGTCCTCGCACAGCCTGCGGGAGCTTGCTCAGAGCCCGCGGGCTGTTGTGGCGGGGCAGGTGAAACGGCCTGGACAGCTGGGTACGGAGACGGGAAATTCTCCTGGTGTCATTTAGTAATTTAAAGCGACAAGGAGAGATTGGAAAGGCTGCGTTAGTACGCTGTTTAAGGTGTTCAATGTCTGAACAAAAGAACAATGCAAGAAACTTGCATTAACGAACAAAGGTAATGAAATAAGGAAATTACTTTTGTAGAGGATACCTGATGATTGCAACTTGCATCCTTCCATTTTGCTTTTTAATGCAACTGTGAATAAGGAACTGCTCAATCATGCAGTATGCTTGAGATTTCAGATACTTTTAAAATCAGTTCATTTGAAAATGTTATTTTTTATCGCTCTCTGCTTTTCTAGTTGTGATTAAATAATTTGGAAATTATATTTCACGAGAGGCATGTACTTCACAAGCTAGTGAAACAGTAAAATTGAAGAAAAAGCTATATTGTGTCTTCCGATAGGTGTGAATCTGAATTAATTTGGATTTACTGAGATACGTCTGATATTGTTTTGCTTTTTTTTTAAATCTTGCAATGTGTTGCAGTGATTAGCATGTGTTGCCATAAATGGGAAGTAAGAATAGGAGGCATATTAAAATGCTGGTCATTTATGAATTTCCATTATGCATATCAATAGTTCTGAGTGCTTGGGAATATGCAGCATTCCAGGTCCGATTTCTTATGCTTGGTATGTTTGTTTATTGAAATGGAAGAACCTGTCAAGTAGGGGTTTTTTGTATAGGAGGTATCCTTTGTGGATGATATATATCTTTTGCTTGACAGATGTTATAACTGAACTGTGGTATGTAGGACTGGAAGGTATATTTCACAAGTTTGGCTGGTGCCACTGATGAAATTATTTTTGCTTCTTAATGGAAAAATGGGTTAGTAGGAATTTCAAGATCATCTTCAAATATATAGTAATTTAGCTGCCTTTGGAATATGTCTTTTCTTCTTCAATGTCACACCTTTTCCATTTATCAATCCTGTCACTGTTGACATTTTCTGGATCTGTTTGCCTTCTAAAATAATCTAATGTTTAGCAAGTTTTAATAGAAGCAATCTGTAAAGCTTCCTAAGTCAATTTCATTTGAATGATCACACTAAAAAGTATTTAAAAAAAAGAAAATCTAACTGCTAAATCTAAACCAAACCCAAATTCACTGGTTGGAAAGAATGACTAGAAAAAGTGTTAAGATGGATGAATGAATACCAGTTACACTTTATATGCTGATGAACTAGTAAGAAAGTAAATTCTTACTGTCAACAGCTGTGACTTAGGTAAGTTCTGGCTTTCTGTTCTTTGATCTTTCTGGAAGCCTTTTCCAATGCAAATTATTCCATTGTAGACATCTGCTGGTTTTTACTTTTCTAGCCACTTTACTGTTTGCAACTGAAATGTCGTTTTGTTGAACACTTATAATTCTACTATAAATCTGTGAATAATAGAAGTAAAACAAATTGCTTCTATCACTTACAGTTTTTTTACTGTTTGACTCAAGAGCAGAAGCACTGGGACTTTTGGGAATAAGGCAGGCAGTATCTAAGTTCAGTTATGAAAGTAGGGCTTGGAAACATGAAGAAAAACAATTTATAAACTTGGAAGAAGTTCCCAGGTGTTGCCACATTGAAAATTAGTTTGATATATTGATTTGTCCATCTCACAATGCGAAAAATAAATTTAAAAAACCCAAATGGCTGTAATGCTACATATCCCTGAGAATGCTGTTCTCATTTGCGTCATGGAATCTGCTAGACATAAAGGGCTTTGAAGAGCCATATTTTCATGGCTGGACAAATATATACTTTTAAATATATGAACTTTTTTTTTGTAATTTTATTGTAAAAGGCGATTTTTTCCCAGACATTATAAATTAAAAGCTTGTTTGAGCAATAATACTGGTAGTTTAAAAATGCTTTGCCATCTATTAACGTGGGGTGTTTTAGTTTCCTGTGAACTGTCCCTTTTTGTTGATAAGCTATATTTTATATGATATTTTCATGGTATCACAGATAATTCATCTGGAAATAAGAATACCATGACCACCTTTACAGATCTAGGCTGTCTGTTGCCATGATATGTAGTATTGTGTTAGATATATTTCCGAGTTAGGAAATGTATTTGGAAGTGCAGAGCTAAGCAGTATAACATCTCCTAAGATGTAGTTTCATTCTTCTGAGGTGACCAATTTATTCATGAGACTGGCCATAATAAGCAAAACTCTTCATTAGCTGGCAATTTTGATTCAAATATATATTGTATATTTATATTGTATATATATATAGTATATTTAAATAAGTACTTCAGCTAAGTGTCTTTGAGTTGTAAAGGTAGCTATTGTATTTAGTTTTCTTACATGGGGTATTTTTGACATGGCTGGCTAGAAAGCAGATTGATTTACCATGTCAAAATAAAACCTAGGCTTTACATCGTTTGTTGTAGGCCTCTTCTAGAATCTCATTAGGATGTCATTGTACACTACAAATAAAGTGTTTTACAAATCCCAGCATAGGCCAAGTTGCTTGTTTGTTACATAGTCAGAATTTAAGAACCCCTTTCTGCATTCATTCCATCTGGAGAGAGACCCCACATCAAGATTAGTATCTGTTCTTATTAGCTGAGTCAACTTCTATTTTAATTGAATGCTATAACAGGGGCAGAGTATTGACCTTCGGTTAAAGCCAAAGGTTTAGACTCTTATGTTTAGTGAGGACATCTACAAGAAGTATGCACTCCTTTAATGAACCCGCAGACACCTCAGCCAAATCACATGAAGTTAAAACTAAGTCTGACAATTGCAGGCTAAAACCGCATGCTATTGCCCCCTCTGATGCTATGCTTTTTCTTTTAAGATCAAATACTAGTTTCCATTTCTTTGCCAAGTCTCTCCCTTTTCAGATTTCTAGGTTGTCCTGATTTAAAAAACAAACAAAAACCCCACCCCTAAAACAAAATAATCCATCACACCAAAAAACCTTCCTCCCTCAGGTCTTGCCCATAGGTCGATCTCCCTTTAGAAAGGAAGCGATGAAGTTGCTGGAGCATAGGGATTTGCCGTTTTCATTTTCAAAAGCAAAGTGGTGGGCTTTTTCTCTTGTCTTGTTGATGATGACTTTCCAGCTTCTTCACCTTGGAAATGAGCAATGTTGCCATTATATGAATAAAGGTATCTTAGCATAAAAGATTTAGTTTGCATTGGACCTCCTTCAGGAGATCACGTAGTCCAACACCATTCTTAAGGCAGACTTAATTAGCCATGGACTGACTTAGTTTTTGCAAAAGCAAGGTAACTGGAGTGAAAATACAGTCACAAGATGCCTGAAAGCTCCTCTTGCAACTTTCCGCAAAGGTACGGTTTGATGCTTACTGAGTGAGGTGTCTTTCTCTGCTTCAGACTTTTTTGTTAATAGTTTCTAAAGTGGTGGTTTCAGTTTATCAGAAAGCTTCTGTCCTAACAGGTGAGTACATCCTGTCTCTTGTTGGATGGCATAGCATGTGAGAGTCCATCCAGTATATTGAAGCCTTTAGAAACAGAATACCCTTTATTTTTCAGGTTTCTCAAAGATTGCTTCTGGAGGAGAATTTTGGTTAAAGGAACATTTGGTTTGGTCTGTCAAAGTAGTGTTCTAAATATTCAATTACAAATAGAATTAGTGTAAGTTAAGATGGTAAGATACATCACCCCCTTGATGTGTCTTTTACTTAGCTGCAATCACAACTTTTTTTTTCTCTTTGCAGAGCATTAATGAGTCATTTATATCTGCAGAGTAGGTAGTACCAAATGGCCTCCTACCAGAATGTGATTAGGAGAACTAGTGTATTCCTTTGGTCACAGATCCAAATAAATCATCTTAGTTTATAAGGAACTGCCCACAAATAAGCTTTAAGGAGTTGCGTGTCTGCTCTTACTTTATGTAGTGTTGTCAACTGAAGTGTAAATGTTGCCTTAGTAGGGACAACAGACCTTTTGAGTAGCAATAGCTGTAGCTCCTTAAGATTATTAGAAAGAGAAGATTGGTGGAAAAAGGGTACTATATATTATTTTTAGAACACCTGTTTTAAATGCGTGTTTACTGTATAATTATTTCCTTTTTTTTCTGTTTTAGGAAATATGATTAAATACCTAATGCAATAGAAATATTCCATTTCCTTCCCTTCAGACTTTATACTTGTCTTGTGCTCCACACTACCTGTTCTTTCTAGGTTGGGTTAACTCCAAACAGGAATCATGTATCTTAAGAAAGAGCTAAAATGCTGCTTCCTCTATTTATAATTCCAACTATGTCCCTCCTATTCCTTTGAATTCATATTTAGGAGTGTGACAAAATTAGTGAAGTTTGAGGCAAGGTGCTTAAATTTTGTACTGCTTTTGCATTTCTCTTCAGTTCACACTTGGTTTGTAGTTCATAGAATTATAGAATATCCTGAGTTGGAAGGGATCTACAAGGGTTATCAAAATTCAGCTCTTGTCCCTTCACCCCAAGAATCCCACCATGTGCCTGAGAGTGCTGTCCAAAGGCTCCTTAAGCTCTGAGGCTTGGTACCATGACCACTGCACTGGGAAATCTGTTCCAGTGCCTGACCACCCTTGGGGAAGAACCTTTTCCTAATATCCAACCTAAACTTCCCCTGTTGACTCCTTCACAAGCTACTTCAAGTTCTCTATGTGACATGCTTGACGCAGCTTGCTTTTATGTATAATCCAATACACATATCAGTGATCACTTAAAATATTTGCTGAAGTAAATTTGAAGTACCTCAAACATTGAGGTGTTACTGTAGTTTTTTAGAACAATTTTTCAGCTTAACAAAGCTCCACAATATGCTAAGAGTGCCGTAAAAATGGATACTTTCCTACCCAGTTTTCTATTCTATGGTATTGTTTCTGTCATATGGTTTGAGTTAAATCCTGTAGTCATCATCAAAGCAAAATGACTTCCTGGCAAGTTTAGATTTGGTAAAAGCTGTAGATCTGGGCCAAGGGATTAATCTCATATTTGCACGGCGAAGGAAACATTGTTTTATTTAATGTTCCAAATCTACTGTGACCCTAGTATTTCACAGGTTTTATTTTGGGTTTTCAGAAACAGCCATGATTTCTCCGACTTACAGGTAATTAAAATGCTGGTTCTTATTTCCCTGGTGTCTGTTGATAGGTTCATGTTTTTCTGTTCCTGGCATTTTCTAAAATGGTCTCTAGGTTAATTTCTGAATCCTTTATAAAAGGTTAACCACAGGAAAGTGCCACAGATGTTCAGTCATACTCTTGTCAATCCTGCAGGGCAAGCACCTAGTATTTGTGATGTACAAATGTACAGTTTGAGCAGAGTTAGGAAAATGAAATTCTGAGCACCTTCTTTGAAGTCTTATTTCTGATGCAGCAAGTACTCTGCTTTTCTGTTTAATTTCTTGCTTGTTATCGGGAGGTTGTGCGTAGTAACACAGTAACTCAGTGCAATTTCTGCTAAGCTGAATGGGGAGTTTTCATCGAGGTCAGCCCGAAAAAAAAAACCATCTAAATTTGAAACCTGTGGCAACTCAGTTGCAAATATGGGATGTTCTTCTTAAGGTTGTTGGGTTGGGTTTTTTTTAGGTCTTGATCACTAGAAATGTAGTATTTAATCTAATTTTCCTGAAATAAAAAGACCATTAAAAGGCAGAGTTGTGCTCATTACTTTTCACAGCCTGGGAAGTGAGGAGTGGCTCTTGAATTTAATTCAGCTGAATGTCTTGTCATTGCTGAAGGATACTGTCACTCTCTGATGTCCTGTTCAGTAATCCAGCCAAACACCAATAACTTGCATTCAGCAATGTTGAAAAGGAAAGTGAGAAACTTAGGGTGGTAGTTGCACAATTATTTTCTTGCATGACAATGCTTATATATTTTTGTCTACCGTGATGGTTCTTTCTTGCCTTTGTGTTGCAGGTGCAATTATTTTTTTGAGGTGCACTGTAAACTTGACCTATGTTTGAGAAACAAACTAATTCCTCCCTCAAAAACATCCCACCCAATCTCCTTTTCAGCTGTCATGATGAGCCCATCAGCTTCTTCACATTCTAGGGAGTCATGAACAAGTGTAGGTTCCTAGTTAATTAGGTGTTTTGGTGAAGAGTCTATGGCATGATTTCATTAATTTAGTTTTTCATACCCACTCAGTGATATTCTCTTGATGTTTGAAAATTACTTGATCTGCTTACTCATTGGCAGTTCCCTGCATTTCCATAGTTCTCAAACAGCATTCTAACCTTCTTAAACTGAGCCAACTGTGGTAAAGGGATTTCAGGAACAGTGGGCTAGAGCTTGGTGAGGAAGGAGAACAACCAAACTTCTAAGTGTTTGCAGCATTTGGGAAAGAAGAGCTCTATTTCACTTTTCTGAATTGATCTGTGAAATGTATCAAGTCATACACTGACAGAATCAGAACTTACATGTGTATGTATATATGGGCATATCTGTCTATCTGTATTTATTTGTGTCTGCATATGATTGGTTTTTTTCGTCACTGTTCAGTGGAGACAAGACACATGTAGGCCAAATAAGATCAGAAAGGTAAAGCCTAGTGGTATTTCTAAAGTAATTTCTAATTCTATATGTTCTGGTGTATGAATTCGTTAAATTCAGCCCTCTCTGCACAACTGAACTTTTCCTACTGTTACAAGTGTTCCATCAGCATTTGTCAAGAAAGAGCATCCCCTTCAGGGTTGGGTGGTGGTAACAATTACATTTGTCTTAACTGGTGAGTCAACACTGAAAATCTTCCTTTGTCCTTTGCCTCTGTAATAGAAGAGTGCTAAGTCACATTCCTTATTGTTCTTTTCCAAGGATTGTTAAGGGAGGGAGAGAGACAGATGAAGAAGCAGAAATGGCAAATTGTTTTTCTTTTAAAATACTTTATCTGAATTGACTCAGAAAAGAGGAAGCTTCTAAATAAAATTTATTACTAACCATAGCTAGCAGGCTATTTTTCAATTGCTGTTTCAATATTAATTTTAAGGACAAGGTGTTCACTGCTGGTGTAAACTGCTAGTACTTTAGATTTATTATATATCAGTGTTTTATTTCAGAAAAGTCATAATGAGTAAAAAAAGTAAAATATTTTTCTTGATATTGTACTGAGTTTCACTTGATAAAAGACTGTACAATATTAGGCTTTTGTGTAAATTTAAGGTTTCTCTGTTCATCAAAATGACAGTGTTGGGACTCGCCAGGAATGTGTTGAGACTGACATTGCATAGTAAGATAAGGAAAAAAAATCCATTAAACTGAATCAAAATGCTGTCATTTATATGGCTCTAATTATCAAGGGATTGTAAAGTCTGATCTGCCATTTTAACAGGTCTGTTAAAAATGCTATTTGACTTAGTGCATATTCTGTGAACACTGTTATACATGTCTCTAAATGTATAAGTGTGCTGCAGATCTGTCCTCAGATCTTACTTTAGACCGTATCTAATTTATTAGATTTAAAAGTACAAGAACTCTTTGAGCATGTGTTCATTTTAAGCATCTTAAAATTGAAGTATTCCTTTTAATTAGGATTCCTCACTGCTCGGCAAGCAAAATATTGTAAGCACTGTTAATGCCAAATATTTCCATCAAAAAGCAGCTGCTTTTAAAGCCTGATATATTTGTTTTCCTTTACTTATATGTATTTTGGACTTTTTAAGGAAGCTATATCAGAATATATATGCAATACATCTGTCACTGATTTGATGCTTATATGAGTGTTGTTTGCTAAGTATGAAAACTCTTAGAACAGTCTTAATAAAACTGTGTAAAATACAGTTTTAAACTGTGACTACAAGTGGTGAATATTGTAGTTTTCTAAAAGCATCAAATTTTAGAGTCACTTTAATTTCCAAATGGCCAACTTAAATAGGAACATTTTCTAAAAAGCCTGTATGTCCTATTTTCCTACAGTCATGCAAAATTTGACACAGTAAATGAAAATTAAATATGCTAAGCTACCACATTTGTTATGTAGTGAAAATAATTCATTCTAAGGTTCAAAAAATAAGTTCGTGACAGTGATTAATTCCTGTTGAACTGCAACATATTTGTTATTATGATATGCATTATTATGATATGCATATGTAAACTGTAATGTATTCCTGTTACCTCTGCTTTAAATAATGATAAGTATGAAAATCTAGTAGTTCAAGGTGTACATACACACTGGCAAAATGCTATTAATCTCCAGCTCTTTGCCTTTTTATTAAGGACAAGAGATAATTGCCTATAATGTCATGCAGCACAACTCTTTCCAGTTTTTTAATACATTCTGAAATACCCAAATGTTAATTTTAGAATATTTCTCTGCTTTTCTTCAGTTGTGAATCTGTCCCAGCAGATGCGTACCACCTAAGCGTGTAATTAAAATGAGAAAAAGCTACCCGTTTTATTTGTGACTCATATACTTTGTCAGATTTGAGCACTTTCTTAGTAGATAAAATAGTCCACTACCTTAGAAAATATTCAAAGCAGCAGGCAGCAATGTGTAATATCTGTGCTGCTCCTCAGATAAGAATACAACAAGATGGTTGTGTCTTCAGTGCCATGAAAACACTGTGTTGAGCTGTGTTACTTTCTTCATAAGCACTGTAGAAATGTTTCAAAATGTTTCAAAATTTTCAAAATTTTCAAAATGTTTCAAGATTTTCAAAATCGAGGGCTAGTCCAAAATCCAGGGCCATCTATGCATCTTGAGCTGCTTCTGGTCTATGTCCTCTGACAGTAACTGCTGCCTAACAGATACTGTTCTGTCACATTCCTGAAGATGTGTGCAATGCATTTTGGTTCTGGTTGGTTTGTTGGGATTCTGTGTGTGCGTGCACTACAGGCTTGAATTGTAATGTCTTTAAAATGGCAATTAGTCGTGTTGGGGAAGTTCTTAAAGCTCAGAAAAAGGTACTTGGGAAGTGCTTTAGAGTTATTGAGAATAACCACTGGTCTGTGATGTAGCACAGTACAATGCTGGAGGTCTTGTTGATTGTAGTGTCCCTGAACACTACTTAAAATAATATTTAAAAAGACTTCTCTTTCTCTTTGTACTTATATTGTTTCCATGGTTTAAACTCTTTAGACAATAGTTGGTATGTGTGTAACAAGGAAGTTGTCAGCTTTTCTGTTAGTAGGCTTATACACTGTGTACACCGTAATCATGAGGCATAGCTGTAGATATATAGTGTTCCAGCCCGATCCATTTTTTAGTTGTGGGGGTGATAGATCAGGTTTCATTCATTCATGTGTTGTAGAACAAGTAACCTGGGATCATGATAAGTTCACCCAATTGCTGTTGAGGTCTGTATTGCTCTTACTGTCAGAACTAGCTACTGTCAGAACTAGCTACATGAAAACTAGTTTGGATAGATGTCTTTGTATACTTTGGTCAGCTTCTGATCATGTAGAAACAGCCACAGTAATCAAAGGTTTGGCTGTTGTTTAGAACAGCCTTCTTCCAGAAAGATACCTCTTCCTTCTACACATAGGTGCTTGCTAATGATAAGTTAGTGAAATGAAGAGTACAGAGAGACACTAAGACATTAAAATTCATGCTGAACCCATGGAGGGAATAACTTAGTTTTCTTAATAAAAACCAGGCCCTTTAAAAAAAATTATCAAGTTGTTTCTTTGGTTTAGTTTGGTTAATACAGATAGTTTAAGAAATACAAAAGGAGATGCTGTGCATGTGGAACTCCCCTAGATGTTACCATTTCACATGTCATTTTTCAGTTAGATTTTTTAAGGGGGGTAGTTATTTTAAAAAAAAATCACTGATTAGCTACATCTATTTTAAAAGTACACAAGGAAAAACAAACAAACCTATCCCTCCTTAAAATAAATACTATAGAATCATTATTAAGTATTTCTTATCCTGGTGAGAGAGAGAGATTTGAAAAAATACATGAGTTGGGTTTCTTTGTTTTGTTTTGTTTTGCATTTTAGTATCTGCAATGACAGAAAAGAAATAAAAATGCTTAAAAGTTGGTGAAAGGAGTTAATAAAATGTTTCATTTAAAGGTTGTTCTTCAAAGTAGATGTGTGTATCATATAATTGTGCCTTTGTAGGGCATGGCTCAGAGCACACTGAGATGATGGAAAAGTAGTGCCATAAGGGACCAAAAGAAGCTGTTCAATCCATTCTTTTACCTTCGTTTCTGTTGGTCCTGCTGAAATGAACAGGCTTTGAATAGAGTATTTCTAGTACCAGCTCTTTAATACTCATTGTCATTTGAATAGTAATTGTTGAATAACTTGCAAATGATTTCATTTATACTACAGTACTTCATTACTGTGCAGATACTTTCTTTCTTTTTTAATACCATCAAAGTTGAAGAGATGCTTTCAGTTTGGCCCCTTATGAACAAAATATACATGATTTTGTCTGACTCTTTTTTCTGAATCACATTATCAGTTCTACTAGTTGCTCGTGACTGTGCTGAAAGAGGTGTTTAGGAAGAAAACTTGGGTGGTTGCTTAGCAGCGAGCATCATGAGAATTAAAATTTTAAAGCTGCAGTGTCTGTATTTCTGAGTTGTAATAGCTTTAAATTAGAAATTCATAATAGCTTTCTTTTGTTTCCTTAAGTGTGTGTTCATATATGGCTGTCTTTGGGGGGAATGTAACTCATAATAAACAAATGCTGAAATTTCAGTGGTAAAATGTTGCTGTTCATGATCTGCAAGATGAGGACTGATTCTATCTTTGAAAAGATTTTCTGACTTGTTTCTCAATTTTGTACTTATCAGCAAAATGAAGCATTACTCAAATTATTTATGGTTTTTAATTTTTGTTCTGAGTTTGGTTGTAAGAGAATTAAAAAAAAAATTTAATTTAACCCACTGTGATAACTCCTTAGTGCATCTATACTAACCTTAAAAAGTATTGAGTATAAGCAGTAAGAAAACAAAAAAGTGGAAAATTATTCACAATGATAGTTCTATTAACTGTTAATTAGTGGGTTTTTCCCCCCATAAACTCCCTTAGTGTGCCCACAAAGTACTACCTTCTAAAGGTGTCTGGACAAGCAATACCAAACTGTTCCATGTGGTTTTTCTGATATTCCAGCCTGTCATCATAATTCTAGATTGTATATTTATTGTGCAAGGGACTTTGTGGTTAGAATAGGCTAGGAACTGATAGAGATCCCTAGGTACAGCTGTACTACCACTACTAAATAATATAGATCAGAAAGGAAAGAACTTCTCTGTTATCAGTACTCTGCAAGATGACATTTGAATTTCTGAGAAGTACAGTGTGGAAAAACACATAAACAAACAAACTATACTGTTGTTGTTTGTGGGATTTTTTTTTTTTAGTCTAAATGCCAGTGAGTTAATTGCATAAATATGTTCCTGCTGACTGGAAGCATTCTTGGAGCTGTGGCTATAATTGTGGTGGTTGTTTTTACATGTATCAAAGAAATTATGGAATTTGTCACTTAAAGTGGGAAACAGTAGGAATATTAATAGCCAGGAGTTGTTTTCATTTGGATGTGGGAAATACAAACTACCAAATAGTCTTTTATTAAAAAAATAAACATTTTATATTTTTCTTTCAGACTGTATGTATACAAATTATATATATCACATGCAGACTATCACTTCTCTTTTTTTGTAGTAAAATATAGTGGTGATTTGGTGAATTTAAAAAGTCAAGCCATTGAGTCATTGTTAGAAAAGAAATTGAATACATATAGCTGTAGCCGAAGTTGGAAGATTTAAAGGCACTTCGTGAAATGTGTGCTCTGTACAGTTACTAGTAACAAAGATAGGCTTTAAACTCAATAACCAGGGTGCATTATTTCAGATGTTGAGTTCTTTACATTGTAGTTTTGCATTTTGCACTTTATTAAATATTTTTTCAAATAAAGCTAAAATTACAATGTTTGGGCACAATATGGTATTTTAGAAATGTGTGTAATATTCAATTAATATTTAATTTATATTTAAGAACTGCAATATAATTTTTTGTGTGTATCAAGCTTTTGCTGTTTGAACCTTTTCTAATCTTTTATTTATTATAATACTAGAATATAATTTGATTGTCTTCTCAGTCACAGTTCATTCAGCTGTATGGAAAACACTATAAAGAAATACTTGTAACAAATTACCTTAAGAAGTTCAAGTAGTGAAAATGTAGGTATTTGTCTACACATAGTAGGTATTTATCTACACATAGTAATAAAAATGCATCTTGCCTGAAATGTTTGTAATAAACTGTTACAGAGTGTGATAAAAACTCATCTTCAAAACCACAAAGGAGTTTGGGATTACAATGGTCAGCATGAGAACTGCAGTAACACAGAGAAGTGGTGGCCCAGCACAGGCTTCTCTGGGGGCTGTCACAGGAGAGCCGCCAGCGCTGTGCTGTGGGGGTGACACCCATCGCCATGAGTCTGGGGGTCGAGGCTGGCTGGGCTGTCTCACAGATGGAGGGAGTATGGGATGCACTTGGGGCATGCAAGGAGAAAGCGTTTTGTGATTGCATATGACTTGGACAGTCTGGGGAGGCATCAAAGGCATTGTAAGGCTCAGGGAAGAGAATGGAGGTTTCAAGATGATAAATTTAACAAAAGCCGAAAACATGCTTGTGAGATTGTGCTTAGAGAGATCACAACTGGGAAAGAATAATGGAGCTCTTTAAATAACCTGGATGAACAGAATCATGCTGTTCTTTGTCCAGTGCCAAAGCAGTACAGTCTCAATAATTTGAAAAAAATTAGTTTTACCACATGTATTGTAAAGCGTTTCTTCATTGCACTATTTTGTAAGCTGTGAGCACAGTGTGCTGTTAACCTGGTTTTTTAACCTTCTTTTGTAATAGTTTTTATATATACTTTTTTTTTTTTGGTTTTGGCAAGGTACAAGGTTATGCATGAGACCTAATTAAAATCCATTCCAGGTTAAGCTATTAATACATCTATGTTGGCAAGTACATGGATTGTAAATATACTGCTATTAGTGCTATGTGAGAGAAAAATCACTTGGAATGAAAATAGAGAGTACTGTAGAAATAATACCTAAGTATTTAGAGGGATACTCTTTGAATAAATAACATGAAAGAACAGCAGTTTTTAAAGTCTAATTTAAACCTAACTAGTGAAGATTGGAATTTCCATTCACAAGCAGGGAAACTGTGTTTTTATTTTATATGGCATAAAGGACTTAGACTATCACAGAATCATTTAGGTTGGAAAAGACCTCCAGGATCATTGAGTCCAACCTTTGACCAGTCCCCACCTTGTCAAGTAGACCAGAGTACTGAGTGCTTCATCCGGTTGTTTCTTGAACATCTCCATGGATGGTGACTCCACTGCCTCCCTGGACAGTCAAATCCAATGCTTGACAACCCTTTCTGTGAAGAAATTCTTCCTGGTGTCCAACCTAAACCTCCTGTGGCACAGCTTGAGGCCGTTTCCTCTTGTCCTATTGCTGGTTGCCTAGGAGAAAAGACTGACCTCCACCTGGCTACAACCTCCTTTCAGGCAGTTGTAGAGAGTCTCCCCTGACCCTCCTTTTCTCCAGGCTGACAAAATATAAATATGATACAAATATATGAAAATATGAAAAAGTATGGTTCTTCTTTATTAAAAAATAGTGTTGATTGGCTCAAAACTTGACCTTTTAGGGGCTTTTTTGAGGTAGGAGTGATTAGCATTTTCCTAGGGAAATTAGGCTTTTGAGCAGCTGTCTCTCCATGTGTGTACATTTTTGTTTGCATAAATTGGAGTGCAGTCTGGTAGAATGTTACTGTTTTGCCTGTTTATGGTAATTATACATTACTGTGTAAAGGTTTTGCAGGTTAATAATCTTTGTTTCACTTTGAGACAATTCTAGGGAGTTTGGTTGTTGTTAGGCCGATATGGACCTGTCTCAGAGATCCTTTGACATTTTTATGGTTTTGCTTATCAAATTTTATCACTGTTCTAGACCTGCTGTTCTCTGAAATATTCCCGCAGGCAACAAATCCCCATCATTTAATGTAGAGAAATAGTCAAGAAAGAAACCTTCTAAGACTTATTAGCAGAGCTTTGAACTAGATTCATCAGGGGAAGGGATGTGCTTCTGAGTGTCAGAGAGGAACCAGGAAACACTAGCGCTCTAGGAAGCAGCAGGGAAACACCTGTAAATTGTCCCAAAGGAATTAGGGATGGCCTTTCGCAAATGTTGAAGAGGCCATTCTATCATTCTGTGAGTGGTATATTAGGTGCTGTGATTTTCAGCATCTTATTACCTAAAACCAAAAGGATGTGAGAATTTAGAATTAATAAGCTTTGACTTATATGCACACTGGTGATGCTTTTAATTTTCTTTTGTGGCTTATAATATTTTGTTAAATGTCTGTATTGTTTTCCAGAAGATACTTTTGCTAGGTAAACTTGTTGGTCCTGATAGTAAATCCTTACTGAAAGAGGCTGAAATGGTTTGTGTTAAATTTTATGCATACTGGAACACTGCACAGTTGTTCCTAATGTAGACAGGCTGTTCTTGCAGTAGAAGACAGGTTTCTAGTGGAAATGGTTGCTGACCCTTTTCTGTTTTATTATCCTTAAGTGTTACTCAGATAATCCATTCGTTCCAGCTCTACATTTATTTTGTGGGAATTGTCCTTTTTTTTGTCGGTAGAGTAACTGGGGGAGAGAAGGAGAGTTTTATTTGTGATTACAGAGAATATGTAATTATATGCTTTATTATAATCAGTTTACAAAGAAATGTGGATGACTGGGGACATCTACTGACTTGTAAACAAAATCATTGTAGTTGATTATTTTGCAGAATTGATCAAAACCTAATTTTTTTTTTTCTTTTTTTTAAGGAACTTCATGTTGGTGCTGCTTATGCCAGGATATAGTGAGCAAGGCAAATTAGCTCCAGCCTTGTGTAAACTTTTAATTGGCTAACATGATGCAATTGAGCATGAATTCCAGGTGGCTTTGGAAATGAAAGAGAACTGAGTGCTCTGGCTGGAAGTTGAACGTGATGACGGCCTGGTCTATGGTAGGGAAGCTGAAAATGGAGAAGAGGCACTCCAGAGAAGACAGAAATGTGGAACAAGACGCGGGGGAATGCAGTGCTGAATCTGAGGAATGGACGAGCTCAGAAAGTGAGCCTGAGCAACCATACTTCAGAAGCAGTACTCAGTGGAGAGAAAAGGAGGTTTCCACCAAACCACATCGGCCACTCTGCCGATCCCCGTGTTTGGATCGCCCAAGTTTTTCACAGAGCAGTATCACACAAGACTTGAAGCTAGATGAATGCAAAACAAATTTGGACAAGGAATACCAAGCTAAAATGGATTTTGCTTTAAAGCTTGGGTATGCAGGAGATCAGATCCAGGCTGTACTGAATAAGTTGGGAGCAGATGCGCTCATCAATGATGTTCTAGCAGAGCTTGTGAGACTTGGCAACAAAAGTGAATCAGAGGGACAAAGCACTGCCAGCAGTACCAGTAGTACTCTGGTGCCAAGAGGCCCTTGCCCAAAGGAAATAGCAAGCCCTGAATTGTCCCTGGAAGATGAAGTTGTGGATAACAGTGATAACTTGAGGCCAATTGTCATTGACGGAAGCAATGTTGCTATGAGGTGGGTTTCCCTGTCACAATATTTGAAAATAATAGATCTCTAAAATATTTAAGAGAAAAATCAATATTGATGGCAAAGTCATTTTAAGTCATGTAGACTATTACACTGATAATACATATATTTTATGGACTCTTTAGTCTAGGCTTTTTAATTATGCTGTTATTCCTTTATACATAATCCACATTCCAGTTCCCCTACCCTCCTTTTAAACCCAAGTTCTCGCCTCAAAACTTTTGTTCAAGAAATCTACTTGTAGTGTGCTTTTGTGTGGATGGGTTTAATATTCTGAAGTCCTTCAACAATACTGAAAATTGCTTCTGGACATTAAAGGAAAGTAACCAAGTAGGGTAGGAAAACTTGGTTATTTCTAAAGTGACATGCAGTGTGTGCTAATGAAATGCAGTGAATTCATGGTATTTGAGCTCCTGATGATTGAGCCTGCTCAGGATTCAAAGCAATTTAGCTGTGTCAGAACAGGGGTAATGCATGAGCTAAACCTGCTGACCTGCATGGCTATGCTGCTTGCCCCACCTTGAGTACTGTGTGCAAGTACTTTTGGGCATCCAAAGGAGGGCCGTGAGGAAGGGGAGAGGTCTGGAGGGGAAGCTTTATGAGGAGCACTGAGGTCACTTGGTTTGTTCAGCCTGGAGGAGACCGAGGTCAGACCTCATTGTGCTCTTCAACATCTTCACGAGGGGAAGTGGAGGGGCAGGTACCAATCTCTTCACTCTCATGACCCGTGACTCAAGGAAATGGCATAAAGCTGAGTCAGGGGAGGTTTAGGTTGAATATTAAAAAAAGCTTTTTCACCCAGAGGGTGGTTGAGTACAGGAACAGGCTCCATAGGACAGTGGTCACAGCACTAAGCCTGTCTGAGTTCAAGAAACATTTGCACAACGCTCTCAGGCACGTGGTGGGATTCTTGGGGTATCCTGCGTGGGGCCAGGAGTTGGATTTCGATGATCCTTGTGGGTCCCTTCTGACTCAGGATATTCTATGTACACTTGGCTGCTTAGGTCAACACTAACCCAAGAGATACCTGTCCCATGCCACTTTTGAACATGTCTGTAGAGTACAGAGTTCAGCTAGCCAGTGATTTGTTTATCATTGAGTAAGTATGATTTTTTTATGAGGGAGCTATTAAAAGTCTGTTTAGTGATCAGTGATACCAAGATTTATTCAGGTAGTGTTCATACAATAGACTTCTTTTAGTATCAGTCTTCTGCTCTAGAGGAACTTGGGATATTAATTATTATTTTTTCAATGTATTAAGAAAATTCAGATTTTTATAGGTGTATTGAGTATGCTGACTTTTCAAATACATAAACCCTTCAAATCCTGTAACAGTATTTTATATACAGGATTTTCCAGTATCAAGTTGTGGTTACATCAATCCATAAGATGTTTCTGTAAACCAACATTGCCAAAACTGGATTTAACTTTTTTTTTTCCTTTTTTTTTCTGTGCCTGTTGAATTTGTAATCTCTACTGCTTGAGTTACTTCTGAGAATAATGTGGCGGGCAGCAACTGGAGAAAAAAGGGTGTGTACTCCGACTATTTCATAGCTCATATCTGATGCTTTATTTGTAAGACCATAAGACTATCTCAAGTTATAAGGGACCCATAAGGATCATCAAGTCCAACTCATAACAAAATGCATGTGCATCTGAATGTTTTAAAGGATATTAAATTCTGTAAAATCTGAAATGTATAAAAATTTAAGGAAAATGCTTTTAGAAATTGTGGCTTCTGTATTCATTATTTAAGTTGTGAGGATTTAGACTATGCGGGTTATCAATAATCAAACAGAAGATATTGGATCTATCTGCCTTGGGTCTGCTTTGGTGTTACTTCCTGGAATGTTTTGAGCCCATGAAAACATAGTCCAGTAATCTGTGATGTCATTCTACCATAGTAACAATAACAACAGCAACTTTGAGGTGAAATTTTGAATGATAATCTGTAGAATTTTATGGATTTTAAAGACAATTTTAGTATGATGGAAGACTCCTAATTATGCAAATTCTGTTCTGCAGACTGAGAATATCTGAAAAGCATAAGGCTTATGCACCTCTCCTGCTTAAAAATATTTCAATTATAGATGATGCAGATAGAGATTGAATAAGATTAAAAATTAAGATTCTCCTTGGTTTCTATCAAACCTCTTAAAAATTTCTCCTTTCCCTTGCAGAAACTTAGGCCTTTTTAAAATTAAACTCTTTCATTTGGACTGTGTGCTGTTTTAGAGACTCCTGTGTGTTTCAGAGAACAAATTTTTGATGGGGGTGGGACTTAAACAACTTCAACACAATTATTTCTTTCCTATAAAAAATTCTAATAAAAAACACAGAACATTTAGTATCAGAGGAAAAGATTTTATTAATAAAGATGTTTAAGAGCACTTGTCACCCATGACAATCAGCACTGTTCATTCCTCTTTTTGTGATAGCATTTTATGGTGCTACTTAAGGTAAGCTCAATTTGTTGGGGAAAGTGATATTTTTCATTAGGTCAGCTAATAAAATGAAAAAAAAATGGAAAAACTTCATGTTTACTTGCTTTTGCTCTGGGGATAGTGAAATTTCACCGTTTATAGACTTTTTAAGTAGCAAGGTTGCTGTAATCTGATGGCTGAATAGCTCTGTACAGTTGTCTTTTTCCAATTATGTAAGGAGGCCTAATAAAACTTTACAGACTTTGTTTTCCTTATGTCCTTTGGCCATGGCAGCTTTAGAGGAAAAAACCAACCAAACCACCGCAACAAAAACCAAAACCAAATGTAACTTTTGTCCTTGCTGTTTCTAAAACTTGCATGTTCTTCAGCCATGGGAACAAAGAAGGATTTTCCTGCCGGGGAATTCAACTAGCTGTTGATTGGTTTCTGGAAAAAGGACATAAAGATATCACTGTGTTTGTACCTGCATGGAGAAAAGAACAGTCTCGACCTGATGCACCAATTACAGGTAACATCAAGATTTTTCTTCAACCCCTCGGTTAAAAAGAAAAAAAATGATTGTCATGTTTCTGATGGGTCCCAGTACTGGACTGTGGATGTGGTGATGATAATGTTGCACTCAACTGTTTGAAAACACAACGGTTTCATTGGTGAGGAAACAAGCATTTAAGTATCTGCATGTGTAAACAATGGTGTGGGTTTTGTAACATTATTGGATGGTTTCAACACTTTTGAGAAGCAGTAGTTGAAATTTTCCCATTAGCAAACATTGTTGAGCATACAGGAACTGAGTCTTATTTGCTGGGTGAACATAAAATAAGTAGTAATAGGCCAGGGACTCAGTTAATAGGGTTGTCTTGAACACTGAAGAAGCAGCATGTGTTTTGACCCATAGAAAGTCCTTACATTTTACTCTAGGCTAACAAGAAAGCTACTGTAATATAGTAACACCTGAGTTCCTGATGTGTTCAGGAAGACTGAGTAAAGGTACATGGCTACAGAGTGATTATGAAGTTCAAATATTGAATATTTACTCAGTGCTTTGAAACCTCAGAAATAAAATCCACATCTAGGTGTTTTTTACTGATAATGAGGACTGTGTATGAATATAATTGCAAGATACTTTGTCAGAAAAGAGGGGAAGAATTTTCATAATACAATGGTTGCATTTCTTTCTTTTAAAACTTTTTTAAAAGCTACTCAACTAAACTTATTTTACAGATCAAGAAATCTTACGTAAATTGGAGAAAGAAAAAATTCTTGTTTTCACCCCATCTCGAAGAGTTCAGGGAAGAAGAGTAGTTTGCTATGATGATCGATTCATAGTAAAACTTGCTTTCGACTCAGACGGCATCATTGTGTCAAATGATAACTATCGGGATCTTCAAAATGAAAAACCAGAATGGAAGAAGTTCATAGAGGAGCGGCTACTAATGTATTCTTTTGTGAATGACAAGTATGGGTTTTTCTTCAAAAGTAAGTAAATTTTCTAATTCAGCATTCTCAGGAAAAACTGATCATGTTTCATATCTTTTCCCTTAGATTTATGCCTCCAGATGATCCTTTAGGACGCCATGGTCCAAGCCTTGAAAATTTCTTAAGAAAAAGGCCAGTTATTCCTGAACATAAGAAACAACCGTGTCCTTATGGTAAGTGCCCAAGTCAGATCGATTTGTTGCATTTAAAGGTAGGTGAAGCAAGCAATTAATTAACATCTTCTCATTACTGGAACAAGAAAATGTACCATTGTCATGTTGCCATCCAAGCACAACATCCGCTTTTATACTCTTCATATGTATATTTATAAAAACAGTGTAGCAGAAAATTAAGGATTACCAGATATACCTTGTGGATAATACAGATTTTTGCTATTTTATTCTGGTTTGTATTAAAGGAAGGAGATTCATAATTAATAAAACTGTGTTAAAGCCAATTTGTTTTATATAGCACTGTGTGTATGTTGTCATTATTGAAATCATGAGCCAGTAGGAAGAAAAATGGTATATCTTGCCTTTGATGCAGATATACATGAATACAGGCAGCAGAGTCTGTGCCTGTCTGTATATATCAAATACATGATTATTCCTTAGGGGTTTAAAATAGAAATACTACTATTGAAAAGTGGTGAAACATATAAAGAAAAAATATAGCAACTGGTGGTATTAATGAGTTTTTGAATTATTTAACGTAAAACTCCTTTTCTTCCAGGTAAAAAGTGCACATATGGGCACAAATGTAAATATTACCACCCAGAACGTGCAAACCAGCCTCAAAGGTCAGTAGCGGATGAGCTTCGAATAAGTGCCAAATTATCTGCTGTGAAAACTATGAGTGAGGGAGCCTTGGCCAAATGTGGCACAGGGCCATCCAGCTCCAAAGGAGAAATCAGTTCTGAAGTGAAACGCATTGCCCCAAAACGTCAGTCAGATCCAAGCATTAGGTCAGTAGCTGTGGAGCCTGAGGAAAAGTTATCAGCAGCCCGGAAGTCCGAGGCCAGCTCTGTCCCGTCTCTGGTTTCTGCATTAAGTGTACCAACGCTCCCTCCACCAAAAAGCCATGCAGCTGGTGCATTAAATACTCGTTCTGCAAGCAGTCCGGTGCCAGGTTCCTCACAGTTCGTACATCAGAAATCCTCACTGGAACATATGTCCAGTGTGCAATATCCTCCTATACTAGTCACCAATAGCCATGGCACCTCAGTTAGCTATATTGACCAGTATCCCAAATATGAATCACTGGGGGACCATGGCTATTACTCCTTACTCAGTGATTTCTCCAACTTAAGCATAAGTAGTATCCGTAACTCAGATTATTACGGGGCTGATATGGACCAGGGGATGTATTCTAGAAACTCAAGCCCCTGTCCTGACAATTGCTTAAGCCATACAAGTAATGATTCTTATTCCTCTTACAATGACTTGTATCTGGGTGTAGCAGATGCCAGTCCAGAAGACAATGTGAAGAGCCACAGACTGCCATCGAAAAATCGTCTTCAGCCTTTCCCTCATGGTTACCATGAAGCCTTAAATAGAGGTCAGAGTTACGGAACTGAAGAGCCTAAGCAATCCCTTCGCAAACAGTCAGTTTCCCACTTAGGCCTACATGCCCAGCATCCAGTTGTTGGAGCACGGTCCAGTTGTCCAGGAGAATACCCTGTGCCTCAAAATGTTCATCCATCAACTGCACAACCAAGCCGTGCCTTGGTGATGACAAGAATGGACAGTATTTCTGACTCACGGCTTTATGAAAGTAACCCGACAAGGCAGAGGCGACCACCTCTCTGTCGAGAGCAGCATGCCAGCTGGGATCCATTACCATGTGCATCAGACTCTTACACTTACCACTCATATCCACTGAGTAACAACCTCATGCAGCCATGTTATGAACCTGTAATGGTAAGAAGCATGCCTGAGAAGATGGAGCAACTCTGGAGAAATCCCTGGATTGGGATATGTGGTGAGCCACGGGAACCTCATATCATCCCAGAACATCAGTATCAAACATACAAGAACCTCTGCAATATTTTCCCTCCAAGCATTGTTCTTTCTGTGATGGAAAAGAATCCCCATATGACAGATGCACAACAGCTGGCAGCTATGATTGTTGCCAAATTAAGAACAGGGCGTTAGAGGAGTACAGCCTCTTTTGGATAAATGAAACTGTACAGCACATAGGAGCCAGAGAAAAACTTACATGAAAGAAGAGGCCAATCTATTGTAAATATTTTCTACTAAGATAGTATAAAATTCTGTACACAGTAGCAATCATATATATGCTGAGGCACTATATAAAAGTTGATTGTATTGCAAATTTTAAGGTTTTAAATATAGGGATTTTTAATAGTATTTTATAGGAAATGCATACCTTGGTGCATGGATAGCTCACTAAGAACTATAAGGTCACAATCAGTGTCTCAAAGCTGTAACTACAAAATTAGTGTTAGCAATTATATTGCATGTATTAGTGTACACTTACAATTTGCATATAAATACCTAATCGGCCTCTAAAAGTATGCTCTATACACACCCAGATGACTTTTAGGGTTTCAGCTTTGTCATTTGACACAGCCTACTGGCATCTCAAGTATTGAAGAAAAAGTAAATTTGATAAAAATTTAAATTGTTTATAAAAGGAAAAACTGATCTCAGTTTTTCAGTGTCAACATGGTTGTTGGTACTTAAATTTCAGAACTGTTCCTCAAGAGTTTGAATAACTATTACATTGTTCAATATGTTGGCTCAACCCAACAGAAGCCAAATACTTTATTAAATTAGGACCAAAACATTAAGGAATGTAAAGGCATGAGTACCATTCAGTAAACTGAAAAGTTTAACTGTAGCTTCTCTCCAGAATCTCCTCTCAAATGTGCAGTAAGCAGCTGCTGGCCCAAATGACTAGACAAGCTGAAAATAAAATTGTCAGTATTATGTAAACTGGATTACTCAGCTTGAAGCAGCAAAAACTGGATGTTAACATGGAAGTTCATCACTAACTACAGCCCTTCCTCTGGGAGCAAGGATGGTGTTTGAGTGAGCCTGACATTCAAGATGGCTGTACAAGATCAACTTCAGAAATGGTGGAGGGGGAAGGCTGCTTCTTGAAAAGAGATGCTCCAGTTTGGGTTTGTGGCAAAGATGTCCTGGTTTTTGCTCTACAGATCCACGCAAAGGTGTGCATTTGCCTCGTGAAGGCTTTTAGAGTTCCTGTTTCAACAGGTGAGATAATTTTGTGTGGCATTGTTTGCGCAACTGGTATCTTGCTCAGGGTGGGAACCTTTGTAGCTAAATGTCTCCAAAAGAGGCGTTTATTGGTTTTTTTAAGCTGCACTGACTGTACGCCCTTTTTTGAATCCACTGTATATTTCAACATTTTGAACCATGACTAACTCGACATGTCTCGAGCTAGGACTTGTTGACTTCTACTGTAGTTTTTTCATGAAAGTTGAGAAGGCCTGGTTTATGGCCTTTTGTTTCTTCATGAGAAGGTGTGACACTGCCTAAATGTTTCTTACTGTGAAACACACAGAACGTGAGGCTGCAGTCAGGGTTGTTTCTGGTGTTTTGATAATGGCTTGCATGCTGCTTTCTAGTTATCTGTTTGTCTGAGAAACAAAGTTTATCATTTCCTCCACTTGTGTTACTGTAGTGGTTGGTTTGATTCAAAATATCTTGTGGGCTCTTAATCATGTGCAAAATAGGTTCCTGTTATATTAAAAAACCCACCAAATGAACCAACAAGAAACCACAATTATGGGTGCAACTACAGTTAATTTACTGACATTTGATAACTGTATCATTTCACACAGGATAAATATTCTTGTGTTGGTACAGGTGACATATATAATGACTGTGTCATTATGTATTTGAAATGAAGTAACTTGAAGGTGATTCTGTACTTACACTTGGTGTTTAAAAATAAGTTTTAATTAGTTGGTTATTCTCTCTGTTAGTGGGGAAAAAAAAATCCAGACACTTCTAATAGTTGGGGGAAAACAGATTTAACTCTTGACCAGTTTTCAAAAACATTTCATATTTTTAATTTGCAATTAATTCTTATTCTCTTCTCTTGCATGGTATAAGCAGCTGAGAGCAATGCCTCAAATAACCAGAAATGACCTTTTGTTTGTTGATACAAATTGTATCTCTTTTTCTTGATTGTATAAAAACTGTGTATAAAAAAAAAATAATCTCTAGATTAACTTCAGTATTACATTTTCACCACAATGTTTGTGACACCATGTGTCACAGGGAAGTAGCCCATGAGTAATTATGGATCTTTTTTTATTTAAAATGGGCACTTGTAGTTTATAGACAAACAGGGACAACTTTTCAGAACCAGGTTATTATGTGCACAAATACTGTGTGTACACCTCAAAGCATTACATAGGTATCTTCAGTCTATTTATTAAGCAGATACATTATTGCACTAAACTTTATGTAAAAATGTTGCTGTTAACTCATCTGCATGTGTTTAAAATGTAACAGTAATTGCTATAGACCCTATTTTATTCTAACCAATTAATTTATAAATTATTTAGGTATGAGATGAAGTTTATTGTGCACTCATGTTTTCCATCCTGCACGGAATTAAATATTTGTATGCAGAAGAATGTTTGTTCCGTTTTTCTCCATTTATAAAGATAAGCTGTTTTAAGAGAGGTTTAGTAGGTGATTTTGATGTTTTCTAATGTGGGAAACTCAACAGAGATTTCTGTATGAAGTGCTGGGTGGCGTACAGAGATATCCATTTTTGTTGGATTTGTCCAGTCATTTTAATTTCCACTAACCTTTGTTTTACTGATGGAAGAATTCCTTTTTAAACAGTGGGAGTGCTGTGCAAATACAAACCCAGCATACTATTTCCCTAAGGCACTTCAAAGGCAAATTGTCTTATTCTAAGAAGCTATTGGCATCTATCATGCATAGTTACAGAATTGGACGTGTAGCCTTTTGGAAATAACCTGCAAATTTTGTGCTTGTTTAGTCCTCCTTACAGGTAATGAAACTTTTCTATGTGATTTAGTCTTTCCTGATCAACTACTTTAAGTGATAATTTGGTCATCCACACCTGTTTTCAGATATGTTTACAAGAAGTTCAAAACACTGACACATTCATTAATCTTTAGCGCATAAGTTTAGATTTCTTCTTACATGGAAGAGTTGATCTTACTAACACCTGATCATTACTGTCTATATTGTAAATATAAGACTTTGTATAAATGCTCTTTTTTAGAGCATGATATTTAAATGTTTTTAAAACTGTAAAAGAACAGTTCTAGAAACTATATTTTAATAAAATCCATGAAAAAACAATTCTAGATGAGGGGGAAAAATGTGTGAAGGTAAAATCATGGACTACTGCAGTTGACAAGAGTTAAGCAGTAGATTTTAGTGCTTTACTGGAGTCAGAGCATTCTCTGGGAGTTCTGATTTACTTATCTTTCATCTTCAGCTATATTACTTTCACATAATGTGTCACTTAAAAGTGTGTAACTTTAAATTCATAAATCAAAAACCAAATGCTTTATGGGATGTCAGTCTAAATTATTTAATGTTTTTTGTAAGAATTACTTGTTAGTAATATAGTAAGTTGTACATGAGTTCACTGCTGTTAGTCCTGTTGTCATATTGAGCTGCAGTAGTTGGCTGTATTCATTTGTAGAATTAAACATTACTGTTTAATTGTTGTAAAATTTTATAAATCTCTTTGGGTTTTTTTGGTTGACCCAAATATAATGTAAGTCTTAATGACAAAATGAGTGAAAATGGATGTTAAACCAGTATGTGGTATTCTTAAATCTCTGTGGTGGTAAGTGGGCACTGCTCTAGTTGCTGCAGCATGTAATTTATTTACTAGCATGAGTCTGTTTAGCTTTTGTAAAAATGCTTTAGCTGTAAACTTAAAAATAGGTGTGGAGTGTGGTTGCTTAGAACAAACAGAAGGAGATTCATTGAAAAAATCAAAACCAAAAATATCTAAGTAGGTGAGTTTCCCCCTACAGACTCCTAATGCCAGTTTGTCTGAAATTGTCCATTTTGGCATTTTGTTCAAATAATAAAGTTAAAAATACTTGGGGACATGTATGCGTACTTGATCTATATCAACCTGCAAACAGGAACATTTGATTATTGTAATTTTTAAAACTCCACACTAAGGTGAAGGAACATGGCTCATTTCTGTGAAACTTTGTTCCGAAGTTGAAATATTACTTGACCTTGACTTGCCAAAAATTTACCTGAAGCATTAGTACTCTAGGACTTGTAACAGTCAGATCTTTAGATCTGTCACAGTTACTGCAACGGTGAGTGTTCAGCTTTCATACTCCTCTTATGTACCTATCGCTTGTTTGTGTGACAGAGCCCTTACCAAGTGTATTTCCTGCAATATTTCAACTGGAAAAATAGAATTGCACCACCACGTAAATTATTCTTATGCCAGTGTTTGGTTAGCCTTTGAAGAGTCATTATACAATCTTGCTGATTTTGGTCTGTATTTAAAGTTTGTAAATGTATTAAAAGAATTGCAAGAATCTAAAAGAAGTATAGGCTATCACCTATTCCCTTCTGCTCTATGTAAATGTTTTGCACAATTATTTAATAATATGAAATATGTTATAGTTTATATATATAAAAAATTTTGCTTATTTAATAAAACTGAAAGCCATTGGATTATTTGTTTCTAGCTTTTTATTTTTCAACCCTCTTTAGACAAGACCCCCAAAAAGCTTTTTTGCCCGAAACAACTGTTGCAGTCTGTCCAAGTCATTTATTGGTAATTTTTTTAGCTGATTGCCTGAAAAAATCCCAGATTCTCTATGTGGGGTAATGGCAGATACACAGGGCAGTAACTACAGCTGATCAAGGTCCTCTAGTAGTAGTAGCAGCACATGATCTTACCGAGTGCACTTCTTCCAAGGGGGAAAAAAAGCTACAGATGGTACAGTATTTGCCAGGACCACACATTCCTATTCGAACTGTTATGCTTGTTTGCAATACAAAATACAGTAATTGAAGTAATTTCATACTCAGCTAAATAAAAGTAATAAAAGAACAAATCCCTTTCACTCAGAATTTTCTAAATAAGCTTAATTAACTTCTGGGAAAAAGAAGTATTTCTAAAAATACTTGGAAGGGGAAGGGCTTCCATGAAAAATCCCTCATAACAGAAAGTTTATTTCCTTTTGCATTGGCACTGCTTGCTTTTAGAGAAGGAAATGTGCAATGCATCTTCCATTTTTGGATGCATGGTAACAAGCAACTGCAGTGTAGAGCAAGATAAAAAATCTAGAGAAGAAGGAATAAAGAAATAATACATTCTGGACATCTAGCTAAGCCTTTACTTGAGAACCTGTCCAAAGCATCCACGAAGCTGCTCTTCTAAACATTTCAACCCTATGCAATGTACTGCTAAAGTCGTATGTCCCTTTTTGTATCCCTTCCTACTGCCATATTATTCTTTCTGTTTAGTTTGTAAAACCTGCAAATTATTAGACGGACTCAGAGAAAGCCTCTGTTTTACCCTCTAGCAGATGCACTCTAACAAATTCTTACCGAGGAGTCCTGCAATAAATATACACTTAAACTCCTGGGTTTTTCTGACAGGTTACCACAGAAGCCTCTTAAGTTCCAAGAACCTGTAATACAGGTAAAGAAAACGGAATAGGAAAAACTATCTGGAAGCCATTTTTCTCAACAACTTTCCACAAGGTACTTTTTCAGTCCATTTCTGCAGTCATCATACCAGCTCTCAGCAAACACCACAGTATTGGTTATGAATATCAGCAAAATCATCAACAGAAGTAACATGAAGCAAAACACTTCAATCAAAAAAGAGACAGTAGTGGCTTCAAGACTATCACTTGAAAAAACATTGTGACAAAAACATTTCAAAGGTATATTTATGTATCTCAGTACATTCAGCCATGCTCTAGCTAGGATTGATCCCTGAAGCTTCTTTGAAATCCTAAAAAGATGAAAACTGGTAAAATCACTCCTCCAGGACAGCATCACTGAAATAAGAAGGGCTCAATAGTCTTGCTATTGAGGGCCAGAGGACACTTTCCAGAGTGAAAACTGAGAAACGGCATCCAGGAGCAAGGTTTGCCTTCAGTTAGTTGTATTTATTAACTATTTGGCAAACTTCAACTGGTTAAGCAAGACAATGGCTACTGTACATGCAACTTAAAACACAACACCTTTATAAAACAGTGATTTTACATGGTAAAAATCAATAAATCACAGCAACAACTTCTCCTGACTATTTCCCCACCACCATTACTAGATTTCCCACACCACTTAACTTGTGCAATACTAAAAGTCACAGAGCACTCTGCTGCTGTCTCAGAAAAGTTGAAGGCCACTTTTTATTTTATGGAAGTCATTCTGGGTCCACAACAATCCTCCTGTCATGGGAATATTCAATTCTGCAGAGCTGTGAGGAAAAGAATAAAACACATAATCACTAGGCTGATTTAGAAGCTTACATCACCAAAGTAATTTTGATAGCACTTTATTTCCAAAACATTCTCATTTTTAGCTCTGAAACATTTATCTGCTGAAATGTCCTTAGGTTTTTAATCAGTTTATTCCAGAGAGGCAATAGTCCTGAAACATGAAAGGTACAAGGCACAAACCAAAAGAAAGGTGACCAGGTACTAGCAATTGTGAGGGAGAAATGACTGCAGAAATAACCAGAGAACAATTTTCATCTGAACCTTCATCTGTCCTTTGCAGCTAGGAATACAAGCTCATCAGGTGAAATGCTAACACAGCAAGCAATTGACATGAGAACAGTCTGTCACAAATCTTAAAATGCTTATCCTGTACACTGATATTACCCATTTCTATGGCTTTAGAAAAAAGTCATGGGACTTAGACATGCAACCCCTAAAGCAACAGCAAGTCAGCAACTCCACCCTCAGAAAACTCTCCAAGTGGTCATTATTGCCAAATTTGTTCCAGCTGTCAGGTAAAACTGATGCTGGGAGCTAATAAAAAGCACATATGCTTATCACAAAATCCAAACCATCTGCCTGAGGGATGACAGCAGCTATTCAAAGCTTCAGAGATTGCCTCAGCAACACTAAACGTGAACTTTGACAATACACATGCACAGCATAGACCAGAAAACCCAACAATGAACACAATCTTTTGGGAGGAAGGAATTGCAGAAGGACAAAGAAGGGCATTGCTTTTAGAAAGGGCGTGTCCCATTGCCTATGCTGCAGATGCTATTCCAAGCACCTTACAGATATTTTCAAAGTAAAATGTCAAGTTTTCACAATCTCTCATACCATCTTTCAGTACCTGCCTTCATGAGCCTGGCAGAACAGCTCTCTGCAGACAGAGAACTTGGAGGGCAGTACCAAAATTAAATAGCAAACACCCGTTCTGGAACAGGCCATACAAAAACCTTTGATGGGGAAGAAAAAACCCACACAGCTACAAGCCAGAGGACAAGGTTTCTGCACAGAAGAAAACGTTAAGCAGTCAAGAAAATCTGCTTATTTCTGCCTTGGGGAAGTCAGACCACCTTTCCAAAACCACATGTCCTTTGGCAAATGGAGATGCTGCTATGCAAGGGAAGTAAGAATAATGAACAAGCTGCCATTGTAGCACTCCTGATGAAACCTGGATTATTTCCAGGCTCCGCTTCAGGAATAAATCAGCTTCTGCTCCTTTCTATTTGTGGGAACAACAGGTTTTCCTCATGTTTCTTTCTAAGATTTTTTTTCTTGGCATCCTGCCAGGCTGTAATCTGAGTGGAACAAACTGTCTGCCCCTTTCCCCACACAAAGAGATGCAGAAACACATGTTACTTTTGGCCTGCTATGTGCTTTCTTATTTTCTGCATGAGTATTTTCTAGTAATACAAGCTGCATGACACATTACACTGTTCAAAAAACAGCCTGAAATGTATGTATCTGGCCTTTAGCTTTTTAGCCTGCAATTAATATACTATCAGTCCTCACTATGACTAAATCATATTTCAAAATGCAGTCTAGGCATCTTCCTCCAAAGGAACATAATGTTACTGATAAGGGAAGGTCAATTAATTTGATCCCATGGAAGATGGCCAACAGGATGGAGAAGAATGCAAGCCTTACTTTTTGGAAGATTTGAAACTGGAAGTTTGGAACCTGAACACAACTCTGAATATGTGAAAATATGAACACCTGCAAGATTTCTTCTCAGTGAAATACCCCAGGCTGCATGATTCTCAGTTCGTCACACTGCTACTAGATTGGGCCCACCAACCACAGAAAAGAATCATGGATTAGAAAGTTGTCCAATCAAGTGTTAAGGAAAATAACTGCAATTTGTTTCTATTCTGAAGCATTCCTTGGATTCAAATAATAGGAGACAGATTTATATGTATGTGATGAAACTGATTTGACAGCTTACACCATTCAAGTTCCTATGACTTAAAAGTGTGAAATACTGACCCTATTAAAACATCTACAATGGGATGGATAACTGGATAAGCTTCACTTAGTAACAAAAGTGATCTGACCAAAGCTTTATAGAATGCTCCCGTTATTTCCAGGACAAGCTGTGTTTCTTTACTGAGGTCAGATCTGCAGTTCTAAATTACTAGCTACAGCTCTAAAAGGTCACTGGGCACTGCCAGCCTGCTGAGGATCAGAGCCCCAGCTAATAAAAACACAAGTTGTCAAGCCTGCTGGGGCTGTGCTGATACCTGCTAAACAGCAGTATTTCATAATCCTTGCAATGTTTTTTTTTTTAAATGAGCAGGAGGAGTGAAGATAGAAATATTATAAGATGGCGTCCTCAAAGGATACCATTAGGGTTAGGTTCGTAAGTATTAGAGACAATAGCAGATATTCGGGTCAAACCATTTAAACAGAAGTAAAAAGGAAATCTCAGCCTTAATTTTTCACATGGTATAGTAAAAGGCACAGAAAGAGAAATACATTTCATGGCTCAGGGGCAAAGTACCGCCCACACCATTACTCACTTTGTATTGAGAGACTTCCACTCATCCCTCACTGGCTGATCAAGCAGGGACATCATAGAATAATTATCCAACATGAGACCATCAGGGTCATCTGTCTGACCTGGGAGTTTCCCAAGAGGAAAGTCTTTCCATCGTACTTCATCTAGATAAAAACAGTACAAAACCAAGAAGTCCGAGTTTCCCAAAGAGATTGTCAAAAGACAAGATGACCCTCCCCAAGTCCACAAATACTGCCTCATGCAACTCAGCCATTCAGCAAATGATCTGAACCAATGTCACAGAAGCAGAGGACAGTTTTACTTCTGTTCTCAAAACATCCAGTTCTAACAAGCTGCTCACATCAGCATAACTAAGATCTCTTCTCCTTTTTTTTTTTACTTCAGAAAATTTCCCAGTGGATGGAGTACAAGAGTTCAGTCTTCTAGTGGCTGCTTTTTTTCCTTTAAATGCCATTTTGACTTCAACTCTTCTCCGCCAACTTCCTCCTCCTGTGTTCGAGTCCCTCCATGACTCATCCAAAATTCTTAGCTACAGAGACCTCCAACCCCCATGAGAAAGTATAGCTACTGTAACAAAGCTAACAAAATACCTGATACACTGTTTATTCCTTCTAAAAACTTGTCTTGCTCATTTCTGTTGTTTGCCACCATGTCATAACAACCACTTTCCCAGAGCATAGAACTTAGGTTCATAGACAAACTGTGCTTTCAAATACCCCCAAGTCTGACAAAGAGAAATCCAAGAAACATCCATATTTTCTTCACCATTCACAGCTGGCATATATCCTGCCCCATCAGTTGAATACACTGAAATTTCAAAGTTTGGAAAAGCCTAATAAAATAATGAGACAGTAATAGCATGCTCCTGGAAAACACACTCGCACTATTTTAAGAGCTTGAGAGAAATGACTCCTGCACATAAACGAAAGACTGGAAACTTCACATTTTTCAGTAATCTGGCATTTAGATTACTTTGAAGCACAATTTAATTATGGCCAGACCCAAAGGGCTGAGATGTCTTTGCATTTCAATTAACCTTTGTCAGTGATAGAGTCACTTTTTACCTGCGGTGATCTGCCAGGCGGACCCTTGCAGTGCTGCCCTTTTCTCAGCAATAGCCACCATGTTACCAGAATGAGCAAGTCCTTCCAAAGGATTTGTTTCAGTTACCATCTCCTCTTCCTCCTCTTCCACTTCCTCTACACCATCATCTCTCTCTAGCACATCTTCTTGTTTCTCTACAGTCTGCCCTTGATTTTTAACCTGATTTTCTTGCCTGGCTCTCCACTGTAAGCTCTCTATAGTATAAATTGGCTGTTCACTGCCATCTGAAGAGAGGCCTGGACTGGACAAAGGGGCACCTCCTTCTGTGTAAATGGAAGCAAGATAGAGAAGGTTCTTCCTAGAAGAACGTGGCAAGCGAGGTCTCATGATTGTGAGGATCCTAGAAAGGAAAAAGGGCAATGGAAAAGTCTTAAAAGGGTTGATAAATCTTCATCTAGAGCCTTTTTTGCTTTTAAGTGTTTGTTTTCTCCAGGACAGCTGGCTCACATAGTTCATCTAACAGGCAAAATTTGATTATCCCCTGGTCAGTGGATGCTGAAATACTCCATCTTTGTGATTAAAATTAAGGACTTGGGATACTTCTAACTGAATTACTGCTTTGCTGTTTTCATGTATAAAAGTTAGGAGCTGTGGTAAATTCCTATCACCTGAATAAGCAGTCACATCTCTACCAAGTCACTTTGTTTCTGAACAGGTTGCTTTAAAAGCCTCCCCAGATAACCTCTGCTTTCATTCTGAAGGTACAATCATTTAGAATTCTTTTCCTTCTTCTCTTTGTGTGCAATCAATGGGGAGATGAATAGCAGCAAGCATGGCTTTATATGCACCTGCTACAATTTCTGCCAGATCCAAAGAGAGGCAAGGGAATGCAGCTATAGCTCAGCGTATCACTAGGAAACCAAAGCTGTTACAGAGCACTGTTTGCAGTTCCCTTTCCAGGTCACAGGATCAAACTTACAGCTGAAGAAGATGTGGGGTTGCCCAGCAGGGAGCTTCCAAGCAACTGTCAGTCAATCTTATCCACTGCAAAGGGACTTTATGCAGGAACAGCTCCTTCACAGACACCTGTTTGTTACAGTGTTGCCTTTTCTTCCCTTCAAAGAAGATAATGAAAACAACAGGGTGCTCAAAACTCATCAAAAACATACCCTTCATCCCTCTGCATTTTTACTGGAACACATCCTCAAATAAGCTGGCATTTTAACTCAAGTCCATGACCAGCTATATCGACCAAATACATCAAGGTTGTTACAAAGGACTTGGCAGTGCATGGGCAGCTCAGGTAGCTCCACAAGACCTGACCACAGTGCAGTGCAGACATTCCCAAGCTGGCCCTGAGCACATCACTCCGGACAGGAAAGCCACAAGATGTGTTTGAACAGTTTTATCCCAAATAAATGCAGTATACTGTATCTGGGACCCAGTATCATTCCAGATAGCTCTGCAAAGAGTAGATTGAACAGCTGGGAACTAGCACCACTCAGGGATCTTGGTACATCATAGATATGTTTAGCACTGAGTGAAAGCACCAAATATTAACCTATGACTGCCCGAGATACTGGCAAAATCTTTGTGCAGCCTGAGCCAGACCAGGAGAGGACAGAAGAGGCACCAAAATTAAGGGATGGAAACCTATGCAAGGATGCACTGTGTCACAGTATTAAAACCTTGTTAGCAGAATACCTGTGACACTGTATAATTAAGGCCCTTCAGTGCTCATCTCTGTAATGAAACATACAGTTTGCCAATTTTAAAAGTTCTAAGTCAGGAACTGAAAACAAAATATTACTTATTACTTTTGTGTAAGTTTAGAAGGCATAAAAATCCTGTGATAGGATCAATAAAGGACAGCAACACTATTTAGTATCCTATAAAGTCATGCTTCTGCTAAGGGAGGAAAGAACTGGGAACAGGGATCTCATAACAGACTGCATATAACAGTGGCAGATAGCATATAAGGATGTTATTTCCTACAAGTATTGATATCTGGAAAAATTAGCACTTAAGAGCCTGATCCTTCCTGCGAGAAACTGGCTTTTCCTATCCTGAGGAGGCTGCAGCAAACTTACCAATAACAATTTCAATTTTTTGCTAAGAAATACATAACATGCACAAGCTGCACATTGAAAAGTCTAAGAAATGCAACAATAAAAGCTTATGTTCACGTGACAAAATATACTAATTAGGCAACTGCACTTTATGTATAAAGGTCCCACCACTTTATTAGTGTAGGTTTACACTAGTACAGAAGAAACTCTTACGCTTTTTTAAACTCAGAAATTCCAGACACACTCACCAGCGTTTACTTTGGCAATGCCAGTCAGCAACTCAGAAATCCAGTTGATCAAGAACTGAGGCCGGAGTTCTGAAGAGTCAGAACATTCCTTCAACTCTATAAACATTTTCTCTATTAGGATCTGTGTAAAACTTCGTGAAAGGAGGCCTGACAGCAAAGGCTGCCAAAAGCAGTAAAATGTCGGGGGAATTTTGAATTGCCATACCTCTTTATTTGCTGCAATAAGAAGAAAAAACAAAACAGAGAAGCCAGAAATTGGTGCTTTGTAATTTTTTTATGAAATATAGGTGTGACACTCACTTCAAACTAAAGAGGTTTGTTCTAAGGTGATTGATTCCAGCATATTTCCTGAGGTCCTCACTGAAGCTGAAACTATTATTTTTCTTATACTAGGCAAGTAAAATAAGTAGCAATTTGATAATTAGCACAAGGAAATTATGAACACAGGAAAATCTACCTGTTTTGCTAATCCCTTTCCAGTTTCATCTTATTTCTCGTATCATTAAGAACTATTCTGTCTAAAAACATACTGCAAAGACAAGGTTCATTGAGCAAAGCAACATAAAATCAAAAAGCTTTTACATTTTTCTACTGTTATATAGTCATGGAAATTTGAGAATCTTTCTTGGAAAGTTCTTTGGCTGTGAAATAGGGGATTTATTTATTTTCATTCCCTCTAGGTGCCTAATTCTCTTGCAAACAATAAATGCAACTCCACACATATGGGCAGCAGCTTGGAACTATGATGGAACTGGTCAACGAGGCTCAAAAAACCCCATCCATTTTGGTTTGCTTCAAATATTCAGTGTAGAAAAGAAACTAGTGGGAGTTCCTGAAATCAGCAACTATTGCAGAAAAGGGTAGAGATGCAAGCCTTGAAAGATGTTTTGGCTAGATATTCAGTGCTGAAGAGCTATCCTTCCATCCTAGGAGACTTAGGCAAAAGCAATAGCTAAGCATGGCCATAAGGGGTTCTGCAGAACAGGGCAAAAGATGTTTAAGAACCCAGATAGAATATACAGACAATCACAGATTTCAATATAATGAGAAAAAATGAAAAGACTTGGTCATAACACTAGCTATGCATTTTCTACTTGCATGGTGCATAGAACACTAACCTTCATACTTGATATTTAGCATCTTCAGACAATCCATCTTTGGGATGAGAAAGCCATCACTGAGAAGAGCTTCAGCCACTGTCTCCCTAGAGCAGAGAGACTTATTACTGCCACTTACTCCTTTACCTATCAAAACACCACTTGCACCAGTTCTGAAACAAGTTTAACAGCCAAATACCTGGAACTGTGAGGACAGAATGGAGAATTTTTTGTTCGAACAAAAGATCTGGTAATGCTGTTCTTGTACAGCATATATATTTATATTCAACACATAAGGAGTTACAGCTCTTATCTGTAACATTATACTCTCTCCCCTCTACAGTTACACTGATCAGATTTCTCAAAGTGGGTCAAGGTCTCCATGAAAATTTATATGGTAATAAGAAAGTCTCAACACACTAGGTCCTAGAGGCTCTGTAGTAATAGAAAGATAGAAAATATAGAAAATGCCAAGTATTGCCCTGAAATTTTTAAGAATTCTAAAGGTTACTGTGAAATCAAAATCTCTACAGGGTTGTTGGGAGTTTTTGAAGACACTGAAGATGCTGCATGCCTTGGGGCCAGCATCACTAAGTCTGGGAAAACACCTTGGAGACCATCTGGCACAAGGAATACTGCTTGTTAGCACAGATCAACAACTCAGTCCTCAAAGATGTTGAGGAAACAGACTAACTGCTTTTTCCATGATCGGGTATAGGACATTATGAAAAGACAATTTAATAGGTCTACAGCCTAGTTCAGCACTGTACCTTTCACCTCTGTTCTTTATCAGAGACATACCTGTTTTCCTGCATCAGGTCTTTGATCTGAGCCAAAATCCAGTCCACTTCTGAAGAGGAATCAGACCACAATTCTCGAGACTTTGAAACAGACTGCATAGTCTGCATAACCTGAGTGAAGGAAAAATTCAAGCATTAATAGAAAATATACTCCCATGGCAAACACAAAAACATTATTGCTATGACAAGAAGATGCACATGCCACATGTACTTCATCAACAGCACTTGAAAAACTTCACGAAAGTTCCCCTTCCTTGGGATCTCAAGTAAGTACAGATCTCCTTTATAAACAAAGTGTTCACATTAGGAACTCTCACAGCTCAAATTGTTTGTTCTCTGTAGTGAAGATTTTCTTTGGCAAGCCATGTATGACAACATTAGCAGACAGACCTGCACAAGGAACTAAGACAACAAGGAAGAGAAGACAAATTGCCCAAGAAAGAAAAGAGAATTAACTAAAGTGGTGATCATCAGAGTGCACTTACACGAAACTGCTCATTCTTGTAAGATATCAGAACATCTCTGACTTTTTCTAGAAATAAACATAAATATATCATTTAAGCAGAAGATCAACTATGTAAGGGAATTTTGTATCTGAGGAAGCTGCTTAGTTTTGCTAAATTTACACTCAAGGAAGGCGTCAAATGAAGCCAGCAATTCTGTTCAAACAGAGGGAAGACTCCCAAAACTCTCAGACTTTTCCAGCAACATAAATTTTCTCAAGTGGGGCTGAACCACGATTTCCATATTTTATCACTAACAGTAGCCAAAGACAGGTAAGTTGGATAAACCCAGACAGCTCAAAAACAAATCCCTAAATAGATCAGTGTAGGAAGAAATTGTTCCCATATGCAGTTTATGTTCTGATGCATATTTGTATTCCTAATACTTGCATTTTGCATCAATTGCAACAGCGCTACAGCTATTCACAAACCAAAGTGCTACAAATTTGGAGAAATACTACCAAACCAGTCAGTCAACCCCAAGGGCAATCTACCAAGGCCCAAAGAGGAATCCCAAAATCTGAGCTGAAGGTATATCTTTATGCTGGAAGATGACATATTTAAACTGCTTTCTCCAGTTCATCTAATCCTTGTATCTGCTATTGGTCTAGGAACACCTGCCATGGAATTCCTTGTGTTTCTGACGGGCCTCATGCTGCGGGGTTTGAATCTCCCATCCGTCACTGTCCAACTCTGCATTTGCTTCCACCTCTTCCTGCTCTTCTTCCTCATCCTCATCCTCACTTTCTTCACACAAGTTATTGCCCAGCTGACGGCTCCAATACATCTTTCGTAGCCAGTCCAGCACAACATCACAACCTAATGGAGAACAGAAAACATTATCTTCTCAGTGAGAATTTCTTTGTTACGGCAAAAAATAATATAGGTGGTATATTGCTAATTTGTATTATGAAAATAAATACTACTAACCAGTTATGAACCCTGAAAACACAAAAAACTTCATTAATGAAAAGGTGAACAAGTTAAAAAAAACCCAAACAAACAAAAAAACAAACCAAAACCAACCCCAGAAAGAAACCAGGAATAAAAACCCAAAATCCAGTATCACATGCATGGTAACTACCCCTCATTATTTTGGAGAAAGAAAAAAAAAAAAAAAAAAATATTGGACACTGCTATGGCACTGCACCTTGCTCAAGGTAGGTCAAACTTAAGCAGTAACTAGGTCCCTGCAGTGGCATTCTGATGAGAAAATGAGTCAGTACTTTAGCATCACCATGGTCAACATAGCATCTACAACAATAACATAAATTTTTTTGTGCAGGGACTACACTATGCATACATCAGATAGCATGGAAAGAAAATGCCTTTACTTCCAACAGCATTTTCCCAATTCAATCTAAGGACCCTGCTGAAGATTATTTAGCTGGCTTCTCCATCCTTTACCCAAAATTCCCAGGAATCTCTTCAAATGCTATGAGCTGGTCATTCATTCAGGTCTGCAGTATCTACATTTCTCCCTAAATGGGATTTTTTAAGAGTCTTAGGTATTGCTAAACCATCAGGAAAAGCTTTTACCTATTTCCCCAAGATGAACTTCCTGTGCTCTAAAAAAGCAAAACCACCAAACTCTTGTTTCCAGTAATTTTTTTTCAGGGATAGAAGAAAGCCTCTTAACATCTGTCCTGTAAGGAACCACAACCTGGAGCCAGTGGACACAGTTCAGCTACCCCCACAGGGCAGTGGCAAATCCTCCCAGTATCCGATACCACAACTCTCCCTGCCAGGACAAGCGCACTGCCTGTCCTGCAGCACCCCAAAATGAAGGTGGGGTGCTCCCCTCAGGGCCTGCAGCACTGGCACTGCCACCCCAAGCATGCCTCAGGCCACCCCTCCCAATGCCACCCACTGGTGGCACTCACCCTTGCGGCACAGAGCCAGCCGCGGCAGCTTCCCGTGCGTCAGCTCATGACGGAGGTCCACAACCCAGATGGGGATGTCCACCTGCAATAACAGCCAACACATGTTACCCCTCCGTTTCCACTGCATCAGGCCACACCTGCATGCAGCCCTGCAAAGCTGCAGAGAGCCTCTGCCTAAGTGGGAACAGCGCCTTCCCAGCCACTCCTGCACCGTAGTTCCCCTGCTTCCCACTTCAATAATGGGCCAAGATCCCCCAGTTCTCTGATGCCAGTCCTCCTGTGGTCTAGGACCCACACAAACTTGCATTTTACAGTTTAAGTTTTTCAGTGTTACATGCAACAACAGATTTCTTTTTAGACAGAGGTGTTACATGTAATTTAATGATCCTGAGAAGCAGTTCAATTATATTTAAATGGATGAGACATGCTGGATAACTATATATCAAAGACACAAATAATATCATATATAATACTCAAATTTACACAATAATTTGCATGCAATTTTTTGCAACTTCCCTGAGGACAACTACCTTAAACCTTTAAAAGTTTCCTACCATAACTACCTTTATGCAAGACCTTTGCTTTTAAGCTTGATCAGTTTTAAAAAGTGAGAAGCAGAACTTTTCTCAAAAACCCAGGAAAAAAATAAAAATCAATTCAACATTCTCATGCAGGGGCCCAAACCTACACAGAAGAGTCTCAAATACTGTCTGTCCTTCACTGTCAAAACTTGTTCAGTCCCAGGTATGGTGCTCAGTGCAGCTGGCAGTAAAAGGACTCAAGTTGGTCCTGCTACTACAATTACAGCTTGAACCTTCCCTCCTCCACACACAAGTGGAAAAGCTCACCTGGAGACACAAGATTAAAATACCTGCAAATGTGTTTTTTATGTATAACCTTGCTTGTCAAAGACTAGAATTTATAAACCACAGATTTAGCTCTTTTTCCTATCTCAGTAGCTAAGAAAGAAAAATGTGTAACAGTATGTCAAGTGGGACTACATACATGTAAATCAAGACTTTTGATCACATGTGATTCAAAAACCTTTAATGATCATCAGCCTTTGTTACTCTTATTGTGACTTCAAAGAACAAACTTTTAGATCCAGTTGCAATAAGGCTGTTTACAACTTTGCACCTGGAATAAACTAGCATCTATATTATTTTGGCTACAAAAGAATGACCCCCTACAATTTCCTTCACTCAGTGTTGTTGTTAATAACCAAAACATATCTTTCTGTATAGACGTAAATTATCAAGCAACTCTTATTTAATATTTACCTCTCTGGCTAACTGTCTCAGAGGAATGCTGACCATCTTCTGTTTCCTTTCTGTGATCAAGTTGACAAACCTGCATGCAGGTTACAGAAAAAATAAATTACTATCAAGAGCTGCAGAGAAGCTTGGAACTCCAGAGACAAACTCCCCACGCGCTGTACAACCCTGTGGTCCCAGAGACACAAAGTGAACTTGGACAGTTTAATAATGACATCTGTCCAGGTCTTTCTCTCTCTCTCTCAAAGCACACAGGCCTTCAGAGCCCTTACCTTACAAGAGCCAGCCCATAAGAGAGGATGAGCTCATGTGACTTCAATCTGCCAGATGAATCGAGGACCTTACAACGGATCAGTTCTGCCGTGCAGTCCACTGCAAGAGGCATTTTTGGACCATACCTGGAGGCAAAGGAAAACCAGGTGACCAGTCTCACACAAATACACTCACCCTGTAAAAATGGCAACTTTCCAACTATGTTTTGTGTTCTGTGGTACATAACAGCCTGAGAAATGGTATGCTGTGACAGAATCAAAGGCTCTTTCCAGAAGGCTTCTATTGGAACAGAGTGATTAAACGGTTACTCCTAAGCTCACGTTAAATGAGTACTTACTGGTAGAAAGCACATACACAAGATGCATTACCTGGGCGGGTCTTGTGTACGGATGCAGCAGGGGCAATTTGGGGGCCTTGAATATGCTCACCGCCTCGAGAAATCAGCCCGTGAAGTTGCAGGCATGCGGGGCTTCTACCTCGCCTGCTCCCACGGGGCCACCGTGCTCTTGGCATAAGCTACGTGCCCGGAGCTTCCCGCAATGGAGAAGGTGCCCTGAAAGACGGGGCCGCCTGCCTGGCTGCACCGGCGGCCTGCACACACAGCCCCGGCCGCGGAGCTGCTCCGCTGGGGAGCCGCGCCGGGTCCTCGGCGGCCGCCGGCCCCAGGACCGCGAGCGCCGGGCACAGCCTGGGCGAAGGGCACAGAGGGGCCGCTCCAGGGACAGAAGGGCAGCCCCGAGAGCCGCATCCCGCTCCCCGCCCGCGGCCCGTACCGGCTCTTCCATGCCGAGACGCGGTCCAGCGCATCCTGCTGCAGCCGGCTGTCCCCGCAGTACAGCCCCACCATCACCTGGTCCCACTCCGCTCGGCCCCTCCACGCCACCACCGTTCGCAGCGGCTTCAGCCGCCTGCGGGCCGGGGACGAGCTCGGCCGCCCGCGGCGCCAGCCCGGGCCCGCACGGCCCGACATGCCGCCACCGCTAGCGCCGCTCCTCCCTCCCGCCTCCCTGCGGGCCGCCCCCGCCCTGCGCGCTCTGCGCCGCTTCCGCTTCCCGCTCCCGCCGCGCTCGGGGCGGGTGTGGCCGCCTGAGGGCTGGCTGGCGGGCCCCGGGAGTGCCGGAGGGCGGTGGGGCTGCCGTGGGGATCCGCTGCGGCCGGAGGGGCTCGAGGCCAGTGCAGAACAGGCGCATTCTCCCCTTGTGCAGCTGCGGGGAGCTGAGGGACGGCGAAATGTGTCCTGAATCAGGGCGAGGGGAGCCTTGCGAGAAAGCATAGGACCATCCCCAACGGCCACACCATGTGCCCGAGAATGTTGTCCAAACGCTTCTTGAACTCTGTCAGCCTTGGTGCTGTGACCACTTTCGTGGGGAGCCTGTTCCAGGGCCCAGCCACCTTCTGGGTGAAAAGTCTTTTCCTAATAGCCAACCTAAACGTCCCCTGACTCGGCTTCATGCCATTTCCTTGAGTCACTGGTCATGAGAGTGAAGAGATTGGTACCTGCCCCTCCACTTCCCCTCGTGAAGATGTTGAAGAGCACAATGAGGTCTGACCTCGGTCTCCTCCAGGCTGAACAAACCAAGTGACCTCAGTGCTCCTCATAAAGCTTCCCCTCCAGACCTCTCCCCTTCCTCATGGCCCTCCTTTGGATGTCCAAAACTGCACACAGTACTCAAGGTGGGGCAAGCACACTTTCTGGTCAAGAACTTTTTTCTAATATCCAACCTAAACCTCCCCTAACACAATGTCAGGCCATTCCCTCGGGTCCTGTCACTGGTCACCAAAGGCAAGAGATCGGTGCCTGCTCCTCCTCATGAGGAAGTTGTAAGCTGATGAGGTCTCCCCTCAGTCTCCTCCAGGGAGAACAGTCCAAGTGACCTCAGCCCTCCTTATACAGGTTCCCCTCAGGGCCCTTCACCAGTTCTTGATTTTTATGTAACAATGTCACTGGGCTACTAGCCAAAATATCTATGTGTTTTTGTTGTTCAAAAAGAAGTACATAATCTACACTACTCAATACCATTTTAATGTAATTTACTTTCTTGAGGGATAGATATAGATTAGGAATATTTCTCTTTTAACTGAATAGTCTCATTACGTATGTTTAATTTTAAAATAACTAAAGTTTTTGAGGGATAAAAAAACCTACATCACATTATTTGTACAGCAGGATGATGTTCTAAGATTATTTTGTTTAGGAAGTAAAAAATTCAGTATACAATAACATTTAAGTGTTTAAATTTCATTAAGGTTGTATTTTGATTTCGTTTTGATTAAGTTTTGTCTACATGTATGATTTTTCTGTTCACAATAGCATTCTAATACTGCTTTATTTTTATTGAAACATGAGGTAGCTTCCCTCTAGTCCAGTACAATTATAATGAATTAGTTTTTGTCTAAAGTGAAAGAAAAAACATTGCAAACACAAAGCCCATGAGAAGTTGGAGAGGCAATGACAGTTGGTAACATGCTTTTATTTTGAATCAGAATAAAAAATCAGAAACTGGATATATCTTAAGAATCAGATTGTCAGGATGCAGTGGGGGCCAGCAATACCTGGAAGGTCAGTCAGTGAGCCAGAATCCAAGCACCAAACCAAAACTGCTGGAGCAGGGTCCTCATCAGCCAGGGCCTAGCTACACAGTACCAGGTGAGGTGTGCTGAACAGGGCATACCCAGAAATGGCCACCAGATTCAGCCAAGATTCCTCTCATCATGAGGCAGATCTGTGCTGACGAGGAGTGAATCTGCAGGCCCCTATTAGGATCACATCCAGTGATGGTTTACCAGGGTCACACAGACCAGTGATCACCTGTTACATCCAGAGTGAAGCAATCACTTTGATAAGACCACAATGAGACATTTTGATTGAGTAAAACCATTTGGTTGCAATAAAGACAAAAGAAGAGAAAACATCTACATGTTTAACATGAAGATACAATGTGTTGATACAGATATAATGTCCAAAATAAGAAAGATGTAATGAGGCATTTTTAGCTCATGAAAATCTTTCTATCTTTATCTGTTAGAAAGTGAAAAAATCCCCACTTTTCATAGAACCATAGAACATCTCAAGTTAGAAGGGATCCATAAAGATCATCAAGTCCACCTCCCTGGTCCTTGCAGGACTATCATATGACACTAAACCATATGACAAAGAGCACTTTTGCCTCCTATAATGAAAGTATCAGTAAAAAGAACACATTCTTGCAAAATGGCTTCAGATTTTTCAGTAAAAAATTACTTCGCACATGCTGACCAGTCCTGCTAACTTGAACTGACCTGTGAATCAGCATGTAATAAATACAGCTCCTCCTCCTTTTTCATTTTCCCAGCACTCCCCAGTGTGGTAGCATGAGGAGCTTGTCTCTGGAAAACATCAACACAGCTTCATACAGTGCAGAAGTTATGGGGAAATGGGGCCTGTGCTTGGCAATACATCTTTGCCAGGAAGGTGAGAGTCCTTCCCATCTCTAGACCACACTTCTGTCTCATGGAGTCTCTTAGTTGCATGTTTCCCAAGCAAGAGGAGCACTATGAGACATTTTGGTTTAATGAATAGTAAGGGAAAAGCACTGCTGCCTGTTGGTATTACCCATTATGAGAGCAGTTTGTGGTACGGTTCCCTGATTACTCCAGTGCAGCCCAGGAAAGGAAGGGACTTAGGCTTATCTGTGCTTATGACTGGCTCCTTTGGCCCTGATGGGGAGCTGGTAATTATAGAATTATAGAATATGCTGCGTTGGAAGGGACCCACAAAGATCACTGAATCCAGCTCTTAGCCCTGCACAGGACACCCCAAGAATCCCATCATGTGCCTGAGATCGTTATCCAAATGCATCTTGAACTCAGACGGGCTTGGTGCTGTGACCACCACCCTGGAGAGCCTGTTCCAGTGCTCAACCACCCTCTGGGTGAAAAGCTTTTTCTTGATATCCAACCTAGGAGTAGGTGAGAGCAATGGCATAAAAATGGATTGCATTGGGTCCACAGATGTGATTTTTAGCTGTGTGGTTTCCTTAACCAACCACGTAATGCACTTTGTGCTTAGAAGTCACCATCTTCCTAGTTTGCTACATTCACCCCCAATGCTTTTATTCTTACTGTATTCTAAAACTCTGTCCTCTTTCAGTTAAAAATAATGTATTTAACACAAATTGTCTCACAGTGGGTTAAGGACTAAGCTGCTTTTGATGCCCAGCATGCTAAATAAATTCATGGTCATGAGGTGTCTGCTAGACCCTTAGACCCGTTGGCACTTCCTTGTGAGCTTGATTTCCTAACTAGGCTTCTAAAGAAGTGAGTTTTGTGCCTTCCCATGCCAGCCAAGCACTTCCAGACTAGCATTGTCTGTTCATCAGGAGCAGCAGAGAGGACGAATCAAGCCTTCTGCAGCAAGACAAAATGAGCTATACTGGCTATCAGCTTTCTTGTTCAAATGAGATTTTGGGGCATAACTGCACAAAGTGAGGTACTTTGCTAGTACTGCAAGTAGAAGCCTGACCCAGGTAGCCAACTGTTCTGTGTCCCATATCCTTTTCTTGCATTAATTTGCAGCTCCATCTCCTTACCCCTTTTGCCACAGAGTGGTGTGGATGCTAAAAGGCAGGAGCAGAGGAATTTTCCATCTGCTGAAGCATTTGTGAAGTTTTTCCTTTCTCATGCTTTAGCTGAGAAACAGAGAAAGACGGTTTGGTAAACTATCCACAGGTGCAGGCTGTTGTGAGAACAGTGGAATTGTTTTCAGTCTTGTGAGAATAATATTTTGAAATGGCTGGTTATACTGCTCAGCCACTCACTGTGGTGGGTGGCTAGCCAAGGGGCCAATCATGTAATTTCTCTTTTGCCATCCATACTATAAAAGATGGGCTTTTGGCATTAAAGGAGTCTTAGCTCTTGCTTCAGCCATATCATCTGACCTGGACTTATGTCATGATTTTCGCCATCTCTCTGGGGATAACAGCGACAGAGTGGCAGCAAATTAGCTGATGCAATTTGGTCTTGTCACTTCCAGCACAGTTGCAGAGCTTGTGAGGTGAGCAGGGTTTGAACTGAGGTAGAGGACTGCTCACTGTGGCCATTCATCACTGTTAGATAATATTACCTCCTACTTGCTTCCCAGCCAGTGACATCCTGAAAGCAATTAGAAGTTCAGCACTCCTGTCCCTCTCTTCTGTTTTCTTAATATTGTCTACATTCAGTGGGCTGAATTTCCAGTGATTTTAACCATGTTAACTCCATAACATCCATCTGTGCTCCCTGTGCTTTGAACATGGTGCAGTTATTAGACCCAACCTGTCCCAGTCTGGAACAAAGCCTTAAGTCCCTTCAAGAGATCTCTTGGTCAAATGTTTCATTATGGGAAGAGCCAAACCTGATCCACTGCTTCTCTTCTCCCCTACAAAGGCTACAGTAGAGGCAGATACTGCTCACAGAAGGGAAAGTATGTCAGAGTTACTGTAGCCATTAAATGGATGAGAGGGGTCTCTGACTGTGGGGTATGCCCAGCCCCTGCCCTGGAGGGATCTCTGCTGAGATAAGAGACTTTGTAATCGCCCAGCAGGACTCCCTGGAAAGGCAACCACTTCTTTGGTCACGGCGAGAAAAGACAGACCCACAATCCTTTAGGAGACCCTATGCAGATCCTTTGTAACCCATTGGCCTTCACCCATCCCCTATATCCCTATAAAAGCTAAGGCCTCTGCCCCTGTGGGGAGGAGCTCTCGTCCCTGGCTTTCCCCTTCGCTGGAGTACGGACCACGGACCGACAATAAAGCTACCTTTGTGCGGAACCAGCAACACGAGCCTCTCGTCTCTCTCTCTGGTCTGGCTTGGCCTGGAGGCTGCCCTGCAGAGCTGAGCTGGAATCACGAGCTGATAATCACTAAAGAGCTGACAGTCTCTGCAAGGGCCCTCCTGCCAGCAGGTGAGGGAAGACGCCGGGCCTCAGGAAGGCGATTCCTTTCGGGACCATCTCCCCGGACCGGTCATCTCTTCCTGGGTCAGAGCCGCTGACCCCATCACCAGCTGTAATATCTGACAGTCAGGGCACTTTCAGAGAAATAATCCATATTCTTACCCACCCTGAATACTGCCAGCACCATGACTGATGAAAACTTGTTGTGCCGGTGCAGGCGGTGACTTTCTTGGACCCCCAGGGTATGGAAAATTTAGAGTTTGGTGCAGCACACTCACACAATCTTCCAGCCTGCATCCGCAGAGCCAATCTGCACAGCCTGTCAATTGCCAGTGTGACTCAGCAGCATAGGGAAATTCAGTTTTGCATGGTGAAGTCAGAGCCTGGTGAAGGCCCAGGCTCTGACTCACAGAAAGCAAATACATTTGACATAAGCAGGATGTGAATGAAAGTTCCCAAATCTGAATGTTCCTCAGGACTCAAGAACAAGTACCCTCAAGACATATGCTGTCTCTCAAATGGTCATGCTTTAAAGATTTTGCTCACTGAGGTGCCTCTTCCAGATACTTCTGCCTTTTCCTGCTTCTGTGCAATTGTTGCACTGCTCTTCTGGATACAGTTAGATTTGATGTCATCGAGGTTGTCCAAAAAGGTTTTCGTTATGATCCCACAATGTTTGCAAAGAAGTGATGGAAAATCCTTGGTGATTGAATGATGGAGAGTGTGTGTGTATGGGAGGGCCTGTCCACTTGCTGTGGCCAGGCAGCTTGTAACTGCTGTGATGCTACCACATGTTGAACAAACCTGTTTTCAGCCTGCAGAACGTGCCCAAAAAACAGCTGCTTGCAGTAAGGCTAAATCTTTCCTACCTAAGATTCTGAGTATCCTTCTTTCAGCCTACTGCTGCCTGCAGAGGAGCACTGGTGGAAACTGGTGAGGAGTGAGACTTTCTCATAATCCTCACCAAGGCCTTAATTGTAGCCACCCTCCATCCTGGCTGCCAAACTGCAGAAGTCATTCTCAGTGATGCCACCTTTGTCACTATCTAAGAAGGAGACAGGGATGATGTACTGAGGTTGATTTTAATCTACTATTTCCTTCGCTTCCTTTGAAATAAATCTCCATCCCACCATTTATTTGGGAGTAAAATATGAAGCAGATATCCTTCCCCCACCCCAGCCTTGCACAAAGTTGACCATTTGTGCCTTCTGTGTTAGCAGTATTAATAATCATATCCATATCTATTAATGTAGTTCTTGATAGCCAGTATATAGCCAGGCTTCATAGCATAGATCAGGTTGTAGATTTAGGCTATTGCTTTTTGTCTGTTAAAAAGCTCGTGACAGAGTGAACAATTCTCTCCTTTCACATTGGAGGTATATTTAATATGTGTCTTGGAGGTATATTAAATAATAATAATTGGTGTGCACAGGACTTCATCTTTATACTGGTTCCCAAAGATGAGCTAATTGGTCTGCACAACTTACCAGTGGGTGAACCCTTACAATTTATCTTTGGGATTATTAAAGAAAGCCTCAACCCCTCATTCAGCAAAGCATTTGAGATTGTGCTTCATTTTAAGTGTGTCTGGGAGTGAAGTACCTATTTAAGTGGGCTTAAGATCCCAGATACCTGTTTGGGGCAAAAGCTTCCTATTTATCCTAAGACTCATGATGGAAGATAATAAATGTGTGAGCATTGCTGCAGTGGTCTTTCTCTCACAGCCCTAATTGGATGCCTCAGGTAATAACATCATTAGTAATAATACTGAAGCCAAAGCACCAGAGGTTTTAATGCAGTTTGTATCAGCTTGTCACTGACCGTGGATAACTGTTTGAGTAACTTAGAGTGGTGAAATCATATCTTCATGGTTCCTGTTCCTTCTGCTAACTGCTATAAATTGCACTTTACAGTTGCATCATGGATACAAGGCGTAAGTGCCTCTGACTGTATTTTTTTCCTGTTAGTCTGTTCTTGAGCTTTATGAACTGGAGACCTCCAATTTCTAAATGTGCTGAACAGGGCCATGGCACTCTGAGAAGGACTTCCCATATCCTAGTAGTTTTACTTTAGTGAGTGTCTCAGGCTTATCTCTATTTGGGAGATTTCTCAGCATGATTTAAACTGTCAGTGTTGCTGATGTTGCATAAATGGAGAGAAATAGACAAAAGAAATAAAATTATTTGCTACTCTCTCCCTTCCTACCTTGTTCCTGTCTAGACTTATAGAATCATTGAATCATAGAATATGCTGAGTTGGAAGGGACCCTCATGGGTCAGCTTCATGCCATTTCCTTGTGTCATGTCACTCGTCACAAGAGTGAAGAGATCAGTACCTGCCCCTCCACTTGCCCTCGTGAAGATATTGAAGACCACAATGAAGCGTCCCCCCAATCTCCTCTTCTCCAGGCTGAACAAACCAAATGACCTCAGCCACTCCTCATAAAGCTTCCCTTTCAGACCGTTCCCCATCCTGTGGTTCTTCTCTGAACCCTCTCTAATAAATTAATGTCCTTTTTATATTGTGGTGCCCAAAACTGCACACATTACTCAAGGTGGGGCTGTGCCAGTGCAGAGCAGAGCGGGACAATCCCTCACTTGACCAGCTGGTGATGCTGTGCCTGATGGCCCCAGGACACAGTTGGCCCTCCTGGATGCCAGGGCACTGCTGACTCACATTCAACTTGCCATTGTCCAGGATGCCCAGGTCCCTTTCTGCAGCACTGCTCTCCAGCCTCTGGTTCCCCAGTCTACACATACAACCATGGTTGCCCTGTCCAAGTACAGAATCTGGTCCTTGTTAAACTTCATACAGTTGGTGATTGCCCACCTCTCTAATTTGTGGAGGACTCTCTGCAGGGCCTCCCTGCCTTGGAGGGAGTCAACAGCTACTCACAATTTAGTATCATTGGCAAGGTTACTTAGTATTCCTTCGAGTCCTGTGTCCAAGTTGCTAACGAAGATGTTCAAGAGAACTGGGCCAAGGATGGAGCCCTGTGGAACCCCATTAGTGACCGGTCACCAGCTTGATGCTACCCCATTCACTCTAACTCTTTGTGACCATCCTGTGAGCCAGTTGCTCACCCATCCTGTAGCATGGTTATTCAGCTATATGCTGGACATTTTGTCCAGAAGGATACTGTGAGAGACTGTATCAAAAGCTTTGCTGAAGCCCAGAAAGATTACATCAACTGGCTTCCTAGATCAACTAGGTGGGTTACTCTGTCACAGAATGAAACATGTTTGACAATCAAGACTTCCCCCTCATGAAGCCATGTGGGCTGTGACCGATGCTTGCATTGCTCTCCAGGTGTTTTTCAATACTTCCCAGAATAATGTTTTCCATGGGCACTGAAGTGAGACTGACAGGCCTGCAGTTTCTGGGGTCCTCCTTCTTGCCTTTCTTCAAAATCAGGACAACGTTCACCAGCTTCCAGTCAGCTGAGACCTCTCTGAATTCCCAAGACACTCAAAAATCATCGAGAGAGGCTGTGCAATGCTATCAGCAGCTCTTTGAGGATTCTTGGATGAATCCCATCAGGTCCCATAGGTTTGTGGAGATCCGTCTGGAGCAGCAGATCCTGCACAATTTCAGGGTCAACTGGGAGTTGATCATTCTTGCAGTCATGGTCCTCCAACTGAGGGCACTGAGACCCCCGATGTGTGCTTCTTTTATACATTTTCATTTACAGAAAACTTCTTCAATATTCGCAGTCTTTCTCATCTCAGACTTCCTTCCACATTGCTGTGAATGGCACATCCTCCATAAGCTCCAGCCATGCTGATATCTGCTCTAGAGTTAGCCCCTTCCAGGTATGCCTTAATATTCCTCCAATTTGGAGCTGCTTGTGTGCACTCCGCTAGCCCAGTGTAATAGCAATGAACTGGAAGTATACCACAGAATTACAGAATATTCTGAGTTGGAAGGGACCCACAAGGGTCACTGAGTCCACCTCTTAAGTTAATGGTCCATTGGGGATCAACCCCACAACCTTGATGTTATTAGCACCACACTCTAACGGACTGAGCTAATGCCAGTATAGCCGTGCTGTACCCTTCATGGAAACGTGAACTGCCCTGGAGCCAATTAGTCTCTTTTACCTCATTGGAATCCCTTGTCTTACAGATACCACCTTACATCTTCCTCCTTCTTGCCTTTGTATTAACTGGTTGGAAAGGACACAATATCTAACATTCATACTGTGCATCACTGGTGCAAACAGGACCTGAACCCTAGCATCCTCTCTCACCTCTGAAACTGAAACTGAAAACTGATGTTTGCCACAGATTTTGGTACAGTCTCTGGCTAAAGGTCACCTGCATCCTTGCTCTGACCCAAGCCCTGAAAATGTGGCCTTCACCTCCTTGGAATCCATGCCATATATTTTCAGATGTGCCTGTGTGGCAGGAAAATTCAGAAGCAAAACTTTTCCAGGGAGATCTTTTCTGTGACTCATCTGTGCTAGGGAGGGGAGAGTTTCTTTTTCATGTCTCAGCTGGGAGCGGTCCATCCTCCAGTTCCTCAGCAGGCCAGTTTCTGACGTGTTTGTGAGCCGCTGCACTAACACAGTGTGTGCAGGGCCAGAGAGGGAGGATTGTGCTCTGTGTCAGTGATTTGAGGGGAATCATGCTTTTTTAAAATATGCCGTTCTGTCTCCCTCCCCCACTTTCCTTTTTCCTCCTTCAGTGTTGCCACCTTGTAGTATTTTAATCAGAGGAAGCAGATATATCAAGGAAGTCAATGTCAGGGGCGAGGTGGGTGGGGGGGCAGAGAGGAAGAGGAGGAAAATCACATCACAGCCCAGTCTGCCAGTGTAAACACTTGATGATTTCCTGTTATTGTAGCCTAAAATGTACCATGACATCATTTGCAGGCCTCCCAGAATCACCCAGAAGGAGGAAAAGCCAGCATTCCCAGCCCGCCCCCAGCGTGAATCCAGGGGATTCAGACCCTATAAGGCAGTGAAGCTCTGCGAGCAGCAAAGATAGTGTTTCGAAAGCTTTCTTGTTCTTGGCAATGTGGAAATTTCACAAACAGGAAAAACTGCTTCTACTTTTCCTAAAGGGGAACCGTTTATGCCTCATGAAATATTAATGCCTTGAACTATGATTACTTTAGAGGCAGAGCTGAAATACATGCAATGTTCTTATCTGAGGACAAACACAGGGAAGCCTCTCACCAAAATCACATCAGTACATCATTACCAGGCATCTACTTTTTATATTATACCCTCTTTCATTCCAAACCACTCTACATACAAGGCAGTTAAGTCAAAAGCTGTGGATTATATAAAAGAGTACAACATGAAATTAATTTGATAATTTTGAAAGGTGAAGCTTCCTCTCAATATAGCAGATATTGCCGGTGAAATGTTCTTCCTTCATTTTTTGAACATTAAATCAATTCCTGGAGAGTGAGGAGCCAAGCTCTTTGGAACCTAGATACACAAACTATCCTGGAATTTGACCCAACAAGTCATATTTGTGTCTCAGTTACAGTTAATCCTGAATCACTGCACTCAGTCTGCACCACTGTAAGGAAGAACAGAATCGTGTTCAGAGAGATGGGCTCTCCTAACTTCTCAGGGAAGGATAATAGCTAGGCTGATTTCACCGCACACCCTTCTGGTGCAAACTCTTTGGGCAGACTTTCACATGACCACAGTGGGATATCTGCAAAATCTGGGGGTTTTCCTAAACAAGGTAAAAAACTTCTGTGCTGTACCATGTAATCATTTGGACTCATAACCTCCCTTGCACACCTGCCAACTGCCTGGCAAACATCAGTAATTACAGTGTAACTTTTTGTCATTGAAACATGAGAAATCAGTGTTTTCATGTTATATGTAAGGAAAATGAGACACTGAGATTAAATGAACCTCTGTTCTACAGAATAAAATGTACTGTCTTAATCTGGGTTTAAGACAATCCTATGCCTCTAGATAGTATCAGAATATTAGATTTGTTTTACCATAAAGGAAACTTGAAAAGTCTGAAGCGAGTCAACCTAGTGAAGAATACAAGCAAGTACAATAAATAAAGCACACTTGGGACTGGCATTAAAAAGAAACAAAATGGTCTTGCAGTTTACTAGACAAAAAGTAAAATAATGTACAAATTTTGCTGTGTTTACTGTCACTTGGACTTACTGGAATACAAAACTGGGCTGTTCCCCATGAGCTATTTTTGGATAGGAGAACCAAGCCATTCAATTCTTTAGCCTGCTGAGCTCTTTCCAAAGCTATATATGCAAGATGATTATTTCTCATTAAGTAGTTTGCTCTTCATTCCCAATGCTGCAGGGTGCAACAGTAGGAACTGAAATGAATTTATGCACAGCTATGCCAGGACCCTGCATCCAGTGAAGTCAAGTGTTAGGTTCTAATGACAACATCAGGACCTCACACACTTACACCCAGCTGTGCTGCAAGCAAGGCACCAGGACAGCAAAGTTGCTCAGGCACTGTTGTGAGAGCTGTGGGGTGTCGAGGCCTTGAATTAACTTCTGTAATTCTGTGTGTCATTAGTGGGCTGAGGTAATCGGGTGGGCTTGGCAAGGCAGGAGAGGAGATCCTTCTTCTGAACACTGAACTTGCCAAATCTATTGCGCAGTTATCCTGTCTCTGGGATTTTTGCTGAGTCATATGAAAAATTGTGGCCTGCACAGTGAGAGGGGAAATGGCAGCAAGGTGGGGGGGTCACAGCTTTGGGGTCGGGGGATGGGTACCTGTGGAGCTTTGTGAGGTGTGAATGTTCATCTAAGATACTGGTTTGTGTACTTCTAGGATATTGATCCCTGTTTGTGCAGGAGGAAGTTTGGGTCATGGGTTGAGTCCGATTTCATTTCCACAACACAAGGATGACTTTCTACACTAGACTGCTCTTCACTTGGTGCTTACACACTGCAGGCTGCTTCACTGCTCTGCATGGCAGGTATTTTTCCGGTGATTTTTGATATGGTTAGTTTTTGCTGCTAAATGCTTCCCATTTTGGTTTCATGGCGTGATGTGATGCCATGTTTCCTGGGTCTGGGTGAGATAAAAATAACACAATACTGTGATGTAGTATGATTGGGATTTATGAGACTACTGAATTCCTTATGACAAATACAAAATGATGTAGGCAGAAGATCAGTAAAGATGACAAAGTAGAACTGATGGAAGTTTAGGTTATAATGTATTTGAGAGATGAGCAAAGTGTGCTTGATTCCCACTGGTCTGTACAGGATTATCTCTGCTTATAGCCAGGGTAAATCACCCTGGAAATTTTGACTCCATTTATTGGGAAAAACTAGGCAAAATCGAAGTGAAAGAGCATGTGGAAGAGCAGTCATTCAGCAGGGCAGTAAAGCCAGATTTAGGACTCTAAGTATCAGACCAGAAACAAATTTGCCTGGTGATACAAAGAGCCAGTCCAGAGGTGGCTCTTTTTTCCGGTTCAAATTTATTAAAAAACATTTCTGCTTTTTTTTTCCAGGAAGAGAGATCAGACATCACCTATAGACCCACATACCTATAGATTCTCATCTCTGCTGAAGTGTTTTAGCATTAAAGCATGAAGTCAGCAAAACTCAAAATGCCCTAGCTAATCAGAGAGAAATGTCCTGTCTGCTTCAGATGAAAAGTTTACTGTCTGTGATACAGAACTGTAGCAATCCAGTATTAGTGTTCACAGAAACACATCTTGTGTGAAAAAAAATCTTCTAAAAGAAAATAAATACCTTTTCGTTGGTCTACTTCCTCTAAATTCTTTCAAATGGAAATTGCCAGAAAATTCAACTGAAGGGAAACTGACACAGTTCACATCTATGGTTTGCCATAGATTCAGGTAATTTGAACATATATTTTGTCCTCACACTTGATCTTTTATGTTCCCTGAAGTCAATAGACAAGATGCACATGGTAAGTGGACAGATAAAAAATTAATGCCAGGCCCAAGAAATGGTCCATGTGAAGTAACTTGAGAGGAACTTAGGGAAGGTGTTGATTTTTTAAGCTTTGTCGTTTATGGGTGTATTTTTGTTTTGGTCTGCTGTGGACATGCAGAGGCCTGGGGCAGGGACTGAACAAGCATGGCAGGGTGAGCTGTGGGACTTATGCAGTAGGTTAGTCCATATAGGTTTTGAGGCAAGGGAAGGGGATGTCTGCTACATTTTAATGCTGACAAGCAGGGTATGTGATCTATCACATAGTACAGGAATTCCTCCAGCCTATATAATTTCAAGACCATCTGCATCTTCACGGAAAGGAGCAGAAGGCCTGAGGAAAACAGAGTTTTCTGTGACTGTGGTAGGCGAAACAGCTTCCTAATTTTATTCTGTTTGAAGTAAGTGTCAGCAGTCTGCACGTCTTCAAGTCACTGGTTTTGTCTGCATCCACGGGAGAAGTGGACCAAGTCATGCAAAGCCAAGGAATACCTTGGGAGATCAACTGCTCAGCAACCCAGAAAAGTAGGTGGGCGCTGGTTTTTCGACATGTTTTATATGTATCTAAGGTACAGGTTCTTCTGTCTGGAATGAAAAAGACCAAAAAGTCAGGCTCAAGGCTTTTACACAAGGAATGGAGCTTGTACAGGGTGAACATTGCATTGTTTTGGTATCTCCTTGTCCTGTTGTACAATATTGATACCAGCCATCAGACTTAGGTGGACTGGGCTCTAACTGTGCAGAATGGTGAAGTTAAAGTAACTCCACTTGTATTCTGAAATACAGGGAGCTACTCAGCACTTCTAAGCCAACCCTGCAAAAATCAGTATCGATTTTCTTCTTCTTGCCTTGTGTCTTTTATTTGTCCAGAGAAACAGGCTTTATATTCCCTGTTTATTTACCAATAGCAGCAATGCTGGGGCAAAGGGAGTGGATCAGCTCCCTGCATCCAAGAGCTTAGGCAAAGATACAGCATATGAAATCTCTTCTTGTGATTCCTGCAAGTCCTTAGCAGAGTTTTTAACAGTATTTTTAATGCTTTCCTGTCGTAAGATCCCCACAGTTTCTCAGGGACCAGTGATTTGTCTAATAAGATAAAAGGCAGATTCCCTGTCAATCCCTCAGATTACTCATAATACCAAATGAATCCTGGGAAGCTAATAATCTTTTTTGCTTTTGGGCCTTGAAGTGTATTGCAATAGTTAATTAAGACTAACAGCATCCCAGTAATTAAGCATTGACTGAGAAATTGAGGCAAGACTGAACAACTTGCAGTAATTCCTCATGAGATAAATGAGCCATTCTTTCAAAGCAATCCATTTTCTCAGGGAGAAGGCATCAGCCCAGAGGTGGATTAATGAAATACAGTGTGGTCTGGTGACATACTTCACCATTTTTTTATGTTGTAGTGGAGCAATACAGGGTTTAAATTTTGTTCCAAGAAAGCTCAAATTACCTTGGGCAGGCTGTGGAGGTGGTGCCTGACTATGTGTTGGTTAATATGGAAGTGGATCTTGTTGTCTGTGTTGCTGAAATGAAATAATTACTGAATTGACATTGCCTGAAATCTTTATTATAAATTATATTTTTACTATGTCTTTACTATACTATACTATATTTTACTGTATGTTTACTATAAATTGTATCATTGTAAACATTGACTTGAGGACATGATGACCAATGATAAGAACAAGTTTGCCTCTGTGCTGTGCTATACCGTGCTCTTCTGTCCTACCTTACACCATCCTGTTCCTATACTTGTGCCTCTGGAAGCATTCAACTCCTACAAATGCATCAGGTAATAGGGTTAATAGAAAACAGGAATGGACTTTCAAGAAACCACCTAGTACGTATTTCTGTCTTTAAAGCAAAGTTAATTATCCAACTTCATATTTTCTGACAGTGCCAACCACACTGCAGGAAATTAAATACTAAGGTCAGCCAGTGGAAGCCCTTGGAGCTCTATGGCAAAGTGTGTTCAGTTTATAATTCTGTCCTCCACTGTCTCTGGTGGTAGCGACAGGGTCTGCATGCCAAGTCCAGGACAGGGCCTGTCCCAGTTTCTCTATATGACTGAAAACCTCTCTGGAGCAGATTGGCTCCAAACCCAAGCAAACTCATGGTGCTGAGGCCCTATCATCAGGAAAATGAAAGGAATAGGTATGGTGGGGAAAGGGGAAGATTCCTGAGCTTGGGGATCTTCTCAAAATATGTTTGGGCTTAAAAAACTAATTTTGACATTAGAGGCTTTTATCCTTGTCATTTTAACTCAGGGTATTTTCTTCACTTAAGAATGAAGAAACAGAAATGGATTGAGAGAAAAAAATTGTAAGACAAAGCAAAAAATTATGGCTGTGTTTTAAAAGTAGAAGTCTGTGTTCCTTATGAAGACAGAAGAATTCTCCTGGAACAGAACAGACACGATTGGGACTGTCTGCTTCTTTGTGTCTGTTGCTGAAGACAGAAAGTTCTGTGACAGAGAACAGCCAAGAAACCAGTATGTATCTATATGTCTATATCAATCTGTGATCTATCATCTGTCTGTCTATCTATCTATCTATCTATCTATCTATCTATCCACCTGTAATTCCTCTTACCCACTCAGTCTGCTTGTACAACTATCCTAAATCCCTTAGTTCTCTGCATGATCAGAGATGCCATGTGTTTAGTAAAAACCTAAGAAAAATAAATGATGTAATCTCTCATGCCTTCATCTGTCTGGGCTGGGTGGTGTGTTCTGTGTAGTGCATCATCGTGTTTCACCGTAGGGAAAAAAAAGCTGGGTGCAGTGTGTGTGTGTGTAGTTAGGCTTGCCCAGGCATGCACATCTCTCTCAGTCATGTAACCCGGACTGCATATCACACCCTGTGATGTTAACAGGGTGGGAGGGAATTCCCTTCACTTGTACCAGCTGAGTGGGAGAGGTAGCATCAGCATTCCCAGATTAGGCTCCTGCTCTAGGCAGCTTCTGCACAATGAAGTTCTGTGTTTGAGTCCACTTCAGGTTCTAGCACACGAACAGATGCAACGCTTACCTAGATGACATTGCTACATATCAGGGCTTGGTGTTCACCTTGAAAAAACCTGCTATTTGAGCAAGAGCCAGCAGTAATGCCTTCTGTATAAAATGTTCCTGCATTGGAATAAAAACGGCTGGCAACTCCCTGTATATTTTTAAGGTTTCCAAAAATAGATCTAAGTCACAGGCAAAAATGAATGGAGCTGAGGCATAAATGGAAAGAACTGGTAAAGGGTCATTTATCTGAAATGGTTAGTGCTGAGATCATCTTCCACATTACATGCCACTACCTGGAAACATGGACCAGTTTTCCCTTTTTATGACTTTCTGAGCCCTATTTTCCAATGCATTGATTCACTTGACCAAATTTCAGTACAGTGGGGAGAATTGACTTAATATTAGTGTTGAGACTGAGAACCACACCCCTGCTCTGATTCTGCTCTGTAGGAGCTGGAATGCCTGGAGCACAGAGTCAGTCTTGGAGCCCTGGAGAAGCAGAAGAAAGTTAGATCATAAGTGGTTGCTCTGTGTGTGAGGGAGAGAAGGTTTTTAAATCACAGTGTCAGGGATAGTTGAGTGGGAGTAGGGGCTGACTGGATGGTGAAACCTCTGGGAGATGCACTCCTCTTGTTCCAGGAGGAATTTGTTGTTAATCAGTGAAGCCTTAATTAATGGGTGAACCTAGGGCATTTTGTAGAAGGGAGAAGAAGAATTTTGAAGCCAACACCAAAACCGCAGTTTGGTGTTAAACCCACCCATGTCTCCCAGGAATGGTCTGGGGCTGAAGGTGCTATTCTGGCTGCATTTGAGACTGTCTTCTTTGGAGGTTACTGTCCCCACAGAGGTGCCAGTAAATCTGCATGTCTCCTTGGTTCCTAACTTACTTCTGTCACCCTGATTAAAATCTATCTTGCTAAAAAATGTTTGAACAGGTTCAATAGACACACAAGAAAGTCTGGATCATTTTGACAGGTAAGCATGCCTACATTAACAAGTAGTGTGGTATAATAAGAGCAGATATGGAAAACGAAAGAGCTGCTGCTGAATATTTAACAGTAACAATGCGCGTCACAGTGAGATTATTTTGGAGTTGCTCTGTTCTGGTCCCATTAACTGAATGCTTCCCAATATCTGGAACATGATAGGTACACTTCTGGAGCACATCCAAAAGGAATTCAGTTCACCAGGTATGAGACTGCACCAGATGGGAAACAAAATGCACTGAATTAGGAAATTAACTTCAAAACCAAACTCCTGGTCTGAATTAAAAAGCTAATGTAAATGTGACTTGCTCATGCAGTTTGGTAGCTGAGAAGCTGGTAATCCCCAGGAGAGCTAGAGGTAGTGATGACGGGGATGTGTGAAAACTTCTTAACAACTATTTGTACACTGGTACAGGGTGTATTTCTACATGTGCAGAGTGAAAAGGTCAAATACATGACCCTGACTTTTCAGCTGGTCTCAACACCTATGCAACATGAGCACATGGACACTTTCCAAGTAGAGGGGCATATTTTAGACCATTACTGTGCCTGATGACACAAAGTATTAAGATATGGAGAATGAGACTCCATATTAATCTGCATCTGTTCTGCAGCTTTGCAGTTGGTGGGATTTGGATCAGACTGTTGTGCAGTTTTTCCCTTTCTATGTATTGTAAAGAAAACAGCTGGACAAGAAAAACAGCTGTTGTTCTTGTCCTGCTATCTGCCTCTCTGGCTCTTGATGCTAGCAGAGCTCTGAAGTACTTGAACTGTAAAACCACAAAAGGCTTTAAAAATAAACTCTTTGGATTGACAGCTCCAAAGAAATTATCCAGGAAACAAGTCTCTTAAATTAAGAATTTAGATAATGTGTAGAGATATTTATTTATAAACTATTCACATAAAATACAGAATTTGCATTGTTGCCTTGTCAGCCCCCTCCAAGATAGCCAATCTTACTATATTACTTTCATAGCTAGTCAAAAGGAATATAAAATCATCCAGTCACCCACTGGCACAGCTTGTAGGACCAAGGAGAGCTATCTGCTAGTGTCTGTTTCTAATCTAGAGGACACTACTGCCTCCACTATCTCCTTGGGTAACTGGATTTTGTTTGCAGCTGGAGGTTCCTGCTATTACAGCTCATTGCGAGTGTTGGTGACCCACATGCCTTTGGGAGTGGTTTAATTTTAAATAGTGAAACTGCATGACCAGTCTGCATGACTCTCTCAGAAGTGGCTTCTCCCTGGTTCTTGCTCAGTAACACTGGGTTTGGTCCTTCTTTGGCCCTTTTCACCATCTAGGAATGATTCTATATACAATTATTCCTGATTTTTAAATGTTGATACCTTCAGAAAACCCCAGAGTAAATGGATGCCTTCCAGACAGACTCCTATGCAGTGGTCACCTGTATCAGAATCATCTGGAGCCTGGTACTCAGCCCTGGAGGTTGGACTGGCCACTCCCATTCTCTGGCAGGCATGGAAGGAAATGCCTGGTGGCTTTTGTTACAGCCTCCAAGTTCCCAATCTCTGAGTCAGAAAGGCAGTGGCCCTACATGGTCATCACACCAGTACCATCATCTTGGCTCCACACCAGCCAACTGAGAAGGAGGCAGAGCAGGAGAGAGGAGGAAGAGAGGAGAAAACTGTCAGAGAAGCTGTTTCTTTGGGGCACTGAAACTGTGAAGATCTTGGCTGAAGACTACAAATCACCTCCCGTTCTGCAGCAAAGCCTATTAGTGCTGCATGTAAACTCTTGGTGGTCTGAGCCCTATTGAATTTAAAAAATTGCTGGATTTTATGTTTACAAACTTTATATTGTCCTGTTAAGAAAGGAAGGTGGATGAAGAGCAGAGCATCAGGTTTTGTTAGGTTTTGGAGATTGAAGGTTTTTTTCCTTATGGTTTGTTAAAGTGAGGCTTTGCTGGTCAAGAGAGGTCTGGTGGATATCCCACAGGTTTTGTGGACTGCCTGTTGAGGAACACATTTAGTGCAGACAGCTCAATGTGCAGACTCCAGTGCAGGCTGAGGATTGAGCTCTGAGACAGGAGGCCATGGACTGGCACTGGCCCTTTGCACAATGGCATGAGGACCTGTGGTGCCAGCCAGATGACCGGACACTCAGAGACACAGCAGGAGACGATGACTCAGAAGATCCCAGGCTATCATCAGCACAGACTGTGAGGATGTAAAAGTGCAGGGAGTCCTTTGTTCAGGGTCCCTCCCTGGAGGCACCATGTCAAACCATGTGATTTTGTTGCTGCACCATGATAAAATTACTTAAAAGAACTGGAGGCCTAGGACTCTGCTGTGGGAAACCTGGGGTCAAGCTGGTACGGAAAACTTGCCTGGCTGTCTGAGAGTGGGGTGTGTAGGGAGTCAAGTGGGGCCCCTACCAGGTCACTGGAACTGCCTGTTGAGAAGGGGCTTTGGTCCCAGCATTAAAGTCTCTGGTGGTGAGAGTGTAACTGCCAGAGTGGCTCCTGAATGGTCAGATAGGAAAGTTTAACATGCCTCAAGGGGATAAAATGCAATGGGTAAAGTAGGATCAGCATATTTTTAGCTGATCATGATTATTGTAAATGGCCTCTGAAAGATACATATGAGTAAGCATGTTTCCTTTTGGATACACATCAGACCATCAAACCTATCAGAATAAATACCAGTGGAGACACTTTTTAGATTAGATACATTTTTCTAAAACTGAAAGCCCTACTTTTATTCTTCCCATCACCCACATGAATAATTTTTCTTCACTAGTTTGAGGTGGAACAGTGCAGTGGGATTTACTCCACCTCCTTGGTCTAAGGAGAAGGTGCCAGGATCAGTCTCCAAACCTCACATTGTTCCAATTCTACACAGATTTAAAAGCATTTCTACATCAGTACCTTTCACACAAACTGGCAAAATATATTCCCATTAATCGTTTTGTCCTTCCTAGTGATGTTATCTGTTATTTGGGTTGTAAATATTTGGAGTAAAGTCCCAGAATATCCATTGGATTTCCCTTTGTTCCCCACATTGCTACAAGCAGTACAAGATGTAGAAAGCCTGAGTGTTTGTTCCCATATGGTACAAACAAAGAAAAAATGAAGATGAGACAATTCTAGCAGATGCGTTGTTCTTACATCTTTTTCATATGATCATTGCATTCATTGCACACCTTTTGTCTGGTTTGAAACCCTTCTCTTAATCTGCCCCTGCACAAACAGCATATTCCCTGCACATCCCAGACATACAGGAAGAGATGAGTGGTGTGGGCCATACAGTGAGTCATTGTTCCTAGTAAAGCCTTCTCCGTGCTCCTTGCAGGGGTGTCACTGCCAGTGGGGGGTTTATATGCCAGAGGGAATGAGGAACTAGGGCTTTACAAAGCATCTGGCAGACACAAATCCCTGGGATTTCCAGCCAGTTTCAGTTATTTCTGCCCTGGTGAATGGACAAGCCCGGAGCTGGGAGTTTCTTTTCTTGAGGTGAAAAGGGGATCAGGTAAAATGGGTTCACACATCCAGTGGCCTTCACACATCCAGTAGCCCCATCAGCTTCTGCCCTGTCACTGCAGCTGCATGGGAATGGAATTGTTTCTGGCCTTTTCAAATCCTGCCTTCCTGAATGTGGTAGGCTCTCCCCTTTACCCCTCTCATACTTCCCCCTTGAGAATCACTGCAAAAGATTACCCCACTTCTCAAGACATAAAGGTGTGAAAGGAGTGACAGTATTTGTTTGGGAGGAAAGATGCTTTTCCCCCTAAATAGAATTAAACACTAAAAAGATCCAAGATCATCACTGAGAGCAACTCGTTGTGAACCTATAGGCATTAATGTCTGAGCAGAAGGAAAGCAGTAAGAGCAGGAGAAAGAAGTTTAGCTGCTATTCAAAGAAGAGCTCAGAACCAGACTGGTTAATTTTAAATAGAGTCAATTGAGGACTACTGTGTGACGAAGGTGTAGTTCTCATACTATGGTAACAATTTCATTTTGTGCCTTTGTTTACTTATGTGAATCAAACTAAATTTCAGCCCTCTGAAATACACCTCTAGTATGAAACACCTTTGGCTTCTATCCTCTGTCAAAGCCATGCAAAGGAGAGCTCAAGTTACCCCTCATTTAGTCAAAAAACCTATATGCTGATTAAATAGCCCCTTGTTTAAATGCTCATGCTAAATAACTCTGGTGTGTCAGACAAAATAATTTAAGTGCTCCTTCTGCTTAAAAGAAACTACTACAAAAGCTTGATGAAAATAAAACCAAGACAATAAATCCCCAGTGAAATACCAGACCTCTTCCCAGGAGAATGCTTAATTTCATGCCGGTCTAATCTAATTCTGAAGCACTTTAATATTATTTGGGATCTGAACACTCTGGAAGTAACAGCATTTTTGAGACACTCGGTAATGTTACACGTTTCTTCAGCCTCCTGCAAGAAGAACTTTTAATTGGCTGATACTTTTACCCCTTGGAATTTCATCCTGAAGTCAGAGGGACGTGTAACCCCTGCCTGCAATTCTCAAGGAATCCACTGATGTGGTTGTTCTCACACATGGCCAGGCAGGGAGGACTCAGGAAAAGGCTGCTAGATGACACCATCCCTCCTCAGCATCTGGCAAGGGAGAGGTCCGTGGGGAAGGTCAGGTCTTGGTGCAGCACTTCTGCTGCAGGAATTCATCATGGAACTTTGGCTGGAGCACCATGTGGTTCAAATTTCAGATGCCTTGTTCTCCACCTCAACAGTGAAGGGGAAGGGGAAAAGAAGAAGCAGGAGGGAAAGTGAAGTGTAGAGACTCGTGCCTGTCACAGGATACTCTTGTCTTTTGAAGTGACATGAATGGTATTTTGTTTGGCTATTGATATGAATAATAGGGAAGAAGGACAAGAGAAGTGGCTGGGGTCAGAAACAAGTGTATATTATGCTGAAGCTTTGTCTTGGCCCTTCAGACGGTTTGGGACTGTTCGACATGGGGTTTATGACTTTCTGTGGACATGGACAATGCCTGGCACACTGTAATTGGGAATACAGTTGCTTTGGATCTGATTGTTTCACTGGCATGGGGCTTCATTTGCATCATTAGCACTCCTGTCATTAGCACTGTGAAGAATATCTTAGGTCCCTGGATGTTAAACTATGGTCCCTTAAATTTGGCAAGGAAATAGCTAGACTTTTATTGTCTAAAGTTTTATCACCTTTGCAAAAAAATATTAATGGAATTCTCCAAACAGTTAACTAAGTCTTACAAAGGAGTGTTGGTATAGAAGTTCCAATAGAAGCAGAATTGGGCTCTCCCCATCATATATTGCTAGCATGAAAGAAGTCTCCACAGAGTCACTTGAATTCAGGAAGAAAGCTCACACCAAACATTGCTGGATCCAAACCTGGCAAAAAATCACAAGCAAGTGACTTTTTATTCTGTATGTCTTCTGTCAGTATCTATTCTGGTAGGAAATAAGTGGAACTCTTTCATGGACTAGTCTTGCTTGACCTAGTGTAAGGAAGTCTCAATATAAAAAGGAATCAGAAAAGGAAGAAAACTTTGTAAAACAGCCTCTTGGGCACCCTGTGACTTTCTGTGCAGAAAACTTACACCAGTTTGCATCAATCCAATTATGTTTTTTCCTATGTAGGCACAGCATAGAGATTCTAGCTTAAGTGAAACCTGCATATTCAGAGGAAGCAAACAAAGCACCTGGACCCTGTTTCCATCTCATGCCAGACAAAAATGTTTAATTGATTTGACAAGAAGACACAAAATCAAGAAAAAAACCCCTATATGTACCTACTTTTCTTTAAAAATAAGACATTAAATTTATTTAATTTCCCTCTTCTTGACACTGTTCACTTTAAAAAGAATGACTTCTTGTTTCCTGGGAGAAAATAGGACTTAGTCTGCTGTTTGAAAGTTGTTCAAAGTCCCAAATGAGATGAGACAGCTTCTTTAAATCCGCTTGAAAATGCTGAACCTTGATTATCTCCATCAGTCGTTGCAAAACAGAGACGGCAGGAGAAGCTTTGGTGGATGGCCTGCCGCTATTTTCATCCACGAATTTGATTGCTCATTTGTATTGTGTGATTATGGTTGTGGCCTTAGAGAAGCCTTGAAGACCAGACGTGGCTTGCCAAGCTTCAGGGAGCCGCAGTCCCTTGGGCTTTTGAAGCACTGGAACTTGAGAGGAAAGATGTGTGCTAATGTCTTTAGAAACAATTCGATGGGTGAAGGTATGGGTGTTAACGTCTTTGAAATGGGTCTTAATGTCTCTACTGACTTTGGGCAGCAGGTTTGTTGCAGAGCCCAGACAGCCTGGCTCTTGAAACAGACAAATGGGTCTCCACAAGCTTGAATTTCTGAACTTCGGGGCAAAACGACAAGTTCAAGGGGGCATATGTGGTAGGCGGTTCGGGAAGGCTGTACCTTCCTAGTACCTCAGGCAAGGGGGAAACGAAGATGGCAACATGCGGGCGGGAGTTTAGGATTGAAGGAGGCTGCGCCCTCCAAAACCTCGAGAGAGGAAGCTTTGTGGGTGTGTGCCCCAGTGGACTCACTCCCTTCATTCGAATAAAATTACAGGACTCCTCTGTCTCTGTTATGGACATTGGCTTTTCATAGCGTAATTTTCCGTACAAGCTGGAAGTGTGCTTTTTAGTCAAACAGATGGCTGTGAAAACCTTGTACCAAACAGCACACTGACCGGCCACACCACGGGCCGAGGAGCCTGGGCTGAGCAGCACGCTGAGCTGCACCCTGTGCGCACACGGCTCTGGCTGCACGAGGGACAGCATTGGTCACAGGTCTTACTTTGAACAGTGCAATCGCCGAGAAAATAGCATTATTTTCTTAAACAATGCTTTTATCAAGGACCAGAAATCCCAGTGACACTAATCCGCGCATAAGCTTCTGTGATCGGGGCTGTCTAGGCACTAGTTTACGGACTCTAGAAGCCCTTGGCTTTTGCACCGGTGGGAGTGTATCGCAGCCCCCGCAGCCCTCGCAGCCGCGCCCCTCCCGGGCCGCTCGGCAGAGACCGCCCGGCTCGGCCTTCCCGGGGCGGGGGCGCCGCGGTTCCATCCCTGCCGGAGGCGGCCGGGCGGGGCCGGGCGGGGCCTGGCCGGGCGGAGAGGCGCGGCGCGGAGTCCCGTTAGAAGCAGCGCGGAGCCCGTACGGATCCCCACCGGCGCAGAAAGAGCGACGGCCGTGCCCAGCCCGCCGGGAAGATGCCGAAAACGGTGGGTGCCGCCGGCGCGGGGCAGAAGGGAGGCCCCGCCGCGGGGTCCGGGCGGGTGCGCGGGACCAGGCAGGCGCGGCCTGGGTGCTCCTCCCGCCTGGGCTCGGCTGCGCCCCGGCCGGTGGCGGCCGGTCCAGAGGGAGCGGCGAGGGGCACGAGGGAGCCCCGGGGAGCGGAGCCTCCCACCCGCCCCTCCATGTTGCGCTCCCCTCCCCGGCCGCTCCCCGCCGGCCGCGGCTTCCCCGCGCGAGGGGCCGGGCCGGGGCCCCGCCTGGACCGCGGGGTCTCGGCGCGGCGGGGCCGCCTCTCCGCCCTAAAATGTCCGGCGGAGCGCGGCGGCGGCGCCGCCCGCCCGCGTGTGCGCCCGAACCCGGGGGGGGAAGCGGGGCGAGGCTTTCGAGAGCCTGGTGGGAGCGGGTGATTGCTATGGCCGCCTCATGCGCTCCCTGAAGAGGAGAAGTTGGGGTTTTCACAACTTGCAATTAGTCAGTTTGGGTTGCCAGGGAGCCTTGTCCCAGCTTGACTCGAGGTATTTCTTGGCTGAAGAGATTTTAGTACTTCAGAAAGTCTAGTCAAGTCTGTACTTGACTCTCCTCGCAGCAGGAGTTCGTTAACGAGGAGCATGGGGTTTTTCCATTTAATTTCTCCTGGTTGGAGTAAAAGAATCGGTCCCAGCCCTTCATTGATAAAACAGGAAGGAGCAGGGTGGAAGTCTCTGGATGTTTCCGTGCTGGAGTGATCCGAAATGGCCTAAGAAAATCTAATGTTTAAGCTAAGAGTCTGTGGTTTACTTAAAGGAGAGAAAAAAAACCAATCCCAAACAAAAACTCACTCGTGTGCAAAAAGAAATTGAAATGAAATCGACCGTGATTTTCTTTTAATAGTTTCTTTTTTTCACTTTAAAGCAGATATTGAATGCTTATTTGACTGATAGCTACTTTTCTTGGTGTCTTAAATGCCTTCTCTCTGATAGCATGGAGAGCTAGATGATGATTATTATTTAAACATCAACATCTTAAAGGATATCAAACTTAAGCCACTTCACGGTTAAGACAGTATTTTCTTAAGCTTTAGAAAGGCCTTCCATCAAACATTAGTGATGATTAGTTAAGATTTAGTTACTAAAAAAGCTAAGATACAGGCAACAAATTCAGTGAGATTAATGGAAATACCACAAGTTAGGGGACTTTAGTGTAAAGTGCAGTTGAGACCTTTTAGCCAGAGAGTTTACAGTCGTGATGAGTGACTTTTTTCAGTGTGGATCGGCCAAGAAATCCTGAACAAGTAGCAGAGAGGCTTGTGGGGCGGGGTTCCCAGCACCAGGCTGAATGTGAACGCTGGCTGCGAGGTGCTCATTGCAGCCTCTGCAGACACACCCTAGGATGGATTCACCTTCTCAGTCTGTTGCTTTCTGGTTTTGACAGAGCAGTTCTGGTTTTGATAGAGCAGTTCTGCTTTCAGAGCTTTTAAGAGCAGATAGAGAAATGCAAGTGTTTTGCTGTAATGCTTTGTACTGTACATTGCAGATTCTGCAGAAAGCCGTTCCACTGTCTGTGCCTGTTGCAGTACAGAGCTGCAGGCCTGCTGCTGTATCAGCCTTTGGTTTCCTGCCCGATCTGCTCTAGTTACAGACCCAACTGAAATAATATTTTAAACATTATTTCTTGATCTTTGGTTTTCAGGAACAGGATATGCTGGCATAACTGTGTAATCAGTTCTTCATGTGACATAAACATGACTACTAGTGTGCTAGCTTAAGATTTGTTAATAGCTACTTAATTAACAAAACAGTAAAATGCAAGAGACTTTCCTCAATCAAGGAAAAAAATCAAGGTCAAATGTGGGTGAAACCTGGGCAGTTAGATGTAGGTTTATGTGGGCTTCATCACAAAAATAAATCCATTGTGAAGAAGACAGATGGAGGAAATGTTCCAGGGAACAGTTCTGGCTGGGCAGGAAAAGCATTTGTGTCAAAACTACTTGGTTGGTAGCTCTTATCATTCATCTCACCAGGCTTACAGAAACATGCTGCTGCGTGGCTTAAGCAGCAAAACCTGTTGAGTTCTGAGCCTCTACACCTCCTCAAGCTAGGCTAAATGTTAGCACATGTAGCTGGAGATTTCCATTTTGTTATGTGAGGTTTGCTATGAGTGACACTAGGCTGTGTAGCACTATTAATAAGAATCCAAGATTAACTCTGGTAACCTTTGAACTAGTGCACATGATTTGCTGTTGTGACATGTAATGGGGGGGTTTGGTTGCTGGAGGCCTTGTAGGCTGTGTAGAAAGTCCATCATGCATCAGCATGCTGATCCTGCCATGCTCACAACAGGAAACCTTCACTGTTCTATTTAGTGATACAACTCTGATTTAAATTTTTTGTGTTCTGGAAAGTTTGTGAGGTATGAACACTTAAAGCAGACACAAAAAAGGGCACATAATTCTCCCCATGCTTTGTATTGCAGAGGGTGGAAGTAGTTGAGTGCTAAAAATGAGCCGTTGTCAAGCTCTGAAAAGTCTCTCCTCCAGTTGTGAGCAGTCTGTTTATTTGCTGTAAGTGGGCTCTGATCGCTCCCTGACTGATGGGCGCTCTGGTTTCTCACTGAGCCGCTTCAGGCTGGGCAGTGCTGCAAGTCATGGTATTCCAAATCGTGATAGAAGGGAATCAGCTGCCGCACTGGTGGCTTGTCTAAGCCCCATAGTTAATCACTTGAATTTTAGTATTAAAAGAAACGTATTAGTTGGAGGAGTGAAGGGGAAAGTGATTTTTTAAAAAATTTTTTTTAAACAGTCATGCCTATTTAATGGGATGATACTTTATTTTTTAGTTGTTGGAAAAAGCAAGGCTTCTGTATTGGAATTCATTGACTATTTTGCCTATGCATGTACTTACTTTGTGGCTTTGTGAATGGGTAGGCCACTGAACTTGAAACGTGAGCATTCATCACATGTGAGGTGTGCATTCAACAGTCCTGTCACTAGGACTTGGGCAGTTCTGTTTTAGGTAACATAGCCTCTACTCTTTGTAGAGAAGGGTTTTTAATCAATGCTAATCTTGTGAACACAGAAGGTTTTAGGAAGTAATAAGGGAAAAGGTACCAGTCCAAACTTTATTATACCTTAGTTTGAAGCTAAATGTAGTAATAGTTACCGGGATCCTTAGGTACCCTGTCTGTAGTTTGAATTGATGGTCCTAATTCCCAGCAGGACTTGAAAGGTCCTAGAAGCTTTTTTCCCTTTGTTCTTCGGAGCTTCAAGGTTCTGGTTAGAAGTAAGAGATTGAGGTAGATAGCGGGAGAACACTCTGGTTAATCAGTTTCTTGTGTGTGTAGCTACTTGCTACCAAATGCTGCAACAAGATGGCAACTCTGAGTAGAATGCTACACTTGTTTGGGTGATAATTTTCTTCCCCCCCCCCCCCGTGGAATTTGCTAGATGTCTTGAAGGGGGAAGGGTGCATAGTGATGAAAACTGACTTTAATGGATGGGCACTTCTCTCTTGGTCCTGTTGTACTATGAAGGAACACTGGAAGCATTCTAGATGCCTTCTGTCTTATTTCATGACTGACCCTTTGGTGTTACCTCTTCCTTTCCTCACTCAGCATAACTTGGGAAGCTTGGCGACACTGGTCCAAGTTTGACATGTGTGCTAACTTGTTAGGCAAACTCATATGTTTCTTCTAACGCCATCAGATAATATGACTTGCTGTAAAGAGGTGTGTTTGAATGCTCCCAAAGACCTTTCTTCATACAGAAGTGTTTCCCCTGTTGGTGAATTTCAGATGACTTTGTACTTCAGAAGCAACAATAGCTAAAACATGCTGAGTTTACAGTGGAATCAGGTAAACTACTGAAACTGGTAAAGCAGTGAATTATCTGTAGCTTTATACCTACCATGGGATTTTGCAAAACAGGAAAGGCCTTTACACCCTAGCTTGTATTCTGTTCAACAGCTTGATTTCTAGGTTCTGCAAGAATAGCAAGGTTTTACTTCATGTCAGATGAAGCAATTAAGCCTGAAAGTGAGCAAAAGCTTCTATTTTGTACTTTTAGGCCTTCTATATTAAAGTTAAACAGAGATTTTAAAGTATACCATTGGTGATAAACTAGCATTCACTTTGTTTTTATATACTGGTAAAAGCTTCCTTTCTCTTCTTATGGTAAGCCCTGCACCTGACCGGGCAAAACCCATCAGTTATGGTGGCTTTACACTGTTGTGAGCAAGAACTGTTCCAAGTGCCTGATCTGAATTGGCAGTCATGATCCAGTTCATAAAACTTCGATGTGACAGTGTTACATCTAAGAGTGCTTATCATACCCGTGGTTTTAGAAGATTAAATGTGTTAGTTGAGTCCTTTATTTAATTTTTGCCCTCTTGATTTGTTGCCTGAGGCAGTTGAGCAAGAGGCAGGTTGGTGAGGTGCACCCAATAAAAGGGGCCCAAAGGGAGCTTTAGGGCTGCTGCTTCTGCCGTAAGAATCCTGTGGGGAACAGGGTGCCTGCTATCACGGGCTCATCATCACTTGCTTCTTGCAAATATCCTGTCACCATAACGTTTACAGGCAGCATCTTTTTTGAACCTTCAGGGGATTGCAGCCCTTTCCTTGGGGTGATTCTACCTTCTCTGATTAGTCACCTCTGAAGTTTAATTACCATTCTTGCTTTTCTCATGAGGATGGTTCATAAGATGTCTTAATATGGACTCCTTTATTTTGACAGGAAATGGCATCTCTGCCTCTAGAGGAAGCTTGTTTGAGTTTTTTTATGTATGTCTAGTCTGAAGCAAAAATCTCCTACAAAGAGCTCACTAAGTCCCTAGTAGCTGCTTGAAATACAGCTGATGAACTGAAACTGAAGGATTCAAACACCTTCTGCTTGTGACCCTGGGTGTGCAGGGGGACGGCACCCTGCTGGGGCTGCGGCCTGGCCATGTCCCTGCTGATCAATGGCTACTCCACAGAGAAGCCCCTCTTCCTCCACAGAGGCTCTGGCTCTGCTCCAGGGTATGAAGGAAACTGACTAAAAGCTTCCTCTGGCTGCGTCATCTCCTGGACTCTTTCCTGGCTCGGTGTGGCTTAAGCAACCTTATTTGGCTGACTTAATTTCCCCCCCCCCCCTTTCTGTGCAGCAAGAGGGCCTCCCTTAATTTGCACAATAAAGCTGTTATCTGTGCTTAATCACTGTTCTGAGGACTACAATGGGGTTTGTTTGAAAAGAGCTCCAAGATTTCAACTCCTTGGATCCCTATCATTCCAGAGTCCCGTTTCCCTTTTGTCTGTTTGCTAAGTGGTTATACCAGAAACCAATTCCAGTGAGGAGTCTCTGCTGCTGTAGTCACACTATTGGAAAAGAGTAAATCTCTCTCTACCCAGGAATAATCCAGGGCAATTAACTGATGTAAATTAAAAGCAATAGTAAGCAGCCAGTTAATTGCTTGCTTTTCTCTAGGGGTATTTGAGAACAGCAGGTATTTGCATAGTGCAGCCAATAATACTGAATTAAGAGTTTGTTTTTATCTGAAACTTCCAAACTAGGCTGAAGTCTCTAGGTTGATGGAAGGCTACTCTTTAAAGCACATCTCTTTGTAACACTCCTGTGGTTGTTTTTAGGAGGAGCATTCAAGTGTTTTGGAAGTTTTGGGCATAAAACCCACCCTTCTGACTCCAGTAGCTAATGCTGGCTCTTAAAGTAATGTTTAAAGCAAATACTTGGTGGGGAGGTAGGTAGAGACAGTCAGTGGCAGGCTTGGTAGTTATAAGACCACAAGACCGTCTACAGCTGCTCAGGGGTTTAGAACCTGAAATTGCAGAGGTTTGGACCTTAACATTGACAAGAGACAATTATGGCTGCAGCAACTGTGGCTATCAATAGGTAGTTGATCTGGTGCTGCTTCCTTCCTGTGCAGCTGTGAAAGGATATATTCACTTCTATCAGTGTGTGATCCTCCAGTGGAATAGTGGGGCAGTCAGAAACTCCTCTCCTTTGTATAGCAACTTGTTGAACTTAAATGGGAAAAAACACTCTTTGAAGATGTTTTTAAAGGCATGAGTCCTCCAGAATGCTTTTTCCTAGTTGTTCTAACATCTCTGAAGCTCCAGTAGTTGTTCTGAGGAACCTCTTGAAAAATACGAACTGTGGATGAAAGAATGATCAGTTCTCATCTTATTGCCAGCCTAAGGAATAGGAGTACTTGGCCATGCTAGGCCTCTGTCCTTCTGGCTGTTGCTGGTTGATGAATAGCTATGGACAAGGGCACAGGAGTGCCTGTAAAGGAGGAATGAATGAAAAAGCTCTGAATCTGATCACCTCTGTAGAGAAACAAGCAATTAGGCAAGAATGAGATGATGGACTAGAAGGGGGAAGAGACACTCCTTTCTCTGCCAGCTGTAATTCTGCGTAGAGTAAAATGAAATCTCAGAAGAGTTCAGAAAGAGTACCTGAAGCAGTGAATTAAGTGCCATGGTATTCATGGTCCAGACTGATCTGTATTCTTGCAAATTTCTAGTTCTTAGTCAACTTGTTTGTTTCCTAGAGGAAGGCTTCTCGGGAGACTGAACTTTACTGTTCTGGAGAGTGAATACTGTAAAAACTTTCTTGCTGTATTTTTCGTTGTCTTTTCTTTGGGGGGGGGGGAGTGGGGGTGTTAAATTGATATTGGAGAATTTTCCATGCAAAATATCGGAGAACTGTTATTCTGCCATCGTATGAGACAGAATCTTGAGATAGAATCAGTTTGGTTGGAAAAGACCGTTGAGTCCAGCTGTAAACTGATGACTTTCTGCAGCCATGAACCATTCTTATCTGTCTGTATATCACTGATTTGTACTATTTTCCTTTGTAGGCCCTTGTCAGAGCATTTTTTCTCTCTCAATTGGGAATCTAGTTATGGTGGTGAAGTGACTTAGTACAGGAAAAGCCTGCCATTGCAGTCTGATCAATCAATTAGTCACAGCACTTAATAAATATATTTGGTTTTATATAACATAGGCTAATAAAGCATAGAATTCTAGGCTAACTAATGGAATTCTGGGCTAAATCTTTCCTTGCCATAGCTTTTCAACTGTACAGTACAGTTGAAAAGCTATGGCAAAGAAAGATTTAGCCCAGAATTCCATTGTGCTTGGTTACACTGCAAAAACTGAGCTGCCAGAGAAATTATTAGGATGAAATGTCAGGATGCTTGATAGCTTCCATCCCCCAGAGGTGTGGCTTTTCATTCATAATATCTCTAAGAATATAAATATGGCATCGATTTTATTTTTTAAATTCACTTTTCCAGAATAGTGTACTCAGAGGGCAAAAAAAAATTTAATTCATCAATATGCTGAATGTCTTTTCTGGCAGCTTTCTGGATGGAAAAGAGGGTTTTGGTTGAGTATATTTTTTTTCTCTGTTAAAATCCAGAACTTGACATCTTCCTGACAATTGTCATCTACAGGACTTGCAGAATGTCAGCAAATGGTTCTGAAGGCACACTGTAAGAAGTAAGGCAGTTCCATTGCTGACAAATTCAAGCAATATCAGGTTGCTCAGTAAAAGAGTGGTAATGCAAAACCCACCCAACACTTGGTGGTCCAATACATCTTCTTATATGAAAACAGCCCTATTAGAAATGATAGAGAAGAAGGGATTTGTACATACGTATTAAAAGTAAGGATTTGCTTACAGATCATTAAGTAGACACTTTAATGAAGATAACGTCTTTTGACTGGCTCTTTTTGCTGTGTTTGATGCCCTTGAGGGTGTGTTTTGCCCTCTTGTGTACAAGGGCACAGTGCTGGCTCCTCTTGAGCTTGCTGCTGACCAGCACTCCCAGATCCCTTTTTGCAGGGCTCCTCTCCAGCAACTCCTCTCCCAATTTGGACTTGTGCCTGGTATTACTCTGCTCCAGGTGCAGAATCTGGCATTTGTTCCTTTCAAATTTTATGCCACTGATCAATCATGCTCTGATTTATCTAGATGTCTTTGCAAGACCTTGTATCCCTTGAGAAAATCAACAGCACACCCAGTGCTGGTATTGTCAGTACATTTGCTAATGGTGCATTCAACTCCTGCAATCCAGATCATCAATAAAAATACTGAACTGCACTGGCCTTATTAAGGAGACCTGAGGAACACCACTGGTGACTGGTTGCCAGCCAGACTCAGCCTCATTCCCTGCAGCCCTCTGAGCCCTGCTGCCACTGGTTCTTCATCCAGCACATGTTGAACATCCTTGTCTTGCAGTTGAACAACTTGTCCAGAAGGATGCTGTGAGAGACAGTATCAATAGCTTTACTAAAACACTGAAAAACTATATTCACCACCTTTCCTTCATCCATTTGGTGGGTGACCTTATTGTAGAAGGATACCAAATTAGTTAGGACTTTCCCTTCATGAGCCCATGTTGGCTGTGCCTGATGAATGCACTGTCGTTTAAATACTTTAATGTCCTTTAAATGCCTTTCGATAGCACCCACTAACTTGGTTAATCTAATTACTCTCTGACAGCTAAAACAGATCTTCAAGAAAGCAAAATTGCCTGGAAAGCTGGAAGGATTGAAAAAAACTTGCTTATATTGTAGCTTGTAGCCCAGCTGAGACAATAGACTACTTGGTGTCTAAGCAATAAAAACATGCAAAATTGTGACATGTTTGGTTTGGTGTATGGTTTGTGTGTGTTTTGTTTTTAAAATCAGCAAAGTTATCCTTCAGGGATGTCACTAGATTATATTACTCCTTGTATTCATATGATCCTCTAAGTTTTGATAGCAGGCATGAATGGAGACACTGCACAGCAGGCATAAGAAGGGTGTTGCTTCTCTAGGGTGTTTGTTACTACTGTATGTTACATCCAAATGTTAAGAACTGTCTGTGAGATGAGATTGAAAGCTTAAGCATCATAACTGTTTTGCCAGCATCTGTTTATTTCATTTGTTCCTACATGCATCTCAATATTAAGGAAACATAAAACTGCTTTTGAAAAAGTGACTGATTAACTTCATTTGTTTCTTTGGATAGATAATGAAAGCTTTAGCTGAGATGTATTGAATGCAGTGTCTGTCTGTATTCAGTGTTCTCTGGCTACAGTTACCCTCCTACAGTTGAAAATCAGGATCTGAGCTTGCCTAAAGTTGAGAAACCTGGCTTCTTCTATTACTGAAAATGTGCTTTTTGAGCAACTGGATTTTTGTTGCAGTATCTGTAATTTTCACTAAGACACACTCAACATGTGGATTTGTTTGCATTGATGAAATACTGGAAGCAGAGAGCAGTAAAATGATTATGTTCTATCCCTTCACTATTCACAATCCCCTAGACAACTGTCTATGCTGTATGAAGTGTTAAACATTCTCCTCATTTTGTGAGGTGCTTCAAAAACTTTAAGGTTACTAGTAACTTGAACAACAGGGTCAGAAAAGACTCGTATTCCTTAAAATGTCAGAAAGCTCCAAGTCCGTGGTTGGGACTGCGGAAGGCTTAGAGAGTGTTCTTATTCAACACTATAAAATGCTTTATCACTAAACCAAGAAAACATTTTGGTAAGTGATGTCTTAGTCCTCCAGCCTGCAGGTCCATTGTGCTGATTTTGTTACAGAAGCTGGACTGCAGCTTTTTCTGTGCTGTAATATTGAGGTGACACACTTTCTTTGTTGCTGTGTTAGTCCTTCACTTCAAAAAACTGTTGGGGAACCTCTCTTACCTGAAGTTGGTATTGAAAAAAACCAAGTATTGACTTAGTATTTTTTGGTTTGCTTAAAACACTAGACTGCACCTGAAACTGGATAGTATTCTGACCCAGCCATGACAAACTGGGAAGCAGCAAGTTCCTGAAAATTAATTTTCTTACTCTACTTGTAATGACTTGCTGCAGCATGTATTTTGGGCTTTGTGAAATCTATAGACACCGTTGTCCTCTGCACTGTATACCTGAGGTTCTGTGTTGACATACATGTGGAAGTGCGTTAAATCTCAAAAACCCCCAGCTTAGGGTTTTTCTTCCCTTTATCTTGCTCTGTGGTTTGTTACTAATATCTCAAATTGAAGGGTGATGGCAAGATGCAATGTGGTGTATTATGCTCAGTTTGAGTACCGTTTTGCACACCCAGCAGTTTAGGGTAGAGATCTTTTTTTTGAAAGGGGGTCCATGTCAGCATCTTCAGCTGTAAGAATGTATCAGCGTAGTGTTGTCTTGAATCTACCAAAAGACAGAGCAAATAGAAGGACTAACTAACTTCCAAATCACTAAAAGATCAGAGCAATCTGAACAGTACTTGCTTTAGCATCATGCACAGGAAATACAATACTATCTTAGTGTTTGTTCTGACAAATGCTAAATAACCAAGTAAAAATCTGACAGAAGGCTGTCCTTCTCTTTTGCTGCTTCTAGTTCTGACAGATTTAATACATAGGCTTTGTTGCTTGCTCTGGACTTGATTCACCTCTGTGCAAAGTCTCTTCTGTCCTTAAGCACCAAATGTATCTTAGTCAGAGGTGACCAGCCACTTCTCCCATGGCTAAGCTTTGAATGTGTCTTTCATATTGCAAAAAAGTGTTTGGTGAGTGTCTCTTTTTTTTCCTCTGTAGAACCCCTTGGACCATCTGCTGCATTGCTCTGTCTTTTCAAGTTTTTCCTTGTCTTTTTACAAATTGCTATGTGCAGATGCTCTGGACTCAGAAAAGTTTGGCATAGAGGACTTGTCCATTACATGCTTTTACCATATTCTACTGACAGCTTTGATTTGGCAGTGTTGGGAAGGATTTGAAAATAATTGGGATCTGAGAGGATTCAGTCAGTCTTATAAACGAAGTGATTTTGTTGGTCTGCCATTCCCTTAGAGAGAGATGGGTGAGTAGATGCATTAATGTGGATCGATCCATTTCCACAACAAGCCTGAGAAAGAGTAGTTAGCTGCTCTTACTGCTCCCAGTGTTCTGGAAATTTGCTGTTAGGGGTAAGGTATCTGCATGCAGGAACATTGAAGGAGCCCCTGACTTTGATCAAAGTTTAATTCATGTCTGCAAACCCTATGCTGCTGTACCTTAGCATATGGAAAAACCTGAAAACATAAAGCAACCCTACACAGTAGGTCTGGGTAAGAGCTTAACTCTGAAGTTGACTTTTGAGTGTTCTTTGCAGAAGGTTGGTTTTCAGGCTCCCTGCCTTGCCTTAGTCTAGTGAGTTTTACTGTTTGCTTTTTTAGGTTATATCCACATGTATGTTGACCTATTCAGGAGGTGTACTCAGCATCTGGCTATTTCTCTTCCTACTACCCAGTTGTGTTTCTCAGTTTTGACCTGCAGCTTTAGGAAGACCACTAAGAGTTTGGCTTATCTGCATGTTTGGCTACATAAAGATAGTCCATAACATATCTGTTTGTAGAGGAGAATAAAGGATCTAGATATTGAAACTGCAAATCATGTAAGGAAATTACTCTTGCGCACTTGATGCAAGAAGTCCATTTATGTTAGTGTTACTTGACCACTAACATTCCTGGGCATTCAGCAATGTCTTCATCAATGCATCCAGGTCTCAGGTGTTAGCTGAAGTTTATCAGGCCTTCTTTCTAAAATAGCCCAACTTCAAACAGTGTATGAATGTGAACTCAAGAGTGTGGATTTAATTGCAGCCTTGAATGAACTAAATCAACTTGGTTGCTTGCTTGAGAGCTTTGATGGTTTGCTGCCACTGTAAAGTTTTGCGTCAGTTCTGTTCCGTAGTTCAACAGAAAACAGGGTTAATGGCATGTGTATATGTGGCTTGATGAGGGGTGAATCGCAGTGAGGGGTTGTGTATCAGAGCTGCTGCAAAGGATACAGCAGGTATGCCTGGGAGCGAGGAATAAGAGTGGTTCAATAGTTTGGTCCATCTTGTCCCCGAAAAGCCATCTTGCCCTTTCTCTTCTATGGCCTGTAGCAGTGCCCCTGTGTAAATGTAGTGAACAGGACCAATGAAATGATTCTGCTCGAGAAAATAACAGAAGAGTTATTCCCGCCCTGATTCATCCTTTTGAATTCCTACTTGTGGTGTAGTTGTGGAGTACAAATATGAACCCTGAGAAGTGATTGGGAAGGTGCAGGTTGTTCAGGATGGCTTCCCATGGTGGTGGATACAGACACTGCATGTGCTGGCACTGCTCTCCTCAGCTCCTGTGCAGGTCTGTACCCCTTCAGGAACCTTTTGGAACATGGGGTTCTGTGTCATGGTGGTATAGCTACTCTCCTCTATATTAGGAAAGCTCAAATGCTTGAACTAAGATGGAGCTTGAAATAACCAAGTATACTTCGGCAATCACAAGCTGGTCTTTTATAAACTGTGGACAGTCCCAACCAGAACTATTTAAAATCTAAAATAGGTCGGTGGTGAGGGAAGCAAATATGGGTGGGGAAACTGAATATTAAAAAGAAGTGTAGAACTGAGCCATTTAGGGGAAATCCTGTGTTTTACGGAACTATGACTTAAATATATATGAAAATGCAGCCAGCTTAAATGAGACCCTGTACTGAAAGGAAGTTGCAGGATTTGTCTAGCATGCTGGAAATGATAAAACTGAAAATCACAGGATGATGAAACAGCTCTAGCTCATGCTTGACTGTGTGTGTAGTTAAATTTGGAGGGATGGCTCATAGTCTGGGCAGTCAGATCCCACAGTAAGACTGTGTTCTAGCTCCTAGAAGTCTGGCCATTGTTCAGAGGTTCAGTGAGGTCTGTGAGCTGGCCAAGAACTTGATGTGCCACACCCAGGCCATCCTCTGGGTGCCTAGAACAGGCAGCCCTGTGTTCAGCTCCCCTCTCTGTAACAGAGTTAAACTGCTAGGAGTCTCTTGGTTGAAGGACAGAGAGAAGCATGTGAAACAGATAAGCTTGCTCTGACTTTTTATCTAAACACGAGTCCTTTAGAAGGAAGAGCTTGGTCACAGCAGTTATCTTCATGCTTTCTTCCCTGTGGAAAGTGTCTTTAATGATTAGCAGAGTGTTGGAGTGTAGTGATTTTATTTACCCTCAATTCCAAGTTGCCTCTGAAACAATTCTTAACTGCAGGCAAATTTAGAGACCTTTATGTAGGAACTGAGTATTTAGTCTGTTAGCTCATGAACTTCAAGTACTTACTGTACATGTGATGCCTCAATGCAGGTCACACTTGTCTTGTTAGCATCCTGTCTTGATTTTGCTTTGAGCTCCTTCCAGTGAAGTACGTGCTTGTGATTTTGGCAGACATTCACTGGATGCTATGTTTGGAAAGCTGATTGGCTCTTTGGGAACATGTCTTGGCTACTCGTCTTGATTGATCAGCCCCTAGAACTGGGTCTTTGCAACCGTTAAATGGTTCTGGGAAATTCCTTGGCTTGAGGACGGAAAGGGAAGAACTGGACTAAGGGGAGGTTGGGAGGGGGAAGTTGCCATCTAAGAGCCTTCTCAGAAAATCTGAAGTGCTTCTGATGGTGGGAGAGAGTGCAGGGACTGTTTTGCTGGTTGAGTGACTTCAGTCACAGCCAGGATTGTAACACCTTTGTTCGGTCTACAACATAAGGCGGGTGGCACAAAATACTTGTTTGTAACCTGTGAGTAGGATTGCCTGGGAGGAGCACACAATAGCTGTGAGGAATGTCACCCATACTACTGCTGGCATTCAAACATGCCCACTGCCTGCTAACTGCCCTTAGGTTGAAGAGCTTTAGCAAGGGATATGGTTAAGCTCTGACATGTGAAGTACAACTGCAAACCCTACTATTAGTGTGTAGAGGCTGTAATAGGTGTGTATATTTCTCCAGAGAAAAGCCCTTCTAACAGGCACAAAAAAAAGCTGTTTACAAAACAAGCAACCTCTGCCCAAAACAAAACCCAAAGCTGCACAGATTGTAAAAGTTGAATGATGGCAACTACACATTGCTATGTTTTGCTTCAAGTTTTACCTCCTGATCCAGATGTTGCGGAAAACGGGTTGGGGGTTTTCCCCATGATATTTTAATTTCCTTCTGGGTTTTGACTAGTAAAGGATGTTCTCTCTAAGCAGCTCAAACAACAGGTACAAAAATAGTTATTCCAAGGGCTTCTTCTAACTGTCTCTAAAGAAACAGAAAACGGCAATGTTAATTACTTGGAACAGCTACAGGAAGGCAAAGGGAGGTGCATGAAGAATCTATTTATGGAAAAGGAAATGGCAAGAATACAGGAGTTGATCCATTGCACAAGGTTGGGAGTAAGTAGTGTAATAAGTGGCATACAAGTATCTGGACTTGACTGTAAACGTGGGGATCCACCCCTGGCTGCTTTTACTGGCTTAGTACTCTCATCTTGCAACTCCTTTCCTCTAACTTAAACTTGTTTGCCCTCTGGAGATGATGGCAAGCTGCTAGTAGCCATGGTGTTCAAACACCACTGGTGGGATGTGACTGGTTGAAAAATGAAGAATTACATTTAAGTAGTTGTAACCTGGAAACATTAATGATTTTGGAAGCCATGCTGTGTAGGTGGTAGAGGAATTTTAATAATTGTTTTGAATTAATAACTTAATAGTAGTCTTTTCATAAAGTAGAACTTCTATTCCTGAAAAGGTTGCCTGCCCAAATCAGGTCACTGATTAAATTGGGTAAATGATACCTCCCGAGTTCTAAAATGTGGAGTTCTCCAGCCCTGTGGAGCCAGCATTGGCACAGCCCTGGCTGTGCATGCTTGTGCAGTGCTCTTATGAGTGTGTGCTCGCTGGTACTGATGCAGGAAGGTGTCTCCAGAGCAGTGAAACATTGATTGTGAGAAAGCTGCGAAGCTGGGGCCATGTTAGCGAGTGAAGGCATCTAAAGTAAGGCAACTGCAAACAAGAGACCCTTGCATGAGGAATAGGCTTTTTTGAAGTTTTCTTGTGAACTCTGTGAATGTGGTTTGAAGACCTTATTTTTTAAAGAAACTGTCCTTGAGGGTAATAAATCTGATTTTCCACCACTTGAGAGAAAAACGGAATCTGTAGTTTATATAGGTTGTCTGAAGTAGACTCCCTGACTAGATATGAATAACTGATCTCTGGACTGCTAAACATGTCCTGCAAGGACAATCCCGTCCAACTCCACTTAGTGATCCTCTGCTCAGGCCTCTCTGAATACCAGGTATCAATCATGTGCAGAGGACTTAAACAGGAAGGTTGTGGCTTCTCACACTTGGTCTTGAGAACCAGATAAGCAACAAAGTACTGCTGTGTTGCTGTGCTCTGTAGGCATTGCCTTTTCAACAACAGCAAGCTGCCATCAAGGAAACTGATTTTTTTTTTCTTTTTTAAATGGGAGCATTCCTGATTACCACTTGCTGTATGGAAGAATTTTATTTTCCTTCTCATCACTGTGAGATGAGCAGTACAAATTAACACAGGAGAGCATTTTGAGATTAACAGTCAAACAAATACACTGGGGCTCTGACACTACAGTATGACAGGGATTATATTAGAATAAATAACTTGGTTTCCTTTTTTGAAACTGCTTTAGCATTATATTTTGTACCAGATTTTTAGTTACAGACACACACACACAGAGAATGTTCTGTGTTTGAAGGGACCCACTAAGATCATCAAGTCCAACCCTCAAGTGAATGGTGTGTACGGGGATTGAAATTGCAACCTTGTATGTTATTAGCGCCATGCTCTAACCAAGTGAGCTAATCTCATTAATCACCTCAGCCAGTTTCTTCTCTTCACCCTTTTCAAGAACAGGGCTAGGATTTCAACCACTGCATATAAAACTGCTGTAAACCCTGTCAGAAACCTGTTACAGAAATGCAGTTGGCATGGCACAGAATTGGTCTATTTTGAACTGCTTTGTTAGGTAAAGCAGAAATTCTCTGCCCTACCAAGCTCCACATAGGAAAGCGTATCTTTTTAATGGCTGGTGGTGCTGTAACTAGGTTTCCCCCCTACCCCATGTTTATAAATTGGTGCTATGAGGGTGAGGTTTTGCTGGAAGCTATGGGCAAGCACTGGCAGCATCCCTTGGTGTCTCTGGTGCAGTGAGGTATTGAATGCCCCAGTTGTCACAGGGCATGTCTGCCCAGACACTGATGCTTCCACCCTTTCTTAAGTGCTGGTGCCTCCACCCTTTCTCCATCCAGTTTCTGCAAGCAGATTTCTCAAAGCTGTGAACTTTCTTGGTCTTGCAGGCCGGTGCTCTGGCTTGCTTCCTCTTCCTGTCCTCAGCAGCATGGCTACTGAAGCTGTGTGGGTGCTGTGGTTTGTTGCCCACATGAGCCATCTGGTTTTTCTGGAGACTAAGAGCAATTGCTGGTGGTGGGGCTACAGCTCTAGTGTGACTGTGCTCAGGTGTGGCTCCACAGCAGCTTCTGAATCCAAGCTGGCTTGGTGCCCTGCTCCCTCACAAGGAAGGAATAAGACCATGGGAGCAAAAATTTAGTTAGATTTAGCCTGAATTCTTCCTTGACCAGGCTTGCTGGTGCTCACAGGAGAGCAGCTTTATGAAGCTGGGTAGTAGTAGCTGCCCCTTCACTGCTCTCTGTCTTCAGGCTCCATGCTAAAATCATTAGGCATGCTTTAAAAGGTGCATTCCTGCTACAGGATATACTTAGGTACCAAAAGAAAGCCACATACTCTATAGGATGTGGCTACTACTTCTGGCTCACTGGTACCAGAAGTACCATGGCAAGTGTTCTCCTCGGGTGGTAGCTTTATTCAAATAGTGGGGTGGGATGGGATGCCGTCTGTGGACTTACTGCCTGCCCAGTGCTCCAGTCAAATGAGAAGTGCTGTGTCCCCAGCAGAGCAGGATGGGGATGGTAGAGAGAGCTGGAAAGCTCCCAGGAGCTGCTGGGAGGGTTAACCTCTCTGGTACCTACAATGTGGTTCCTGGGGTGTCCCTGCTACTGTTCTGTTCCCTGATGAGCTTAGAGGTATGAAAAGGCCCTTTAAGACTGCTGGAAGGGGGCTTGGTTAATTAAGTGTAATCCTTTGAGAAATTGCAAGCGCTTTCACATGACCCAATCCCAGCCTCACCCTGACACAGGGGACCCAGGGCTGTTTCAGTGGGGTGCTGGCGTTCGGGAAGGAGCCAGATGTCTGTGAGTATGGCTGGTGCTGGAGGTGTGGGGCATCACCTCTGATTCCCCCCTGAGGCAATGCAAAGCTCTGCTGTCCTCGAAGTGGGCCCATGTTGGCTGACCAGTGCGCGGGGAAGGAAAGTGAAGCGCTGCAGAGCACTCATACTCCAGAATTCACTTGCCCGTTCTGAGGAACAGGGGGACACTTTTTGGTTAAACTTACCATATTGCTGCTAATCTTGCTAAAAGCCAAAACTGAGCAGGTTTTTAGGTTATTAAGGTGCTTTATGAGATCTTAGTTCATGCAACTCTGGCTGGATTTGATGTGCTTCCCTGGTCAGACCTGTTGGAACTGGTGCATGGTATTGGTCTAGTATCTTTACGTGTAGTAACTGCTGGGTAAACTGGTTCCTTTTAGTGCAGAGGCTGTACAGGTTGGTCTGGAATGTCTTTTTCATTGAGCTTGCTTCTGTTCCGTAACAGTCAAATTTGCAAAAAAGTACAAGTTTTCCCTATGTTACTTTCTCCAGAAATAGTCCACTTGTTGCCTTTAACCTGGGAAGCAGGGAATACCTGAAGCTTGAAGCCTACAGCCCAGCAGGGTATAACAGCTTTCTCACATACAGGAAATGCAGGGAGGAAAGAAGCTTTAGCTCAGGGTCAGGGTTTTGTAGAGGTCGATACTCTGTTGTGCTGACTCTACTTATTATTCTGACATGAATTTCCTAGTACTCTATTCCTGTCTCAACTTATGACAAACAGAATTGTCTTTTCTACCTCTCATGCTGTTCAATGCACTGGGGCATTAGCACAAGCAATACATCCGTTACTGAGCGTGACAGTATCAGTCCTTCCTGTTTGTCCTGCCATATGCAGCTACACATTTTCATCTCAGGAAGTTGTTATAGCACACTATTAGAAGGGCTTATTCGGAGACCTTGAAGATAAAATTACTGCTGCTAGTAAAATTGTTTGGAATCTCAGTGGGGTAGAAAGTGAGACTTGAAGGTATATGGGCAATACTAAAATACCTGAAAAGATGCTGCAGATAGGTACCTGGTACCACTGTCTATTAAGTGTGTCTCTTGTAGACTGCTGAACAGCATGGGAGGAGGTGGGTAGGGGTGGCTTGTACCTTTGGAAAGCTTTTGCTAGTCAAAGGGAGCTTTCTTTGGCTGCAGCTGCTTTGGGGCTGGAAGAGTATCTCTTTCCATGCAAGAGGTTCTGTCTGTGCAGGAGGTATCACACTTGGCAATACTGTCCTTGGCAGCAGGAAGCTCTTTAATATGCTCTGGCAGTGGCAAGCTTTAGCAGTACTTAGAGTGGTGGAACTATGGTAATTCCCCAAATAGAGAAGAGGAAGGGTTACTAGTTTTCTATCTCTTTCCTGTAGCTGTTATGAAAGGAATCAGTTAAATATGAGCACTTTTTTTTTCTGAATGCTTTTTAAATTTGGTGAGTATAAATTTGAAATGTGATAGTTGAGTGTTCTTGTAATGTGCAAAATGGCATCTGGAAGCATTTCATATAGTGTTACTAGGTGTTTGTATGAGAGTATATTAAATGATGATGGAAAGACAAAAGACTAGAGGCCACCTACTACAATAAACTTCTGTTAGTTTAAGATCCAAGTAGAATTAGAGACTTGCAAATATTTGTGTGCTGCAGCGGATATATTGTAAATGCTATGATGAAAAAATGCAATTAATTGCTTTAAACAGAGTTTGAGTACAAATTACTGCCTTAGGATAGTATTTTTGCTAAATCTGTTGATGAAATCCAGTAAGCATTCTAAAAACACCTCCTGAGAGTTGAAAGTTTGATAGATGTTTAGTAACAGAATATTTGGAATAGGCATGTAGTATACTTGGGGATGAGTGCTGCCATTGTAGTTGTTGTGGTTGAATCACTGGTGTGCCATGTCTCTCTCTTGCACACCTCTCAGCAGTGCGCACCTTACCTGTCTGGACTGAAAGAGCTAAATTTGTATATGCTCAGCAGTCCAAAGTTGGATACCTTATTGACATTTTTTTCTGTTTGCAGCCCAAATTATAAGCATGCCAAGGCTTATGCCAGCCCTCAAATCTAGGAAAACCTTTTGAGATGGTTTAGAAATACAAAATCTAAAAGCTTAATGCTGATGAATCTTGAGGCTTGTCTTAGAATAAGCACTGGTAGTAAACTAGATTGATAAATGGTTTAAAAGTGCTTTGGCAGAGTAACTCTGAAGGAACGAAGCAAATGAGTCTAAATTACGATCTAAAGTTTAAATTATGAGTCTAAATTATGTTGGCTTTGTTTTGCTGTAGCATTTTTATTCCTGTATGTAACATTTGTATTGGTCGGTACTCAGCTATGAATACCTTAGTAAGGTGGTTTTACTTAAGTGAGACTTTAAATGAATGAGGAGGAAGAAGGTAAACATGCAGTGCCTGGCATGTACTTGTCTGGTACAGATCATAGCAGTCTGTAGATCTGTTCCTGTAGTTTGTTTGAGCTGCAGACAGAGCACATTAAGATCAGTGCCTCCCACCATCTGAAATGGTAGAAACCTCACTTTGAGCCAGCTGTTGTGAACTGGAAAAACAAAACCACCCTGGCTTGGTAGCATGTGGGGAAAAAAATTCTTTGTGTGTTGTTTTCACACCAATGAGCCTTAACAAAGCTCAATTTTATAGCAAACTAGCTTCTCAGCCAAGTATTAAATTACCACTGATGGTTCAAACTAACTAATGCTTAAAATGTCACTAGCACAGCCCAGGATGTGCTCTCCTCGGCTCGTTCTGCTGACAGTTAACAGCAGTGTGCTGTTGAATGTGTTAAAACCGTGTTCAGCTTGGGGAAACAGCACTACTGGGGTGTGGTTCTCCAAAGCACAAGCCTATTTCCTGTGGTATCTTAGCTTCTGCTGTCTTAGATCAGGCTGAAGTTGCAAGTGCAAACCCATTCAAGACATTGCTGCTCCTAAACCTTAGGTTGCTACTCATCTTGAGCACAGGGGGCTTCTGGGGGCAGGAGGGGAAATGTGTAAGTCTTCCTATTGAATGTATTAATTGAAGGATGATATCAGATCAGATAGCTTAAGGGCATTAAGTGACTGACAGTGAAGGAATTTTGCTGGTTCCAGCGTGGGGCCTTATTTTATTGTGCTAACAAAGATGTGAGTCTTGATAAATATTCTGCATGAATTATGAATGATTATGTTCAGTTTTCTGGTGCTCAGATATTTGGCCCTCAATCACCTGTGCAGATAATATCTGGTAAGAGTAGCAACTATGCTTTGTCCATAAAGAGTGCAGCGAAAAGACTATTTTTCTTTCATGGTAGCTGATACATTAATGATTTAGGTGAACAGGAAATACTCCAAAGCTAACAAAATGCAACGTGTAACTTAATGGCTCATTTAATGTAACCCTTCTTATACCTGAGTGTAGCTTATGAACAGCTTTGCTCTCACCTGGTGGGTGTGCATGGCAAATCAGGCTTACAAGCCAGCACTCTTTCTGCTAGAAGAGTTTGCTTCCAAGTGTAAGTAGCAAAGCTGTTTTGAGGAGCATTCAGCCCTTCTAGGAAGTGGCCAGATTCTTGTTTCACCAGTGCACTGTGAAATTAGCCCATTGTCAAGGTTTAGGATTTGAAGTGAATAATTTTTGGGAAGGTATGTACTAAGAGAACTTAAGGCATCTGCATGCTATTGAAAGCTGCTAATTTTAAAAAGAGCTTCGTTTTTACAAGCTTAGGTCATTTGTTCTTTCCTTGCTACTACTGTGGTGGGATGGTTTTGCCTTAGTTTGGCATCATTGTGTCAGGAGGTTTAGAGGGCTTCAAAACCGACTTATTCCTGATATACTTGTTCATGATATCTTTGTTCTTGTAATGTCTAAATAGCATTCCTTTTGCATGAAACAACTAGAACTTCAACTTATGTGTACTTCAGCTTAGCTGTGCTAAGCCTACCTTTAACCTTACCAAATTTTTAGCTTAACTTAAAACAAGAAAGCCTTTAGGTTTATCTCAGGAGGATATCAAATACAAAATAGTGGTGTGCCTAGTCTGAAGCAGGCTTTTTGGGAAACCTCAAAAAGTATTTGGATGTAGTTAGCGGTCTCTCTTTTTGGCACTTACCTATATTTAACTAGCAGAACACGTCTTGCTTATAGGGAAAAAAACCCTGGTTCTAGCTCTCTTGAAGTCTGGTTTCTTAGTAAACAAGATGTGAAATCTGTACATATTCTTGGTAGAAATACAGGAATCAGAACCGTCTGTGATTATATCAGTATTATGTGGTTCCTTGAATATTTCTTTGCTTACTCTTGCTTTTCTGGTCTCCTGTGTCATGCAGTTAGCTTATAGTCTAAATATGACTTTGAGTTGTTCTTAAAGCTGTTCACAGTGTAATTCCCTCCACCCCTCACCACTGGAAGCCTGGTGGAGTGTACTAATAGGATTGATTGCACTGAAGAACAAAAAATTAGGATTTGTTGATCTGAGGTGAATGACTGTTGGCAAGAGAGAGAACTGTTAATGCAAGGACTGTGTGCTGGGGTTTCGTGCACTGTGAGTATCTTGTCTGTACAACTTCAAGCCTTGAACTTTTGCTTTGATGGAAAAATATTTTAAATAAAGCTGTTTTAATATGTACATGTTGTGTTCAAAAGTTGTGAAATATCTTTACCTTTTTCAATTGATAGGCATGCAAATAGAATTGGATTCTCAGGCAGCTTGGTGTACTGCAAATAGAATTGGATTCTCAGGCAGCTTGGTGTACTCAAGAGACCTCACTTTCCCTGGCCTAAAGTTAAGGCATCTGCTTTCAGACCAGGACTGTTTCTGTCTAGCCCCAGGCATCTAAATCATGTTTCCCAGTAATTATCAGGAGTTTTGAATGGGATCAGCAATGTTTTACATTAGCATTTGAGGTGAAATGCCTCTGCTGTTTAACGTGCTTCATGAGAAATGAAATGTGTGTGTATGTCTTCCTGCTTCTGTGGGATGAAGCTGCAAACTCCCTTGCTGCAGTCCCTTGGCCACTTTCATGTCACAAGTAAAAATGTGATGGTGAGATAGTCCTGTCAAAATAGTGCATCATATAACATTTCTTCTGGAAGACTATTCATGGTCTTGCATCTAAGGCTAGTATAGTAATGAAATCTTGATTGCAATTTTAAATAACACCTGAACAATTTCTGCAGTCTTTAGAGGTCTTTCATCTCCCTGAAAGAATTGGAAAGCAGTATTGGCAGCTCTACTGCTATGGGAAGTGTTCTCATGTTCAGCATGCAGCCTTTTTGTGTTAGCTTGTGAGAGCATCCTTACATCCTGTCTGCTTCATACCCACAGCCCTTGGAGCATGTCAGGGATTGTGCCTTATAACTTCTCCAAATACTCAAAAAGACTGGAAGCGTATTGTTATTATTGACCAGCCTTCTGTAGCGGCCTGAGTTGTTAATGCTTCTGGGAACTTCCTTGATGTTCGCCCTCCAAACAAAAGGGTTGGATGGCTTCTTGTGTGCACCAAGTTTTGGAACATCTCTACTTTTGTGAAAGACAACAGAATGCTCTACTTTGGAAATTAAACTTCATAAGATATAAATGGCTGTCATGTGTGTCAGTACGTGTGAATATTTGTAGGACCAGAGAGGATAAACACACTGCAAAATAGGAAAGTTATATTCTACAGGAAAACTGTGAGTACCATGATGGCGGAGCAGATGACTTTGTGACTGCTAGCAGTGAAGTTCCTGGAGGCTTGAGACCTGCTTCCTGGTCCTGGGCAGATGTTAGTTCTTGTTATTGGGTAGCATCACTTAGAGCATGTGTTGTAATGATGCATTTTTCTGTCTTCCAGATCAGTGTGCGTGTTACCACCATGGATGCTGAGCTGGAGTTTGCCATCCAGCCCAACACCACAGGGAAGCAACTCTTTGATCAGGTAAGTGATGGAGCTGCAGAAGATATAAAGTTGGTAAAAACATCGTAATTCTATTGAGGCAACAGCAAATAATTTCTAAAGGACTTCAAAGGTTGAGTGTCACTGTATATAATAGCTTCAAGAGAACACAGCACAGTAAGAAATTGTACTTTTTTTTCCCCAAAACTACTGCATTTTTTAATCTCCAAGAACATTTTAGGAGCTATTCTTCTAGTGGACTGAATTGGTGCTATGGCTCGTAGTAATGGTAATTGGAAAGCAGTAGATATCTGCAGTCTTAGTTTATAAGAAAAGTCTTATGGGGGACCTAGTAAGCTAGGTTGACTTACCTGCAAGCAGTGTGTAAGTGGTTCCAGAGGGCTGTTGGTCTTTAAATCAGGCGAGGCTTAGCTGGGTTTCAAATGCTGCTGCAACTTTTAAGTGCAGGTGAAGTGATTCTGTACTCCCATCAGGCCCTGAGGGAAACCTTAAGAGCAGTGATGTACCATACTGTGTTGGGCTGTCTGCATGGGGTACTTCAGCCTTCCCCTGCATTCACTGGCTAGGCGAACTTCCTCCTGCTTTGGCCCAAACAGAAGCAGGGAGGCATGTGCAGCCCAAAGCTCCAGCAGCAGATGACAGACATTATCAGCTGCAGCAGTTGAAACTTTGACAGGCTCCACTGTGTTTCTCTGCTGTAATTGGCCATGGATTTGCTCCTTGGAGAAAAATGGGAACAGTAAGTTCATAGCTCAAAGAAATGCAAATTGAATCTTGGACTAATGACAAGATGAAGGAACTGCCAGACCAGATATGTCAGAGATTTGGGTGTGGTTCAGTAGAGCTAAGCATTCTGGGGTTAGCTCTACATAGTACCTATCATAAGGAAGAGAGAAAATTAAGGGCTGATTCACCCGTTGAAGTCAGCTATTTCATTTGGGGACAGCAAATATAATTTAGATTTTAATTTTTTTTAGATCTTTAACCACGAACTACTGTTTTCTCTTGTACTCAGCTGGATGATTCAACACTAGATGATATATTGCTCTTTACAGCCCAGCCCTGAAATGGAGGGAATGGAGTGAGATTCGAAGGTTTAGTAAAAGAGCAACCTTTCATAATCAGAAAAGTAGAAAGGCTTTCAAAAAAGTTCTGAATTGCAGTGTAGTTCTCAGCCATCTATGTCTTACTGTGTAGTAGCTCCTGCATATTTTAGCCCTGTGTGGTTTGGATTGATAGAAGTGAAAGCCAAATTCTGTCCAGAATCCATGTGTGCAACATGGAACTCAGCCACAGTTAGTTCATGAGAGTGTTTAACAATGAAGCCCATGTGACATGTCCTCAAGTTCATCAAAAAATGAACTGGTTTTTTTTTGTTTTTTTTTTTGAAGGAGGTGTTCTTCATGTGGATGCTTCCCATGATTATTTTTCAATATCTGGCTTCTGCTATTATCCAAGCAAAGCACCAAGTGCTAAGAAATGGTACTACTCACATCAGTAACATTTTTAATCTGCACATGATATTTTCAGTCAGCTCTGGGTCATCTGCGGCTTCTGCTGCAAACTGACATTGGTAGCAGACTTGGGCTTCATCAGTTTGTCTCTGAGAAGCATCCAGTCATGTTTCCAGTATAGCAGCTCTTCATGTCTAGTAATTGATTTCACTCCTTTGTCATGCTCTTGGACAGCTGCACGTTTTCCTCCCTTCAGTGTGTTTCACACAGCACCTGTCTAAACAGAAGTTTTGTTTTGCTTTTTCCACAGTAAACACTTTGCCAAGGGAGAAAACAAATGCTGTTACAGAACTGAGTTTCTAAGTTGAGGCAGTGTTTACTTCACCTAAATTGGATTTGTAGGTGAAGTTGGAAATGGGGGAAAAATGTGTCTGAAGCTAGTTTTAAGCATTTGCTATTTTTAAAAGGTCTGGTTGACATTAAACTTGCTCCCTTTAGGAAAGGGATGGACCTTTAAATATATTGTCAGCTGTTACATATCCAGTATGTTTCATGTGACTGAGCTATTTGTGTGTATTGGTTCCTGTAAAGGGATAGTCCAGTGCTATTGTCCCTGCTGACACTGTGACTGCTCTCTGGCTGGTCATTGTTCACTCTGCCTCAGTTTCTATCCTTAGGTTTCTGGGGTCCCATGAAGGGTGCACGACAACAAAGTTACTTCTGTTTATTTTCTAGCTCCCTTAAGCCATGTTGTGTCCCTGGACTGGATGATAATCTAGTATTTTCTGCATGATGCTGGTTCTAAAAAAAGAGCTGCTTTCATCAGTGCTTTTTTGAGGGACGGGAGAGCTCCTCTACAAAGCAGACATATGGTTTTGCTGTTGCAGGACATTGACCTCCTGGTGTGAAACCTGATTTTTGACTCTTGTACAGAAAAATTTTAAGATATCCAGCATATTTTTGCCCTAGGGTTCCCTTTCACTTTGAACTGTCAGTTCTGAGTTAAGCAAGAAGGAAGCTGCTAAGCATTACCAAGCTTTCTAGCTGCATGGCTGCCTCGGTACAATTTTCTGGCTTTACTCAGTAACATTTAAGCACCACCTAGTGTGTATAAAGGTAGATAAATGTATTCATTATGCCACACAATTCCAACCCACTCTGAACAGGATTCAGAAGACTTTTGGAAAGCTTGTAGCTAGGCTTTAGCTGAATGAGGAGAAAAACACTTGAATCTAAAGTTCCATAGTAATAATAGATGAATGGGCATGAAGTAGAAATGTTCCTGTCTTCCTCCTTCCTGCTTGGTTAAATTTCAAAGTGAATTTTTGTAGTGACAGAACAATGCAGATGCTTCACTGCTTTGTAGGAAGCAGTTTCTGCCCCAAGGTGCTGGCTGTAGAAATACCCCCGAACTGATATATATATGCAGTAACATCATGATTGGTACTAGAGCTCTTCCTATTCCCTAGTCTTGTAACTGTGCAGCTTTAGCTTAAATATCTTAGGCTTGTGTGCATGGGCAAAACCTGGATTAAATGAGACAGGACTGTACTCTCTGTCTTCTGTAGCTCTGCTGATGTACCTCATAACATCAGTTGCTGAACTCCAGTGCTTACTGGCTCGCTAGCAAGAACGGTAACTTTGCTCCCATTCCTCAGCTGCCAGTGATGGATTAAAAGAAGAGCTCAAGGAAGGGCTATGCGTGTCAGGGATGCTGCTTATCCCGCAGGCCTGATTGCTTCACAGGTACCTTGAAATATTGCTTTCCTGGGGATGCAGAGCACAGGCACTGCAACAGTGATAGTTACTTGTTTTCCTCCTTTGACCCTTTTCTGTATTGGACTGAAGTGCAGCTGGTCTGGAGAGTAGCAAGTAAACCTAAGCAGTGCTTTGCATTGTACGTCTTCTACACATAAAAGATTAATCTGTTGTCTGGTGAAACTTTAGTTGCTTGTTGCTGTGGATGGCTTTGAAATTGTGTCCCTACAGTCTTTTGCCTCTCAAACTTCCTTGTTTTGGGTAAATTGATTCTAGCTTGAATCATTGAGCATCCAATCTCCTTAAAGAGGTGATTTCTGTCCAATTAAGAGACATGAAGACAAGTCACGGGTTAAAGAAAATGTGACCTGAGAAACTAAAATAGCTATCACTTCAAACTTTAAAAACATGTGTTTAACCTTCCTAAGATGCTTTTGCTCATTTTTGTGAGCTTTTGGGGTCAAGACTAAACTTGTAAGAGAAAAGTGCACTTATCTATGCGTTAAAATTACAACAATAAGCATGTCTCTGCACACTTTAAACCTAGTCACTGATGCTGTATTTTATGTTCAGCATTAAGTTTTATAGATAGTGGAATGTGTGTTGAGAGGGTTATTTTTGTTTCATTTTCTTTTTAATTCTTAAGGTTCTTTCAGATTTCATGAAGAGCCAGATCTCCTAAGATTCTGAGTTTGTGTGCCCTGGCTTGTCTTGCCTTGTTTTTCTAGCTGCATGGCCTCCAAGGTAGTCATGCAGCTAAGAAACCTTGGTAATGCTTAGCAGCTTCCTTCTTGCTTATCTGCTGCAGTGAATTTTGTGGTTTTGTAGAGTACCAGTTTGTCAGACTTCTTTCGTGTTTGCTTAAGCTTACAGCATGAGCTGACCAAGCCCCTCTTGAATTTTGACTAACTACATCTGAGTTGAGCCATGTTTGGAATAAAGGTGGTTGGTGTCTCATGGCCTGCAAACTAAGCTTTGTGAGGAGGGTCAGTGTAAGAGAAACCTTTAGCCTTGGTAGGGTCCTACCTAACAGCATTTAAACATATAGGAAATGGCTCTGGAACACTTGTTCCACTGGGTGAAAGCACTGAAATGAAAACTCACTAAGGTAGTTTGATGGTAGAAAGCAGCAAGTCTCAGGACAGTGGCTGGTTCCCCCAGCAAACCCCAGAACTCTTGTTCCTGTAATGAAGGCTTGTGGTTGAGTGGTATGAAAATGTGTTTCAAATTTCACAGGAATATGTGGAAACTTTCTGACTTTTAGAAAAGCAGTAGTTCCAACCAAAAATGGACTGCTTGTTGCTAAAGAGGTCACTGGCAAACTGCAATAAGTTCAAAAACTTGAAGATCCTGTTGTTTAGCACTCTGGCATTTTAGCACTTTGGAAGGGAAAATTAGAAGTATATCCATCAGTTAAATGGAGGGAGAACAGTTGAATATTTGGGCTGTAGGTGGAGCCTATCTTGGGTACTAAGTTACCTGGAAGACCACATTCTAAGTAGTTTTTGACTGGCATATGAAACTGCATGTGTGGCACCAGTTCAGAGCTCCTCCAGCAATAAGGTTAGCTGGCAGTTTTCTCTCAGATGTACTCGACATGCCTGTCATAGAAGGGGAGAGAGACCTACCTCATCTTTAACTAGGGCAACACTCAAGGCACTTGTACCATGTTATAGCCTGAGATGATTTGGCCTTTGGTGCAGGAACTCGATCCAAGTGGAATGCCTTTTCCTCTGCTTGCGTGTTTTGGTCTTGCCCGCATGTAAATAGTGCTTTCATCAGGATCTGTACTTGTTTGCCAGTGTGGTCGTGTGTTCCCTGGGCTGAGAATAACAGCCATTTTTAATCATTATCTTGATGCTAAAATCTGCATTTAAGAGGCTGCTTCTGGCTCCCTCTTCTGCTGTGGAGCAGCACCCAATGGCAAGAACATAGTTCAGAGGGAGATGGGTGAGTGCTGAGGGGAAGGACAGGAATTATCATGCAGACCTAAAACACGTGGAGTAAGAAGGAGTGAGAGAAAAGGTTACCTGAAAGATCTTCTGTTTCTTCTCTGAACCCAAGTAAAAAACCCGTACTAATGTGTGCTTAGACTTTCTGCAGAGGATGAAGTGAGTCACCAGAAAGGCACCTTTTTCCCTATGTCAGTATGGCTTACTGAGTAGAATTTTAAGCTAAAGGTAGTACTTAATTAAGAGCTTTGTAGTAGCTAGTCAAGGTGCCACGGGACAGCTGGATTTTAAGGCTGCTCTGTTGCCCACTGTAAACTGAGCCTTATCCAGCATTCTAAACAAGACCCAGGGACTGACTTAATGCTCTCCCTGGCATGAATGAAAGATGTTGCTCTCCAGATGAGAGTGTAGATTTTAGACATTTAAGTATTGTGGTCTGTGTTAAACCGTACTTTTAATTCTCCCATTCTTTGTGCCAGCCCTTCTCCAGCCTTAGCCACTACCAGTAGCTGTCTGCTTTTTGGAGCATCTCACAGTTCATTAGGGCTCTGAATGCTGTACACCCCCAGACATAATTATGCTGCTGCCAGCCAGATTCCTTGCAGCTGTAGAAAGCTGTTTCTTCTCCATGCTTTTTCCCTTGCTAAATGGAAATAAATAGCCTGCTAAAGCTGTGGAGGGAGGAGGACTATCCTCCCTGCCTTAGTTCAGTGGCAGCTTGGGAGCGTGATGGTGAGTGCTGTGCTGTCTCCGCTCTTCTCTGTCCAGCTTGTTGTTGTCTCTGCTATTGCTGTGCAGGCCTCTGCTGTGGAATAAAAGTCCTTTTGTGTGGGACCACAGTGTGGAGCCTTTCAGCTGCTTGCTGGCAGTCCAGCCTGTTGAATTCCCAGGCATAAGCTGCTGTCGAGTGGAAGAGAGGAAAGCAGACCCACGCAGTCAGAGTGAGGAGCTTCTATCCCATTCATATGTTAATGCTTCCAAGAACAGAGCTGTCCTTGGGCTCTAGGACAGCCTTTCTTCCCCTCCTTGAGCCATCTGCTTCTAATCACAGGCTCACAGAATATGCTGAGTTGGAAGGCACCCACAAGGATCGAGTCTAACTCCTGGCCCTGCACAGGACCATCCTCAAGAATCACCCCATGTGCCTGAGAGTGTTGTCCAAATGTTTCTTGAATTGTCAAGCTTGGTGCTGTGACCACTTCCCTGGGGAACCAGTTCCAGTGCCCAACCACCTTCTGAGTGAAGACTTTTTCCTGGTATCCAACCTAAACCTTCCTTGACAACTTCAGGCCATTCCCTTGGGTTTGGTCACTGGTCACCACAGGGAAGTGATCAGTGTCTACCCCTCCTCTTCCCCTCATGAGGAAGTTGTAGACTGTGATGAGGTCCCCCCTCAGTCTCCTCTTCTCCAGGCTGAATGGACCAAGTGCCTTCAGCTGCTTCTCATAGGGCTTCCCCTCAGGGCCCTTCGTCTTCATTTACCTCCTTTGGACCCTCTCTAATACCTTAATATTAGAGATTAATATCTTTCCTATATTGCAGTGACCAAAACTGCCTGTACATAGCAAACTCTGATTCTTCTCCAGAAGCCTCATTAGCCATGTGCATCCTGCTGCGTGATGCACAGGTGACCTACATTCCCCTGAATTTGCAGGGGCTTTAGTCCACCTCTCCAGTTCATGTTCAAGCAAGGACAGGTTGAATAACTACAGGAACCCCAGTGGGATGATGTATATAGACTACATGACCCTAGTGTAGGTTTTGTCTTTGTGCGTGCCACCAATTGCATGCCTCTGCTGAAAACTGCATTTGGTTTTTCTGCCTGAAAGGAACAAAGGCCCTAATGCTGCTTTTGAAAGGCCAGAAGAAATGTCTGATCCAAGCCCTAAACAATTTAATTAGGGATGTGTTTGTGGGGAACCTATGTCTTTGGTGATGTATCTTGCCAAAGTAGAGACCACATCAGAAGGGAACAGAATGTACCTTCGGGCACTACAAAATTATATCAATTGACCTGGGCAATTGGGCAGCTGGTTTTCACAGGGCAAGTCTCAGTCTCTGCATCTAGTTGTTAGCCCCTTTCTAAGGGGGAAGCTCTCAGCAAGCCTGTGTTGAATGGTATGTGAAAACAGCTGACAGTGTTGTACTTTAGGAACCACGTCAACCTTAAGACAGATGTCTTCTTCCTTCCCCTTTCTTGTCCAATAATGGAGGTGACCAGTAGGTGCCTTGTTTGCTGGTATGAGACCAACTCCTGCGTCTTCAGGAGAGATGTGGGGGAACTTCACTGTGTAGACTTGCTGCACCCTGTGGCATGTCCCAGGCATTTTAGGGCACAAAGGGTGATGTCTTGATAGCAAACAGGGTTTGGAGAAACTTCCCCCTCCTTTTAACCAACAGTGGCACTGTACTGCAGTAGTCTTGCTGCCCCACCATGAGGCTCTTGTCTCTTGTCACAGCATGTCTTTAAAGCCTTCTTATTTACATAGCATGCCTGGTATGCTAGGGAACTACAGAGAGAGCTTACATAGTGGTGTAGCTAATGTCTGTGGTGGCTCTTTGTCCTGGCACAAGGGATAGCATATGGATTTACCCACTGCACTTCCTCTTAATGGTGCTACTCAGTAAAGAGCTGTATGAAAGGCCTGTCCATAGCTATCAGTGGAGTAGGAGCAAATCTTAAAGTAGCACAACCTAGCAGGGTGATTAATGACTTGCCCAGGAATAGTACATTTGCATAATAAGTGAGGGGTGTACCTGAAAATGGAGCTGTCTTCCTGATTCCTGGCAGTTACAAACCTGTCAGAGCTGTTGCATTGTATTTTGGCTATACATGTTGGCTTACAAGTAGCTGAAAAAAATCTGTTGTTTATAAATAGCAACAAGCCTTAAAGAGCTGAAGGAGAAGAAAGAATATTACACACATCCACTTAAGACCTCTTAGATGCCATATCATCTTTCTGTTCACTGCAGCAGGAGAGGCTGGTGGCCAGGGCATTATCTTTGTCTGAACTTACCTCTAACGTGTTCCCAGCCACTGGTAAATTGTCATGGGTTAGCAAGCATAGTCCCAGAAGTGATGTTCTGCAAAGGGGTGCTTACAGCTTCCTCTGTGATCTGACAGAACCTATCAGCTGGCCAGTTTGAATATGGACAATTCTTTAAGCCACTTAAAGTTGTGACTGCCTCTGTGATCCACACTTAAGAAGAGAAACCCTGAGGCAGAAACGCTTTCTCGTTTCCGGTGCTGGGACAGGTGGCTGCGGGCTCCGTGCGGGGGCCAGTGGGCCCGGCCCAGGCCCTGCTTGGGCCAGGCTGGGCCAAGCCACGGCCATCCTGGAGCCGATGGGCCCTGTTCCAGCCGTGGAACCCCCCCACAGCCCTGCTGTGTGCAGCCGGAGGGGCTCGGCTCCCTCCCCTCTCCACTTTGATAAGCCACATTCCAGCTGCAAGGCCTAGGTGAGATTAACCCTTTTAGTGCTGTGAAGAGCTGAAAACCTGAGGGAAGAGAAAGAGGAGATGCTTAAAGCTGAAATTCTGTTGTGAAGCTATGATATATCAGAGTATCCCATTGTAATTTCATGAAGATATGGGGGGTGGAGTGTTCAGCTCGTGCTTGTTAGCAAAAGCACCTGCACTGAGATAGGCAGATGCTGACACAGCTGTAATTTCATGAGAAGTTTGGACAGGGAGAGATGGACCAGATGAGGACTTTTGCTCCAAATGGGAAAGGAGAAA
>NW_024581101.1:1275747-1333260 GCF_017639235.1 Corvus kubaryi
CCCAGAGATAGTCCTAATGATGAAGATGATGAAGACCCTTTGCTCCCAGGGAAGGAGAAGGGCCTCTGTTTTTGTTTCTGAACAGCTCAACCTTAAAATTGTACCCCAAAAAACTTCAAGAGTGGACCCTTGAAAGCAGTTGTGGGAAAAGCTGCAAGTCGGGGTAAAGGACTCACACGCAGGCAGAGAGACTCCTCTTCCTAAATGGACTGAACGGTATTTGGAAGTGGGCGGCTGTCTTGTTGTGATAATGTGTTCATAACATGAGCAAGAGAGACTCCTCTTCCTAAATGGACTGAACAAGGTTATTATGGAAGTGGTAAACAGACTGAACATCTTAAGGGTTGTCTTTTTACATTGTCAGTGGGAGAAGGGAGGAAGGTGGGGGGAGGAGAAGAGTTCTGAAGGTGTGGTGTTTTTTTTTTTTCCTTCTTTTAGGTCTGTTAATAAACTTCTTTATATTCTTTCAAGTTTGGTGCCTGCTTTGCATTTCTCCTAATTCTTATCTCACAGAAGATAAACAGTAATGAGTATCTTGGACCAAACCACTACCTAAATTCAGTCCATCTGAGGATCTTGCTAATCATCTCTCTTTCAGGTTGTCAAGACAATTGGTTTGCGAGAGGTCTGGTTTTTTGGACTTCAGTATCAAGACACCAAGGGTTTCTCAACATGGCTAAAATTGAACAAAAAGGTATGTTTGCTCCAAGATTTTGCTTGTCCTTGTTCTCTTCTCTGGGAGTGCAGGGGCAAATTCAGTCTCCATACTTTTGTCAGGGATCTGTTCTTGCCTATCCATGTACCTCAAGTACTGCAAGATCAGTGAATTGGTATTGTGGTGTCCACACACTCCCTCCCCAGGGTATGAGGAGTTGTGGTATCTGACCTGGTCCTGCATCAAGCTCTGTTTGTTACCTGGCCAGATCTGTTGCCCTTCCTGGTAAAATGTTGATGTGGTGCTCATGTGAGCATCTTGGCTGGGGAGAAACCTGGAAAGTAACTTAGCTACCACTGGTCTTAACTACTGCCTTGTGTAAGTCCAGCGGGGAGAAGTGATGAGGTATTTTAGCAGTAAGTAATTGAAAATCCTTGGTTTTTTGCCCACCCCCTTCTGCATTGGAAAGGAGAAATTTTTTTTCCAGTGCATGCTTGTCTTCCTGTTTGTAAACTGCTCCCCTTCACTTGGTATATAGGCTATAAAATCTGCTAACTCTGTTCCAGGTAACAGCACAGGATGTACGTAAAGAAAGCCCCCTGCTTTTCAAATTCCGGGCCAAGTTCTACCCAGAAGATGTGGCAGAAGAGCTGATCCAGGACATCACACAGCGCCTTTTCTTTCTCCAAGTGAAGGAGGCAATTCTGAATGATGACATTTATTGTCCTCCAGAAACAGCTGTCCTTCTGGCTTCTTATGCTGTCCAGTCCAAGTATGGAGACTTCAACAAAGATGTGCACAAGTCTGGCTACCTTGCTAGTGATAAACTGCTCCCACAAAGGCAAGTGAACCTGCATAGTCTTAGACATTCTCTGTCTTAAAGGATTTGTGATTTTTAAAAATTATTTTTTAAGTGTAGGGGGTGTTTTGATTGCAATGCTCAGAATAAAATATAGCCTTGTGCCACTCTGAGCATTTAGATTAGTATTCAATTAATTAAGAGCTTTAACCTTAAGCTTCGTATTGCTACTCTGAAACCCTAATCAGAAGTAGTGAGAGAAGCTGCAAAACAAAATACGCTACAATGAGAAGAAAAACTGAAAAAAATCTTTCATTTGTTAGAAATCTGAATACTGACCATTGTGTGTCTGTCTAGCCTTTTAATAAAACTGTGTCTCTTGAAATATTTTTGTGGGGATCTCTCATGCTAATGGAGTATTTTATGAAGCATTAGTATAGAGTGATGTGATTGTGTGTGTGCCTATATGTAGTGCTTGGTTTTAAACATCCCACGTATGCTCTTTCTAGGGTTTTGGAGCAGCACAAGCTTAACAAGGACCAGTGGGAGGAGAGGATCCAGGTGTGGCATGAGGAACATCGAGGAATGATAAGGTAACTGATGCAGTGTGAAACTGCTGTATTTAAAGTAGTGTTAGTGTGTAATGTATGAATGCATACAAAAATCTGTGACTTGCTTCAGGATAAGTTAGCATTCTTTAGGTTATTTTGCTCTGAGTAACAAGGTTCACATGCCTCTGCACTTGCTGGTCCACATCAGCTGGCTGTTCTTAGTAAAACAAGACTGAGTTTGCAGAGTTTGTAATTATCTACTAGGGTGATGCTTAGAACCTTTGCCAGCTTGTTGCTGCTCTCTCCATGTGGGAAGATAGCACCTTCTTGCTCTAATGGCTTAAAGACTCAAAGAAGAATATCTGCTTTCTTTTTACATGCTGCAGAGAAGATGCTGTCTTGGAGTACCTGAAAATTGCACAGGATCTGGAAATGTACGGCGTGAACTACTTCAGCATTAAGAACAAGAAAGGCTCTGAGCTCTGGCTGGGTGTAGATGCTCTTGGACTCAACATTTATGAGCAGAATGATAGGTAAAAAACCCCTCTCTCTTCATCATTGCCTTCAGCTCCTTTACAATATAAAGTCATTCAAAATCAATCTCTCCTGGAATTCAAATCTTTGACTAAACTCCACAATTTCTGTATAATTCCTGGCTGTGTTTTTGACATTGCTAGAATAATCCATAAAATGTACTTCTTTAGACCAACAAATACAAGAAATTGGCAAATCTTTCCAAGATAGTTTCACTCGTATCCCTAGTCTTCCTGCCATAGATGCATTCTCCAGTTCTGTTTTTCATTTAAAAAACCAAAAAAAGTGGGATTGAAAAACTGCTTCTTATGTTTATATTTCATCTTCATGACTAATTTTGTCTGCTGATTTCAACTATCATAAGAGCACTGAAATATGAGGGTGGATTTGGTATAATTTTGAGCTTTATATTCTAAGTCAAGAATTTGGAATGACTTTGCACTCTCTTATTTCTTCTTGCTTCCCATTTCTGCAGGCTAACACCAAAAATTGGATTCCCTTGGAGTGAGATCAGAAATATCTCATTCAATGACAAGAAATTTGTTATTAAGCCTATTGACAAGAAAGCACCAGTAAGAAGCAACATTCATATTAAGCTATTAAACATTCAGCTTCTTAGCTGAACAATTTCTGTGGGTTTTTGGGGGGTTTTTGGGGGGCTTTTTGGGTTTTTTTGCACAGTATTTTTTTATCAATAGCCTTAACACTGTTGTGAGCAGGGAGACCTGTTCAGGGCAGTAAAGTGATAATTATGATTTTTTTTCTGGCTAAGAGGGTAGAAATTTAGTATAAGCTTAAGCTTTTAAGGTCAGTGGCAGGGAGCAGCTCCTTGCTTAGGGTTTCTGATTCACTCAAGACTGTTCAGATTCTCTGATAACACAGCTAGGCATCTGGGGTAGTTCTCTTAGCTGTGGATGCTTCTTTTGCAATGTGTTGGCTTTAGTAGTGTGTGGGATGATCTTTTGCAGGTTTTCATCCAACTTAAAGCAGAAGCTTTAGGTCACTTTGTAGGGTAGGCTAGACGTTGTTTTCCTTGCAAATTTATATTGAATGTAATTGCTTTCATCTTTAAGGCCTAATAATTCCCTGTGCTAGCCAATGCCTTCTGTTCTTTTGGTCATTCCTGTTGCATTGCTGCTTGGAAGCATTTCCCTGCTGCTGTTGCTCCTTTTTTAACAGAACAAAGTTATTCATCCATTGGTTGTAACATTTAACACCCTTTCTGGCATAAGCCAAGACATTACATTCGATGTGGATGGCCAGGCTATTGTATAGATTATTGAAGTGGGAAGGAAGGTGGGAGAAGGCAGGGACTTGGTGTGCCTGAAAAACCAGCCCTGCTGCTGTTTGTAATGAAATGGTGATGCTAAGATGCTGTGTGCTTGCTGCTAGGGTTGTGTTACAGTGAAACCCAGCACACTGCAATGATGCATTGGGTGCTTCTGCCCTGGGTGTGTTTGTCAGGTTGAAATCCATTCCAAAAAGAAGTGTCTAACTGCCACCACCAATTAATTAGACATTATTAAGAAAAGCTGGCTGGCAACTCTAAAAAGCTCAGGGTCTTGGGAGCATAGTGCATACACAAGGGGCTTCTTACGCTGAAAGAACAGGTCTAATGCTGCCTTTTTCTTGTCCCAAGGACTTTGTATTCTATGCCCCTCGGTTACGGATTAACAAACGAATCTTGGCACTTTGCATGGGGAACCACGAGCTCTACATGCGCAGACGTAAACCAGACACCATTGAGGTGCAGCAGATGAAGGCACAGGCTCGGGAAGAGAAACATCAGAAACAGATGGAAAGGTTGGTAGGGTTCTCAGTAACGTGGGTGTGACTAATCACTGCAGAAGTAGCATCATGTGCTAGATAAATGGCTGGCAGCACCTTAATCTGCTTGAGCCAAAAATAGAGCAGGTTGTTTTCTGCTTCAGTAGGTCTAATGAGTTGATAGTAATGGTACTCATCACAAATGTGACTCACCATTACTTTCTTGGACTTAAAGGTTTGTCTGTCCGTTTCATGGGACTAATACAGACCTTGAAATGTGGAGATTTCCCTTATAACACTGCTATTATGAGCTTGTCATTGAGATGAATGCCAGCAGAGCTTTTTAATTTGCACTTCTATAAAGGGTTACATCTGGAGTAAAGCTCATTATCTGGGTGCTGTAGGGCATATCTTGTGTGTGCTCTTTTTGTGTGTTTGCTACTAAGTGCTCCAATCTGGGTGCTGGTTGATTTCAAATTACATTGTGACTTCCTTCCATCAGAGCCCTGCTGGAGAATGAAAAGAAGAAGAGGGAGTTGGCAGAAAAGGAGAAGGAGAAGATTGAGCGTGAGAAGGAGGAGCTGATGGAGAGACTCAAACAAATTGAGGAGCAAACCAAGAAAGCTCAGCAAGGTAACAGGAAGTCTTTCAGTGTTTCCTTAGATGATGAAAAGTCTGAGTGAGAACAGTTCAAATAGTAAAGCTATGAGCATCTCTGAGTAATTTGGCTCTCCAGTATTGTGTGCTAACTGGTGTTAGGGCCCTGGTTTAGCCTCCTTAAGCTGAATGTAAGCCCTCCATATGCAGCTGCTGAAAAAGATTTGCATTAAAGAAATGGGTAACAGCCAAGATGTCTCTCTTGGCAGCGGAAGTACTTTGCCATTGTTCCTGTGCTGGCTGGAAGCTTTATCCCAGCATGTCTGTAGAGGAAGGAGTCAAAAAATGTAGCAGGGATCACACCAGCCATTGCTGTGGTGATGTACTATCTAATTGCTTGGCTAGAGTTAGTGTGGTGTTGCCCAAGCAAAATACTGGATTCTTCTCTGCCCTTAGGTATGTAATTTTGGGATGGGTGCTTCCCCACAAATCCATTGGGGGTGGGCCTGACTTTTAGTCTTCAGCTCCAGGTAAAACGTGAAGGAGAGGAAAGGAGACAGTTGCTTGTGTCCCTCATTTACCTGTCCCTCTGAAGTAAAACCTTTGTCCAGACAGACTTTCTTCTTCTACTGCCATTCTTTACTTGATCTGTCTTGAAATGTGCTCCCCTATTTTTCAGAATTGGAAGAACAGACCCGCAGAGCTCTGGAGCTGGAACAGGAGAGAAAACGAGCTCAGGAGGAAGCAGAGAAACTGGCTAAGGAACGTAGAGAAGCAGAAGAGGCAAAGGAGGCCCTATTGAGAGCATCCCATGATCAACAAAAGACCCAAGAACAGTTGGTAAGTTTGTGAACTAAAAATCAAGTAGGGAAACTAGTGAAAGGGGAAACATCTAAGCTTTTGAAGCAAACCAGGCTATGAATATAGTGAGGCACTATATTCATAGGTTTTTTAATTTTTAGCCTCAAGTAGATGAACAGATACATAAATACAAGTGTATTTGTACAGTAGATTTGTATTTCTTTTTGCCCTTTTTTGTATGTGATAATGAGAAAATTGTTGCCTTCTGTGGTTTGGATTCAAAGAACTGAGTTTTGTAGCTCTGTTTTGGGGAGAAGGAAAAAGAACCAACCCAACAACCAAACAAAACCCTAACCACAACTAATTGCAAAACTTTTTTGACTTCCTTTCCTCTTTCATCATGGAGGTATTGGTGGAACTGAAGTTAACAGGAAGGCTTGCTTCTTGCTGAAAAGATGTGTTTTCACTCAGGACTTGGACAAAATGCTTCACTTAGCAAGTACCCTGGGTTTTGTTTCCACTAAAAGCCTTTCTTCTGCAGGCTGCTGAAATGGCAGAACTCACAGCTAGGATCACACAGCTGGAGCTGGCCAGGCAGAAGAAAGAGAGCGAGGCACAGGAGTGGCAGTATAAGGTAAAGCAGTCTGAGCAAATGGCATATTTTTTGTGGAATTGCTCTTTGTTCTGGGTTGTAACCCAAACTCCTGCACTAGATTCCACATGAGACTCAAATCCTGCAAGCTTGAGGCTATTGTAAATATGCAGCTTTGGTTTTCTCCATGGAATGGGTGACTTATTCTAACTCCATGTAGCAATTTTTGACTAATTAGGCCTGTAGCCCATTTTCTATTAACTGTAACCATTCTTCGAATCTCTGAAGTGTTACCCAGCAGAGAATTTTTCAAGTGGCGGTGGCTGAGTAGCTTTGGAATATACCCCTTCAGAGGTGCAAGATTTTCTGTAACAAGCACCAAATGGTGCTTCTGTGAGAAGTCTCAGGCACTCAGGATTATACTGACTGACTCACTGTGGCATATCCTACTGCAGGCACAGAAGGTGCAGGAGGACCTAGAAAAGACCAAAGAGGAGTTGAAGACTGCCATGAGCACCCCTCATGTCACTGAACCCATGCACTCTGAGAATGAGCATGATGATGAGCAGGATGAGAATGCGGCAGAAGCCAGTGCTGAGTTACGATCAGAGGCCACCATCAAGGACCGCAGTGAGGAGGAGCGCACCACTGAAGCAGAGAAGAATGAGCGGGTCCAGAAACACTTGAAGGTAAGAAGATGGCAGCAGAGTGTGTGTGTGTGTGTGTGTGTGTCTGGGTGCTGCTTCTACTTTTCTCAATATTTATTGCAGCTGGAAGGTATTACTGTTATTTTAAAAATGAGGGGAGAAGCAGGAAAGAGAGATGATAATGATCTTGCCAGATAGCTGCTTAACCATTGAGTAGAGAGGCAGATCTTGTCTCCTGGCTCTTTACTTCCATTTCACTGAAAGTAGTGAAGTATTTTGAAGCAGTGCCAACAAGTAGCATCTGTCAGATGTAGTATGCTTTGTGTGAGTATTGCCAACCATCTGACAGCTGTTCATAGCCCTGGCTGCAATGAATTGAAGAACTTGGTCTGATTTCTATCAAGAAGCTGTCTCTAACTGTTGAGTCTGGGTTGCATTGCAAAACCCTGGGAGTAGCCCACTAGAGACAGCAGTACTGCACCATCTTCTTGTAAGGAACTCCAGTGTTCTGGTGTTCAGTTGCAAGCATTTAGTTGTGCTGCCTGACTTGCACCGGGCTTTGCTCATTCTGCATTGTACTGTGGTGGCTACATACAGACAGAGGGGTAGAGGTGCATTTTATCTTCTACAGCAAGTTTCTTTTCTGGTGGAAAACTAGTACTTCCTCAAATTCTGCAAGATGCTCCTGTTGTAGTCAGGGATCCCTCCAAATGGCCATTCTTTTAAAGTACAGACATTGGAGACACTCGTTCTTAACTGTGTTAGGTAAAGATAAATAGGGTGACAGATTGCCTGATGTTTTCTACCTTCAAATGTTAGGCAGAAGTATTAGCAACTTCCATAAAATCATAGATCTGTTTAGGTTGGAGTGGCCGCCATAAGATTATCTAATCCCACTTCTTTGCTCAAGCAAGGTCTGCTAGAGTAGGTTGCCCAGAAGAATACACTGGAGCTTGTCTGTTTCCTGTCTCTATTGATATTGAGTCTTTATGAGGATCAGCAGGAAATCTCCATCTCCAGCTTTGAGTCTCTGGCATGTACTAACTTGTTGCTGTCTGTTTCCCCTCCTCCAAAGGCTCTTTCCTCAGAGCTGGCAAATGCTCGGGATGAAACCAAGAAGACGGCAAATGATATGATCCACGCTGAGAACATGCGTCTAGGCCGAGACAAGTACAAGACCCTCCGTCAGATTCGGCAGGGTAACACCAAGCAGCGCATTGACGAGTTTGAGTCCATGTAAACTCTCCCCTGCACCTGCTGCCCTGCACTCTCTTCTCCCCTCTTCCCCATCCTCTCCCATCATTCACTCATAATCGTGCTATGCTGGAACCACTACAGAAGAGTGACCATGGTCTTATTTATCAAGTTTTGGGCAAATGCTGGAGTTAAGTGACAGAAGAAAAATAGTAATTGCGTCTGCCTAGGGTAGCTTGGGAAAGCAAACATGCATTGGGGCAAATCTGAAGTTGTTTGGCTTGGGGTAAAGTCTCACTGTGTTGGGTTTGGTATTGCCCACTGAGATGGCTGTGTCTTCTCCTGTTGTGTGGGGAGACCAGCAGATGCTTGTACTGCATTATATACAGTCAAGAGCTGACAGTCTGACACTGTGCCTTCCTACTAACCTGTGCAAGCTTCAGGATTAAGCTTAATAGCCAGGGTCTGAAATTCTGACTTAACACAGAGTCTGAATCATGTAGTTAAAAAGGGGAGACTGGAGCTTAGGAAGAAGGATTGAAAGTAAAATATGAACTTTCTCTCTAAAAGACCAAAGCTTTTGTCCTACAAAAATAAGCAGACCAAACAGATTCTGTGGTGTTCCTGCTGGTGTTACCTTTTGTTGCTTAATGATGGAGCTTTGAATTTCCTAATAATGAGGAGGCCTTTGGAGTATTTCCACTGATACAGTGTGGTTTGAAGCCTCGAATTCCCCGCTTTCCAGAGGTTTTGTCTCTGGTCAATGGCTTTGTTCACTATCATTTGTCTGACTTGAATGTAACCAGTGAGGCAGAGATAGCTAAAGTACACAGCCTTCCTTTTTGGTTTTGCTAATGAAAACCTGAAGTGGGAGGCAGAAATGTAAAAGACTAAAAACTCCTGTAGCTGTATTTTCCCTTGCTGAACAGATACTTTTCTAGTTATGTGAACAAGATTTCAGGTTTTTCCATAAGAGGCCTTTTTAGCACATAGTTGGTGCCTTATGACTGTGTATAGATCTACTGTAGCTCAGATACCTTTAGTTTAAACTAGATGCAATCATAAAAAGTGATCAGCAGCTGGGGACCAAAAACTACTCTCTTATCTGGGTCATGTACAAGACTGCATCTGTCTTCCTGGCTTCAAGCAGCATTTGAGGGGAGAGGATCCTGAGGCACTTGTCCAATTGCTTTCTTAATCCTCACTAGCAGTCTGCCACATCCCTGGTTCAAGTGCTTTTCCTTCCCCGGGAGGATGCTTTGGCCTTTTGTAGCTTTGAGAACAGAAGGGTTTCTCTTAGAAATGGGATACAAATGGTTGTGAGACTGGTCCTGAGAGCTGCTTGTGCCAGTTATTGTAATAACCATCACCTCCTGTCATCCAAGCTGTCCATGCTGTAGCTACCCAGAATCCTCCCTGCCATTTCTGTGGAGGAAATAGCCATGTATGCTCAGGGTTGAATTGGATGTTGCCTTGATCCCTCATAAAAGGAACTGTTAACCTTCAGAAGTGTCATCTTAAAAATGGGTTCCACCTAAAGTGAAGTCCTCCTTTGTTTTGCCCTCCTTGGATTAGCCTATCCCTATAGGAAGTCATTAGGCTAGCCTGGGATTTATTTTCTTGCCTAGCATAATCCCAAATTTTGTCACTTGCTCAGTTTTGTTGATTCTCCTTTTGTATGATGTTACTGGTAATGATGATAGAAGGAAAACATCTGAAAACTGGAGCATTTTCAGCTCCCTAGTGTATGAAAAAGGGCAAAGGGGGACTGTGCCAAAAAAGAAATGTTCATGATAGTGTTAACAAACTGCAGTATTTCCTCAAGAATTCCTTGATGGCTGGAAACAACCTCACCAGTGCTGTGTTACTTTATTTTTTGAAAGCAATACAAGTCTGTGTGGTGATTCATACAAATACCAGCCAACCTCTGTTAGAAGCAACACGCTAAGCTATGCTCTTAAACATCCAGGTGTGTCATGTGGGAGCCTCCTTCTCGCCCCTGGACACAGAGTGCTTTTGGGGGGGCACATGACATGGCAAGCTTTTTATTGGCCAAGAAAAATATGCCTCAGTACTATGAAAGTCACAAATGGAAGATTGCAGTTAAATTTGTCAGAACGTATTTGCGTATTTCTGTACTGAAGGTGATTGGCATTGCCTCTGCGTGAGTCTCGTTACTGGGGAACAGACAACTTTTAAACTTCTGTTTTGGTGCTTTAAAGCTGGTTCTCAGCACTTTGCTCTGTCCATGGCAACTATTGATGCATTTGAGGGGAGAAAAGCCTATATAACATTTTAATAATTTCTTAACAAGCTGACGTATGGTGCCTGGAATATGTGTTCAAATATAAACCAGTAAACCTTTTCTGCTTTGATGGGTCACACAACACTGCTGAGCTCTCATGTATTATGATGTTGGCATGACTTCTGTTCATATGGTTTTTTAAACGTTCTAGTTCCACATGGTCCAATATAGGAATAGAACGGCTTGTGCCAGTGAGTCCACCTAACTCTTTGTAGTTGTTTCAGCCCTGCCTTCTTTTTAACCAGTATTATATTCCAGTGGTATCTAATGATATTTGATTTCAATATTTCTAGCTATGCACAATTAGAAAATATTAGTCAAGGGATGGAGGGTATGTTTATGGTCCTCCTTCCCTTGGAAATGTATACTGTGTAATAAAGATGATATTTTGCAAGAAAACTAATGTAAGAAGCTTTCAGTATTATGGTGAGATTTGTAGACACATTTTTTATTTGTTAGAATACAGTGAATTGTTCTTCCTCTTCATGTTCCAGTTTAATTGGATAACTACTCCTCTTGGGGGTGGGGGGAGGGAAGTACTTTATCAAATGTTTGCCTGGCTTATTTTTTCTTGTTTTATTTTTTGTTACTGTAAATTATGTTGAAGGTTTTTGACCAGTTGTTGTACTGGATTATAATAAAACATCATTTCCTTAAGGTTGTGGAGTAATTCACGGGTCCACGTGCTTATCTGCAGAGAGAACCTTGATTAAGACATGTTTTTCCTGTTCAGAGGAGTTGTTAAAATCCATACCTTGTTCTTCCTAAAGTGCCAATAAAGTTCAGAGAAATTCAGCAGATTGTGTCTGGCTGGTTACTTAAGGTTTGCTTTAAGTCCAGTGCTGTGTCTCGTAGCTGAGCAGATCTGCCTTGCGGTGCCCAGAGGTCAGCCTGGTAGCTCTCTAGAACATAAGGAGATCTTACTTGCACCTGAAAAGGAACTGCTTCAATAACAACCCCTTCCTCCTCCCCAGCCCCGCCGGCTGCCCAGCTGGAGCCACTACTGGATTTGACATTTCTCCATGGAGGCACTGAGTGTAAATGTTCAACTTGCAAATGGACTGGCCAGATGGAGGGGGAGGAGGTGCTGTGGGTGGGCGCCTGCTGTGCCGTGCCCAGGCCCGTGTGCATCCAGGTTAGCGTGGAGGGTGGCTGGGCCTTGGTGCTGCTGCTTGCACCGACACCCTGACAAATCTGTCCTGCTCTCAGCCTCTGCTGAGGATTTCTGCAGTTTGCTTCCACAGCTGCCTTGCTGTGGCTCTCTACCTGTTTCCCAGTGTCTCGGGATGGGTTCCAGCAGTGGAAGAGTGGCTGCTGCCACCTTTCTGCTAATGAACTGTGTGATCTTTATTTGCAGCTGCTCTCTGTGGTTGTGAAGAGGGGCCTCACAGAATCTCTGCCTAATGGTTGCTGCACTGCAGAGTAAGGTGGAGATTTCATTGGAACATGTCAGTGCTCAGAGATCTGGTGCTGGGGAAGAGACCTGAACTTTTCTATAAACAAAACATGAAGTGTGGAGCAATAGAAGCTTCTGCAATCCTCGCCAGGCATGGTTTGGATCCAGTTTCTACAGGTGAGTCTTTGTTCCTTCCTGCCAGGAAAGAGCACTGGAGGAATTGCATGTCTCCTTTAATCCTACAGCAGCCTTCAGTCAAAGGCTGCACTGGTCTGGAAAGGCTGATTCTGTTCCTGCTGTTTCTAGTGCCCTTGCTTCTGGTTGGGGTTTTGGGAGTTCCCCTTCTGTTTTCTTTTTTCGGTTAAAGAATTTTCCCATATATGTTGCCACGGCGACAAATTGCTGGGTGCTTGGGAGAAACAAAAGACCTGGCCACAGAGGGAGGGGTCCAACGGGCTACTCTATTTCACCTGGGCTTGTGGGCTGTTGTTCTCAGAGGGAGACTGCCATCGTTGTGGAGGGAGTTCGACAGTGCTGCAGGCTTCTGCTTTTTCGGCTGCCTTCCTTCTACCTTAGGTGGAGCCTGCTCACTGGAGCGGCTGTTACACTGGGACCCTAACACCCCACCTCACTAAAAGAGGGACCTTTTCACCATCTGCTCAGGTGCCTCAGGGAGAGACCCCGGGATTCCCAAGCCCGCCTTTCCCTGCCCCGCTGGGAGCCAGGCTGCGACCGTCCTGCCCCCGCCGTTGCTTTGAGCCTTCGCTACTCTGTAGCCCTGCACACCCTGCCTGCCCAGACCTCCGGGGGCTCCCACCGCAGCTCCGGAGTTCCATACATCTCCTCTGCCACCCAGGGATTTGTGCTCGTCCCTGCTATTCCAGCCTGCTGTTCCTGAGAGTCCGGGATCGGCTGCCCAGGGGTTTGTGAAGCCTTTGTTCCATCCCTCCCCGGGATCCCGGGGCACCAGTGCCGCGTGCTCCCCGAGCTCGCTCCGGAGCGCCCCCTGCAGCTGCGGGGGAACCATCGCACCTGCCCTGCTCACCGGGAGCCGCCAGCGCCCCTGCCGGCTGCGAGCGGAACTGCACCCGAGGGGAAAGGGCCTGACAGCCGAGAGAGGCTGGTGGTGGGTTCTGGCTCTGTTTGTTGTTGCTGGCACAGTTATTGTTGTTTGTTTGCCTTGTCATATATATATAGGTAAAGAATTGTTATTCCTATTCCTCATATCTTTGCCTGAAAGCCCCTTAATTTAAAAATTATAATAATTTGGAGGGAAGGGGTTGCATTTTTAATTTCAAGGGAGACTCCTGCCTTCCTTGGCAGACACCTGTCTTTCAAACCAAGACACTTCTCAATGGACAGTACCTTAGAGGCTTGAGGCTTAGTAATTCTCCATTTGGGTATATCTATATTCAGTTTGTCTTTGAAGAAATGAAGTGCAAAGCATTGAAGGCTGAAGGCTGCTTCTGTACAGGACCATGTTGTTAAAAAAAAATCCACACTACCCTCTTCTTCTAGTTTGTTGTAAGGCATTCTGTAGTTTAGAATCAGAAATTTGCATTTAACCTCTACTTTCTGTAAACAGCTTCTGTTGGATTTGCTAGTCTGCCTGGGATGTTTGAGATCCAGTTTAGGCTATATCTACATATGTTTGGAGCCCAGCTGCTTTTTTGTGTGGGACAGGGGCAGACTAGAGCATAAAAGGGTCTTAGAAGGCTGGGGGACTAGAAACACTGTCTTTTTGCAGATTCTGCAATGTTGCTTTATTAAGCAGTGCAATTTTTTAAGAACTCTAAAGAAAAGACAAAGTAACTGTAGAGTAAAATTTTCATTGAGCTCAATCTGTTTGGTAGACTAATTCATTTGGCCTGAGATGCACTGACTCCAAGTAGGACAAAGTAACTGCAGAAATGAGACTCAGTTTGCTTCCTCCTTCTCTTGTTTGCTCTTTCTAAAGCAGGGAATTGCAAGGGCGTGATCTCCAAATGCTGATTTGTTTTGATGCAGGAAAGTCCTGTAGGGATTTCTCTAGGTAGATGAAGAGCTTATTAGTTGCTTGCTCAGGATAATATGTTTGCAGGGAAGCACAAGCATTTTTCCAGCATCCTAAGCTTGGTAATGCAATGTACAGGGTAAGGTATGATAATTGTAGGCAGTTGTATGGCAGCTGCTTGAGCACCTACAAAGGCATTCTTCAATGAGAAAGCAGAGAGCACCTGAGGCATGGCTTGTTTGCCCTGTACCATCAGTGTGACTGTTCTGTTCCCTGCCAGCTTTGCAGCTATGCATAACTCAACCTTGGCTGTATAGTTTAAATGTCTTATACCAGGGCATGTAGTCTCAGAGCATGTGACAATGGGCAGAGAACAGAATTCCGCTGTGACTGATGACAACCCATAACTGTTGCATACCCATATGCAAATTGATGCCACATGTGATGTTAAAGTCTCCCTTGCAGAAAAATAACTTCTGTAAGAAAAATGCTGCATCCCTGGAAATGTTCAAGGCCAGGTTGGATGAGGCCCTGAGCAACCTGGTCTGGTGGGTGGCATCCTTGCCCTTGGTCAGGGGATTGGAACTAGATGATCTTTATGCTTTCCAGCCCAAGGCATTCTGTAAAAAAAGGTCTGGGCCTCATTGTATGAAATGCTAGGCTGAGGCTGGCTTTTGTCTTTCAGGGCTTGCAGTTCTAAGCGCAGTTTGTAGAAAAGGGAGCAGGTCCCTCTGTCCAATGCCTAAATAAATATCTAGCTCCAGGTGATGGGTCTCTAAACATTATTAGCAATTTCAAGATGGAGCTTTTCAGGACAGATGTCAGGATGAGGAGGGTATAGCAAAAAGTGGAGGAAAGAATAAGGAGATACTAGAGAAAGAGTAGTGCTGAAACTGCAAAAAGTAGTACTGGATGCTTGTAGAAGGGACTGTATCTTCAGCTTCTGGTCAGAATACACTTGCTCTACTCACTAGAGCAGCTGTTAATACACAGCTTTCTGGTGAGTAGAGCTAATTGAAAAATTACAAGCCCCCATGATTGCTATAGCCTGTGGTTGTGCATTATCCTTTAACAAAATGCAGGCCAGGATTGGTCTTGAGTCCACAAGCTTGACTGAAGGGGGTGTGAAAAAAACTGCTCTTGAGCTGGGAGGTTATGGTGAAGGCTGTTTATACCCCACATGCAGCAGTATTGCACTCCCATCCATCTTTGAAGCATCCTTGACTGGATGCTTGAAGGAGAAGCATGTGCAAGTGAAGGTCTTGGCTGGGGCACTGTAACTTCTTAGTGGCCTTCACCCAGCCAGGCAGCAGCTGCATTGTCAGAAGTGGCTGCTGTCCAGAAGCCCTGTTGTGAATTCACTGTGCTTTCTTGTTGCAGTGTCAGCCCATCTCTGATTGCATTTCTGCCCTCCTGCTTCCAGTGGTGAGAATATGGTTCTTGCTCCTTTTGGTTGTGTCATTCTCAGAAGGTTGCTGGACATCTAGGGAAGATTAGAATGAGGCAAACAGTTTTGTTTGAGAGATGTAGAAACTGAGGCATGTTTACAGTCTTCTCCCCAAGCCCCCAGCCTCAGAGGCAGTATCTGCGACTCGAGCTCACTTGCGTGAACACTTTGCCCCGGGTCTGTGCTCAGTGCATCTCTTTTGAGGCAGCAGAAGCAATCTGGGCTTGTGGGCTTCCAAAAAGTCAAACCAGTACAAGTTGTTCTGTTTGCTTTTATTAGCAACTTGGTCTGAAACAGGACAGGTGGTTGATGGGTTTTTAAAGTGACAGTGGGAAAGGGGAATTTTAGTTTTTTTTCAGTGCTTTAGTTCTGTGTCAGCAAGCAGCCCATATCTGCTTCTCTGCAGGAGTATTTGTGAGGCAGTGGGCTTGGTAGGAGGGGAGGGGTAAGCTGTTCTTGCTTTTCCAGTTAATGAAGGCTGCCTTCTGGAAATCTTCATTATTCCCAGGTCTGTGTGCCTGCTGTTCTGACTACAGTCCCTGAGACTTCCCCCATGGGAACAGCATGAGCTTGTCTCTGTCTACACCTAATACCATGGGCAGTAACTGAGCCAGGGCAGGTCTGTTTGCTGGCAAGAAACTCTAACAGTGGTCAGAAGAGCTGGGTTTGGTATATCAAAAATCCAAGTATGCTTCTCACTGTGGAGGGCTGCAAAGGTGTTGTGTAACTTTTGGTTGTATTAGGACAGTGCTTACTGTGTTTACTTCTTTGTGCAGAAATTGGGGCTGAGGTGGAGTTAATGGCAGCTCATAGGTGTTTGGATATTTGCATGAGAGTCCCTAGACTAGGGGGAGGGAGGGCCAAACTCTTTGGTGTGTAGTACAGAAGATATTGGACAATGTATTTCAAGCTAGAAACCCACTTCCTTACCAGCATGTGCCAACACGTGACTGGATGTGCAGGCATAGCCACTGCACTGATAGTGTGGCCTGCTGGCAAGAAACCGGGGAGGTGGGGGGCAATGTGCCTGTGTGCACTGCTGGGAACTTGGTTTCTGCCAAACCATTTTTGAAACAGAGCTAAGGGTTCTCTTCAGCTGTGTCTGGCCTGCTCATAAAATATATCCTGACCTGTGAAGCAACATTTTGAGGTTTTTTTTTCAAAGCAGTGGTATTTTTGCTTAGTTGGTTATTTGGTTTGGGCTTTTAGTTGGTTTGTTTGGTTTTTTGTGGGAGGGGTGGTTATTTGCAAAGCTTTCTATTTTTGTGGCCTTGGCTAAATGAACAATGATTTGCTCTGGAAAGGAGATCTTGCTTCTACCCTTTCTCAGTATTTCAAAGACCTTAAAACAGACTATCCAAAATCTCTAAGGGCCTGATTCTCTCCTGCCCCAGCAGAATTGTTTTGCTTTCACCAGGGAGCAGTTGTCCCCTTTGCTGCACCTCGTCTCCCTGACTTCCCTCTTTGCATTGGCCTCTCTTCCATCAGGTGACATTGACCTGTCACTTGCTGTGCTCTGAGTTCTTGGCAAGGAGAGAAGTCAGTGCCAGACAAACACACAAATGTCCTTGCTGTGGAAACTGCTGTGCATATATCTAATGTATCTCTCTCAACTCAAGGTTTTCTGGAAAGATAAGATGCTTTGTGGTTTTATGTGCTGTGGCCCTTCTCCTTGTGTCTCTCACAGCAAGCTTTGCTTTCTTTCTGTGGAAATGACTGAGAGAGAACTGGGCTGCCTGCTGCATCTCTGTAGTGCCTGAAAAGCAAAGGTGGAACTGGTCAGAGTCTCTTAGCTGCAGAGGCTGCACAGAGTGGTTTTATGTTTGGGGGTGAGATGGAGCTCAAAAATTTGACTTTGCAGTCTGAGGCGTTTGGGGCAGCTTGTAGGAGAGAGCAAACCACCTGGAAAAGTTGACCTGAGAGTGAGGGGCCACAGAGTAGGGACACTAGCCAGAGCTGTGTTCAGCTAAAACAGACTGCTGGCCTCACTGACAGCTCTCCTCTGTGATACAAACAAGGATGGGGAGGGAAGCCTTTGAAAGATATTCTGCAAATGATTTGAAATGAGGTATTTTTACATAAACTGGTTTTGAGGAGTAGGATTGCAGAGAAGTCCCAGTGATCCTGGGCATGGCTGGGCCGTCTGATGTGCACCCATGCCTGCTACATGGCATCCCTGCTTTGGCATTTTGCCAGTGCCCTGCTGCTCTCAGGGACACCCATGGTCACCTCTCAGTGAATTGGGGATAGCACTCAATTTGGATTAAAATCCCAGAGATAGTCAGTGTTCAGCCCACCCCCCCTGTGCCCAAAGCTGTTGGCCTGAATGAAACCTAAGGGGCAAATCCTACATCAGAAAAAAAAACCCAACCCAAACATTTGTAGGACAAGCAGGGACTGGCATGAGGGTTCTGTGAGGCTGTGATTGCTGGTAGTCAAGTTTATCGCATATTGAGCTGGGAAGTGTCACCCATGTTCAGCAAAAGGAGCAAGACTTTGGTCAGTGATGCCCTGCAAATAGGACTCTGCACTACTTCAGCTCATGTCCCTCCATAGTCAAGCCCTGTATGTTCCTCCTATGTTTGTCACCTTGTGGGAGCAGTACTGTCCACTCAGGAAACAGGGGAGGCAGAAAGAAGTGATTCTGTGTGCTGCTCTACCATATGCAAAGTGAACACAGGGAAGCAGACAGGTGATTTTAGAAATATGTTTTCCTCTGAAGAGATTTTTTTTTTTGTTTTTTAATCCTTTATGTATTGCCCATGAATTTGTCTCCACTGGAGCTGCCTGAGGGGTGTGTTTGAATGCTTGGACACTTGCCTTTGAACTGAAGAATACATTTTCCTCCCAGCTTATGGAAAATACTTGCATTCCTTGATGTCTTTGATGCTTTTTTCAGAAAGCTTAAGCACCCCTTTCCAACCCTTCCAACCTGAAAGCTTTGGCTGGAAAATTTTCATTTTGGAGCAAAAAGCCAAAACGTTCTGGTTATCTTCAGAACTATGAATCCACTGTCTGTGTGTGTCTGTTGAGGCAGACATTTTCTTATGCTGTAGTTTTTCCCCTGTACAGATTGATTAGAGAGTCCAGTATCAACTTTTTTTTTGCTTATACTAGCTACTAATATGGTACTGCATTAAAAAAACTTGATTAGAACAGGCATCCTACCAAATGGTGAGCTGTTAATTTGGTGGAAGGAGCCATTCAGGCTCTTGAGGTGGGAGCTGTTCCCTAACTCCACAGAAACCAAGAACTGAAACTGTCTTTGCTGTTGTATTTTTGCCCCTCGGGTTCATATTGATTTACTCTGTAGAGGAGGGTGGACTAAACCAGTGACCGTGTTTCTGGGAATAAATTAAGAGTTTTCTTCTGCAAGGCTTCAAAACTTACTAGCATCGATTATCACTTAGCATGAAATGAATGATACTTTCCTGCACCTTTATGGTACTTTTCAGCAGGGAGTTTAGTAAATGAGCTAAGTGTGGCTGCTTCTTACCACCATCATGTGAAGTAAGTGAATATTCACATTTTAGAGGCGGGAGCCTGCTCTATTGGGTAAGGCAATGATATGGTTGGATGGCATATTGTCAGGAACAGAATTCTTGTGTCCTGCTTTCACCTTATTGTGTAGGAACTGGTGTGCCCCTCTCTCCTCAAGGCAGCAGTCATCAGCACTCCTGCCTGTCTGTTCTTCCAGCCTTCAACTTGCAACTCCTTGTATGATTAGACATTACAATGAATATTTTTTCTGAAATTGGATTTAGTTCTGGCTCCTAAGGGAAGTCTGTAAGAAGAAAGTGAGCATTGCTTGGAAACTGGCATGTGGAGGTGATGCTTCTTCGCATGTTACTGTGCTTCAACCAGTTCAACCCTGATTGGCTGGACTGCAGCAAGACCCAGGCACAATCCCCTTTGTCCATCTTTCCTTCCTGTTTCCCCTCCCTCCGCCCTCCCTCCGCCCCCCCTCCGCCCCCAGGGAGGCTGTCCTACTCTTTTCTTTTTTTTTTTTCTTTCCTTCCCCTTCCATCCTCCCCAGCTGTACTTTTAAGTCCCTAATCAAGCTGTCCTTGCACCAAAGGACAGCTCAGGAGACACGGAGTGGGGCCCACAGCAGTAGGATGGCTCACAGCATCTTGGGGCTCATGCGGCCCTTGTGGAGTGGACTGAACGTGAGCAAAATTCGCCTCATTTACCTCTGTGGTGTCACTGAGCAGCACCACAGCCCAGCAAAGTGGTGGTCAGAAAGAGGCTTCAGCTCCACGAATGGGTTCCAGGATGCCCCTGGGGAATCAAGGTGAGTCACATGCTACCTTGCTGCATCCGAAGGGACGGGCATGCGCCTCTGCCTTGCCCCGTCACAGGGAGAGGAAAGATGCCAGTGTAGCCATGGCGTGGGAGGAATGTGGTGCCAGGACCCAGCCTGAGAGGTGCTGCTTCCTGTCCCTGGAGCTGTGGGGACCTCTCAGAGGTGCTAGTCCCTGCCTCCAGACCTGTGGGGGCCACAGCTAGTGGCTGGGAACCAGCTTGCGAAGGTGACAAAGAGGCCCAAGTGTCCTTTGGCCCATTTCCACTGCAGGAACTACTGCAGGCTCCCTGCCAGCCTTTCCTCTCTCTACTTTAGGGATAGTTCAGGAAAAGATAGTAAAATAAATGCAATTTGTAGATCTCCTAGACTGGTATGATCTGGGCCAGACGGTAATCTGCTAGGCATTGAGAGAGAGATCCAACCAACATCACATAAAATACAATAAACCATTTTGCCATCTGATCTTAGAGAAAAGTCATAGTGATAATCCTGCTTGGTGGGATTTATGAAGACTCATTATCAATGGGATTTCTTCCTAATTGGTTTGTTGCTTGTGAAGTTATCTCTGGCCGTACTTGTAGGCATCTTGCTGGTTTGTATGGCCTTGGAAAGTATCTTTTAGGGAAAACATTGACAGGGGGAAGAACTACTTTCTTGAAACCTCCTTCACTATTTTCGTGTATCACGAAAGGTTTGAGATTTTTTTTTTTAAAAGGGAATAATCAGTTGGTATACACTGAATTTGCAGTGTTGAGTTTATCACATCCTGGTAAGATCTTTCCAAAGCTTTAACCATGTATCCTGTGACAGTAATGCCATTGTAAAATAGTTCAGCCTAAATGAAGCAAAATTTAGTCCAACCAATTTTGGTGGGTTTTTTTTAAATCCTGGTTCAAAATTACTTAAAAAAACGTGAAAGGAATTTTTTCATCATTTTGAAAACACCAACAAAAGAATTCAAAAGTAAATAACATAAAAAGCTGAAGACTTTGTTTCCAGCTTTGGGTACCCACAAGCAGATGTCTTTCAGAAGAGACTTAAGCCTGGGACTGATTTGAGGGCTATAAAGACAAAGAGACCAGTATGCAAGTCAGTCTGTTACTGGACTGAACAGTGAAAACAGGGAGTCATCAGACTGAGTTTATGCACCCAACAGAGGCACCAATACTGGCAACACAGCCAAATACCTTAAATATTCCCTTCAGCCAGCAAAGAGGGGAAGCTCCTTGAAGGTGCTCTCTGCATTGTGGTCACAAGTGCTTGGCATCATCCCTGCTCTTGAGAAGAGTGAACTCTGCACCCAGGCTTATCCAGAGTCATGAAGGGTGTCTCACAATAGCATCTGTCCTTCCTTTTACCTAACTGGATACTCTGTGTGCTGTCCCTGCCTGCAACTTGGCTGCCTTGGGGCCCGTGTAACTGGCAGCAACAGCCAAAGCAAGGTTGGAACTCAGAGGAACTGTAGGGAGCTAGATTTGTGGGAGGTTGGTGCAGAGATTCTCCTGCAACTATGTTGGCTGAAGCTCTATGTGCCTCGAGGATAACAGGAATTAAGTTTTCTGTCGATAAATATGCAGATGTCTTTGGGGATTTTTTGATCCAGCAGTCTCTGCAGACAGTCAGCTCTCATTATTTGAGAGCTATATGACAGTCTCAGAATATACTGTCTTGGTGAGAAATTCTGAACACTGCTGTCAGGGTAGCAGCCTTCTCCAGACTGGTGTGAGAGCCTGGTCAGGAGGAGATGAAATGGATGCTGTTTCCCTCTCATTTGTAGGTTCCCTTTCTGCAAGTTATCATTAAGAGAAGCTGATGGCCATGTTCCTAACTCTTGGCCAGATTAAATGTTGCAGGCTGTCAAAGTAACTGGTAATTTTTCCTGAACATGGATCACATCAACTCAGAGGATGTTACTCATCCCTGTAGCTCTGTAAGCTGGGGCTGAGCATGTCTTGCCACAAGAAGGCTCCCTGTGATGGAGGTAAGGAAAGGAGTGGGCACTTCATGGAAGAAAAAGCAGCAGAAAAGGAATAATCATCAAGTAATCCCTGTGGGAAGGAAAGGGGAAACAAAACATGAATGACAACAGCCCTTCTAGCAGGATTAGCATCTGATCCTGAGCACTTTGCTTGTTACTGCATCACTCTACCCAGGATTAACATCCCAGGCCTGGGACTTGAAAATGCTCTGCCTGCCTACACGTGCTCCCTCTGCCAGCCAGCCCAAGCAGAGGCAGCATGTGCAGAGCACCTGCACTTGTTTGTGCACAGATAGACATTTATTCTGAGGGCTGTTTGATGAAGTGGGAAATATTTTGGGGCAACTGAGATTTGTCTGCCACTGAGAACTGATAATTTGAATTTTTTCTGATGTGCATGGTGTAATCCTTCGAGAAAGTGTTTGCATGCACATTTCCTTTACATACCATGTCTCTAGCACTCAGCCAAAAGACTTCAATCATGGATGTGCAGAAAAGGGTGGACTCCTGATTTTTGCAAATTTGTCTTGCAGCTCTGAGGATCAGGTGACCGTGCATTTTATAAATCGGGATGGAGAGCGACTTACGACCACAGCCAAAGAAGGGGAGAGTTTGCTGGAAGTGGTAGTCAATCAAAACTTGGCCATTGATGGGTTTGGTAGGTGTTCCAGAAGGATATGTACATGTGCTGTTAGGACCAATGGGTTTTTAGGAATAGTGCAACAGTACATATGCCACTGTGTTTTGCCAAGACCATAAACAAGCTTCTCTTCCCCACCGGCTGTTTGCTGGGTGGCTCACCATGCTGAGATGGCAGTGTAACCTCACACAGTCACCACTGGCATTCCAGCAGCCTCTGTCAATGCATTTGGCTGGATAGAGCTGATGTAAAAATTTTAAAACTGACTGTAATTCTCCCAGAGAAGAGGCAGGCTGGAAACATCTGTTGTGTTTCCTAGCATCTCTTTTGATGTGCTGCAGATCTGTTAAAGGGCGTTTCCTCACACTGTTCCTAAAGATGGTCTCTCTCGCCCCCTTATTTTTCCTGATTTGCTGTCATTCCCTTGTTTCTCCACCAGGTGCGTGTGAAGGGACATTAGCCTGCTCTACCTGTCACCTCATCTTCGACAGGGACACCTTCCAAAAGCTTGATGCCATCTCAGATGAAGAGCTAGACATGCTGGACTTGGCATACGGGCTCACTGACACGTAAGCCTCCCTGCTGATGGCAGTAGGTCCTCAAGCCTCTGAGGCAGATTCTCACTATGTGGCACCTATTTCCAAGGGAATGGAGCTTGTTCTGTGTTATATTGTGCCTTGAGAGCTGCCTTCCTTTGAGGCACAGGAGATGTTTAACAGGAGCTTTAGTGAAAACCCATCCTGGACCAGACATCCCAGTGTGGGTGGGGAACTTCTCCCTTTACTTTGGGAACAGAGGAGCCTCACTTCATGTTTTCTTCTCAGATCGCGCCTTGGCTGCCAGGTGTGCATTAAGAAGTCGATGGATGGTCTGACAGTGCGGGTCCCCATGGATGTGTCGGACATGAGGAGGCAGCTGGAGGTTGGAAAGCAAAGCAAACAGTAACTGGAAACGGTTGCTGCACAGCTTACACCCACAGTTAGCGTGGCAGGGTATTCAGCTTTTGGTTGACACTATTGCTTTTTGTGGCTGGCTTGCAGTAGACCAATAGAGGTCTGATTCAGTATAAAAGGCGTGTTTGGCAAATCTCTTATTTAAACAAGGCACAATGCTTAATAGGGTCTTTGGTATGTATTTTAAGTGCCTAAATGCTCTGCTAAATGCAACTGGATTAAAGTGTGTGGCTTTATATTTCCCTGGGTGGGTGTCAGTAAACATCTCTGCTGTATGTGACTCTCTTTCTCCTTTGAAATTTAAGAATTCTGCTATTCTGAGTAACTGCTGAGAATTTTGCAAGGCTTGGCTCTTTAAAAATGGAGCAGACTTTTCCCAATTTGGGAAGCTTAAGAAGAGATTGCTGTTTGCAAGTCAGTGTACTGATGGGCTTGATGATGTAGGTGACTTGAGTTTGGTCAGCAAGAGCATACTGAGGACATTTGTGTGCTGACAGTTCCTGTAAGCAGGAACCACTTCAATGAACTTGAGATGTTAAGGGTTCCTGAATTGTTCTGTGCCAGGAGCAGCCACTATCTCCAAAGGTTAAATTTTCTTACTGCTGTACTATCACACATGTCAAATAAAATTGTAATAATGAGGCTTTTAGACCTACAAGATGCACTATTGTGGTACCATGAGCCTGGCTGGAATAGAATGAGTTGGCCGGAAATCTGGTTGGCTGCATTAAGCGCAGCACTGCCAGCTGATCAAAGGAGGTGATTGTCCTGCTGTACTCAGCACTGGTGGGGCCTCACCTGGAATACTGCATGTAGTTTTGGGCACTGAATATAAAAAAGACATTTTTTTGTTAGAGTTTGTTTGTCCAGAGCAGGACCATGAGGACGATGAAAGGTCTGGAGGGGAAGTCTTACAAGGAGCACTGAGGTCACTTGGTTTGTTGAGCCTGGAGGAGGCTGAGGTCAGACCTCATTGTGCTCCTCAACATCTTCACGAGGGGAAGTGGAGGGGCAGGTACCAATCTCTTCACTCTCATGACCAGTGATGGGACTCAAGGAAACGGCATGAAGCTGAGTCAGGGGAGGTTTAAGTTAGATGTCAGGAAACGGTTCTTCACCCAGAGGGTGGTTGGGCACTGGAACAGGCTCCCTAGGGCAGTGGTCACAGCACCCACCCTGACTGAGTTCAAAAATGGTTTGGACAATACTCCCGGGCACATTATGGCATTTTTGGTATGTCCTGCAGAGGGCCAGGAGTTGGACTCGATGATCCTGATGAGTCCCTTCCAATTCAGCGTATTCTATGACTCTACGATTCTGTGATTGACGAAATCTCGGAGTAACCTCGGGGTCTGGGCCGCGGGGCTGCTGTGCGGCGCTGCGGCGCCAGGGGGCACTGGCGGGGCGGGGGCGGCTGCGAGGAGGAGGAGGAGGAGGAAGAGGAGGAGGAGGAGGGCGCGGTGGCGGCGGGGCTGCTGCGCTGTGCCCGTCCCTCCTTCCTCTCGCGCTGGCCGGTGGCTGGGCCTGTCTCGGGAAGCCACGACTGCCGTCTGTGTCTGATGGTCTCTGGGCACCTCCATGCCTTCCTACTGCTGGCACCACCCCTGCCCCTCCCGGCATGGCCTGGTGTCCCTGTGGGCTCAGGCACAGGTGATGAGTGACACCCTGAATCCCCGCAGTAGGCCTTGTCTTCCTCTCTGATCCTTCATGCAAAAATCGATACAAATTTTTATCCATGTCAGAATTTTATTCTTAGCAGAGGGGTACCTGCAGGAAGGGTTTCCTGGCATGGGCCAGAACCATATGCTGTAAGAGGTGAAGGCAGCAGGGTGGATTTTTTTCAGGGCCCCAGCCTTGTTTGGGGACCACAGATGTGGTGATGTACTAGGGCTTCAGGCTTGTGACTGGCATGTCACAGGGTAGCCCTTTGCTTTGTCATACATCAGAAAAGTCTTCCAGGCTGTGCCTGTTTCTCCCAAATCCCTTCTCCTACAACTTGTCCCAGGTTTACTGTGAAAAAGCAAAGAGAATAAATATGGATTAAATGAAAGCAGTTAAGCCACCACCTTCAGTAGCACTTCAAGTCTCTCCCCTTCCTGATGCTGCCACTTGCAAAGGTGATCTAGAGCTTTGCAGTCCCACTCCTCGGTCCCCACCTTGTTGTGAGCTTGAAGCTGGACCCCAGGCTGCTGCTGGAAGATCTCAGCTCTCTGCACACATCCTGGCAGGATGGCAAGGGAGGGAGCAGCTTCTGGCTCAGAAGGGTTGAATGACTGCTGTTTTCCTCTTCAGAGTGTAGGTGACCTCTGAAGAAAGAGTTTCTAGGACAAGCTGTTACTATTGAAATGCAGAGAGTCAAAGTAGCCCGTGCTACTCTTTGGTGGGGCTGTCTGTCCCATTGAAGGTGCCATGGGATAATGGAGAGCCCTCTGCACAAGGGAGCTAGCTACCTGCAAAGGATGAGGGAGAATATGTCTTTGATTGCCTTTCAAAAGAAAGATTGCCTTTCCTGACTGTTGAATCATCAGAAATAGAACTGAAAAGGTTGAAGTAAACTACAGCTGCCTCGGGCTCTTCTGTTATGTTTCTGTCAGCCTGCAGGATAAGGAAAGAAATCATATATCCTGAGCAGAAATAAGATGGGGCTGAACTGCATGAGTAATTTCTCTTCAAGGCAAGTGACCTGGACTTGTTTGGCCTTGGTCTGTACTGGGAGCAGGCCCTGAAGGCGCCTCACTTCCTGTGTGCTGACCGTGTAACACGACTTCCCGAGAGCCTGCACCCGATGGGGCAGTGAGAGGGGCTTTCAGTATGTGACAGGCCAACGTGGTCTAAATGGTCTGCAAAAGGGCAGAGAAAGAAGGGAAACCTATTTGTGTCTCAGGGCTGTACATTAAGGGAAAATGTGGCCTTTCTGGAGCAGAAAGCCAACCAAGTGTCTTTGTATTTATTTCTTGTTATGAGCAAGCTGGGGGCTGTGGAACATTTTCAAGACTGGTCTCTGAGTTGCATTATTGCCTAGCTCATGGAAAAGGAGTGCTGTAAATTTCCAAGCCCAGAACTCTGGTTTGTACTACGTTTTGCAGGGTTTTGTTTTGTTTTAAATAAAGGAAAATGCTTAATACAGAGCTGGGTTAGAGCAGCTACCCAGGGAACTGTGCTCAGGCAGCCTAAGATGAGGCAAGGAAAACTGTGTGTTTTTTCCTGCCTCTCCCAGTGTTTCTATAAACTAATCTCTAAGTTTCTTGTGTTCCTTTTAGGTGATGCAAATTGTGAGCTCTTACTCTGCATTTGGTTCAGGTCCCCTTTGTTTGACCTGAGCCCAGCCACTGAATTTACAATCTGTTAGCATGTTTAGAATACAGAATAATCTCTTTTCCAAGAACAGGCAGACTTTTCTTATAATATTTAGTGCTGTTTCACCTTGAAAAGACAGGAGTAAGGCCTAGACTGAGGTGCTGGCAGAAGGCTTCTTGTCAGTATGGCCAACCTGGCAGACCTGGGCTGGGAGGTGAGTGTGTTTTACAGCAGTTCAGTGCAAATGGTACCATCCTGACACAGGGGCGAGGGGAGCAAGAGCAAGGAGAGAAAAGGTGACAACACCACAATGACAACTTGTGTGTCTTTTATTAAAACAGTTACAACTGGAAAAAAAGACTGTGGATGCCTTGTTGCTGTTCTTGTGTGAGGAAGATTATAGTGGTGGTGGAGTTGTGTTAAGATTATATACACCTTTCATTATACAAGGGCCACAAAGGTGACCTGGGACAGATTGTGCCACATCTGAGAGTTAAACACCCTTCATCTAACAAAACAAACTGTATACACCTTGGAAAGTGGGCTCTAGGCTTTCCCCCTTTTCCCTTGCCCTAGTATTTGATAATGTGAATTTGGAGTACTGGGCCAGGTTTCTGTCACTGACTCTCAGAGGCACCTGGCAGATGAGTGGAGGATCTGACATTAGATAACTTTACACAGGTGGCTTTCCCCTCTGTGCAAGGACTGAACCATGGCAGCTGTCATGCAGCTCCAGCTCTGGCTATTTGCAGACACTCAGCAGCTTGCAGGGGTACTTACTCCACAAGCACTACCTTTCAGTCATTAGGATTCATGTATTTCTCTTCTCCTTCACCAGTTCACTGTTCACTGAGTAAAAGGATTGTCTCTCTGACAGATACCACCATAGAAAACTCTCACGTAACTTTCAAATGAACCATCCCAAACCTTTTAACCTTTGAGACTTTTCCCACTCTTTTCTTAAAACAACCTGTTAAACTAATGTGGTGCTCTCAGCATCTTTTTAGAGCTCAGCTGGCAGTGTTACAACCCTCTAACAAGTCCCACTAAGTCTGTGGCACTTCTGAGCATGGTTTTGAATGGAATCATAGGGATGCTCCAGGAGTCCACTAGCTGCATCTCTTTGGTCCTTACCAGCAGCCTGCTTAGCGCATCCCTGCCTGGAATTTCCCCAAACTCAATTCTGCTGGAGCGCACTGGGCCACATTCTCTGCTGAGTGGGAACTCAATGTTTCTCTGAGCCAGCATCTGTGATGAAGCCTGGACAGTTTCACTGTATGGACTGACAGCTTTCTGGCCAGATGTGACTTTGCTTCAGCATCTACTGCACATCATTCCTGACAACTTCCACAACTCCTTGACCTCATGCCAAAACCAAGCCCTGCTCAAGTCCCTCTCAGCATGACTAGGAATTTGATTAGTTGCCTCATCCACACTGCCTCTAGAAAGGGGCATCAGCATTGACAGAATATTGTCAACTTTCACTAGGACTGAAACTCCTAGCTACTGAGCTACTCCCAGAGGACACTGAAGAACATTCATAGCCCTGTCAAAGTGACAGTACTAAAATCCTTTATAGTAACTGTGTCTCTGTCAAATGCTAACTTTGGGGAAGGTACGAGAAAGAAACAATCACTGCAAAATTAATTCCAGAAAAAAGCAATCTTGGGTTTAAAATGTTACATATGCTGTCTGTCAGTAAACGCTGGACTTTGGACTCTGGGCTCCAGCTGCTGATTTTGGAACCCAGCCTCAACAAGTAACAGATGTGGGCTGTGAGCTAGATCACAACAGACAAAACAGATGAGCAGAGTGAAGCAGCAGTGATTTCTGGAATGGAGGTGAAGGATTTTCCTTTGGATGAATGGTGATGATGAACAGTGAATAATGGTGGGTTTTGTGCAAGTGTAAAGATTTTTAACTAATTCTTAAGGAGCAGTAGCTGCCCCAGTTGTCCAGTCATCCACACACATCAGCAGCTGACTGGAGAAAATAAAGCAACATTTCTCTTTTCCTGCTATAAAAAAAAATGGAGTCAGGCCCTATACAGGTCAGCTAATTCATGGACAGGGAGAGTCTGGTGGTATTCAGTCCACTACACACCCAGCCAGTGTGGTCTCTGCCATCAGAAAAGGGCAAAAAGAAAACACAGCCCCTCCCCCCCCCCCCAATGAGTATTGAACCCCATCATTACATACACATCCTGATCATATATTACAGAATATTTTCTGTTGCACATACACAAATATTTAGTTTCTCCATCTCCATCACCTTAAACAAATGTCTCTTCTGCAAACACTGCTGTGTCATGCTCCTCTGCAGTCACCTCTGCCAGAGGCTGGCTCCTGAGCCACTCCACCCTGCTCCGGAGGAGTTCCTTCTCTACTGCTTCCACCTCTGCTGGGGGACAGGGCTCGGTTTCATCGTGCTTGAAATACTCCTTGATGGTGTTTCGGATGGCGTCAGGGAGGATGATGCGGATGGTGTGGCTGAATGTGTCAAAGCCCTTGCTTTGGGGTGGCGCCTGCGCCATTTCCACTGGTTGTCTCTCCAGCTCCTTGGGAGCAGAGGCACTTTGGGGGCTTTCTCTGTGCTCAGCCTGCAGGGATGGGACTGTTGGTTTATGGTGGTAGCGCCTGGAGATGGACTGCAGGACAAGGGGGGTGTTCTGCCCATAGAAAACTGTCTGGGGGATGTGGACTCTCACAGTCTGCAAGCTCTTGGACAGGCTCTGCTCACTGCTGCTGCTGGGTGGGTCTCTGCTGCTGGTGTTTGTCACAGATCTCTCCTCTTCTCCCACTTGAGACCCCCAAGAGCTTTCTTTATTTGGGGCCACATAAAAAGTTATCTTGGTGCGCTTCAGGCTTTCCTGGCTCAGAGGGCAGTCATCAATGCCTTTGATTTCTATGTTCTTCACTGTCTTCTCCCTGTGCTGCTGGTGGCTGACCTGTGGGGATGTCTCACTGGATGGGCTGGCAGCTGGGAACTCAGGGTGTTGTTCAAACTCTTTGGTACAATCCTGGCTCCTGAGCCCTGGGCCAGGGCACCCTGAACAACTCAGCTGTCTCTCCTCTTCTTCCCAGTCAATGTCAGTGAATGGACTTCCCATGGCAGCTGTGCTCACACATGGAAAACTTTTCTGCTCTCCAGAGCCATGACTGTTCTCTCCAGCCTTGGGTTCATCCTTCTGAAAACTGTCCAGATTGCACAGATGTAAAGGCACAGGAGATGTGAAGGATTTGTGCCACTCTTTTTGGGACCTTTTGGTAGCCGTGGGAGACACAGCATGAAGCCTAGCAGAAGTGCCAAACATGAATGGCAGGGATGAGACATCTGTGGGACTAATTGCTGATGACTCTGAGCAGTAGGAGAAAGCACTGTCTAAGGAGCTGAGTGAGGAGGCAGAAGGGGAGGTGGTGGTAGAGGACAGGCTGGAGAAGCTGGACCTGTTGGACAGGCTGGACTTCCGAAGGCTGAGCTGCTTCACCCTGGAGGTGGTCTGAGGTGATTGCCACAAGTTCTGCCTGGCCATATTAACCCCAGGGCTTAGGCCTTCATCAATCAGCTTCTGGCTCTCCATCTGCAGCTGCCTGAGCCTGTGGATGTAGTCTGTGTGGCTGCTCATGATGGTGGCATCGCAGCTGGACTGGCGGGCCACTGGCTCATGGCTCTGTGCAGGCAGCTGGGAGCTGAGGCAGACGCTGGGCTCTGAGGAGCACCGGTCCCTGGCTGGGCTGAGCGAGCGTATGGAACCGAGGGAACAGAAGGAGCCATCCTCCTCCAGGAGCTCATAGCTGTCTGCACTGGCGTTGGTCCGGGCTTTGCTTTGGTAGCAGGCTGTGATCTCACTGAACAAGTCCCAGTCTTCCTGATCCTCATCAAGTAACAAGCTGCTGGGTGGTTCAAACATGGCATCTGTTTCAGATTCCAGGTGGTGCTTTGGCCCTTCTGGATCACAAATGGAAAACTCCAGCTCATCAGAGGAATCATCATGCTGAGCCAAACCTATGTCTGGGGCAGAGGACACAAATTAATTCGTTGCCATATATAAAGTACCTCACAACTAAAACAGGGAAATTATATCAAGCCCATAGAAAAACAAAGATGATCCATTATTCTCACAGGCAATAATAAAAAAATTCTGGCTGGCTTGATGACCTAAGTTTTCACCACTGGCCTGTATTCAGAGGATAGATAACAGAGACAACTCTCCATACAAACCATGTGGTTTAGCTTTACAGAACTAACCTGGAAAATAAAAAGACTGCTGGGACATGGCAGTGCTATGGCTAGAGTAGGCTTAACAGCAGCCACAGAGAAAGACAGCAGTCCCTGGGGACACACTGGAGGTTCTGCACCTCAGCCTTCTGCTTTGCTATCTCTTCCTGCCTATGCTTGAAAACACAACTGGTTTTCAGTGCTTTTCCTTAGAAGAAACATGAAGGTAAAGCAAACTCTTTTGTCTGAGGACTTTACCTATTAAAAGATTTTAAATATTTCTGGAAGATTTGCTACCACCAACTTACCCAGAGATTCTGCTGAGTTTTTGGACTTCTTTTTGTCAGGTCTTTGGAACAAGGAAGCAATATCACCCCCAAAAATCTCTCCCGAGTTTTCAATCAGAAACTGCACTAACAAGGCCACCTGGCAAAGACAGGAATTCACAGATTCAGTTTCATGAAAGTAGAGCCAGCCATTTACAGCAAGTAAAATCATACCCAGATTGTTCTCACTTTTTTTCAAAGGTGTAATTTCCTCAAGAAGCTGTTATTAATGTGGTAGTGCATCTGTATGAACACCTGAGGCAAGAATATGAACTATGTGAACTGGTACTGTGAGCCAGGTATAGCACATTCTACAATTTTCCTCACTATTGCTTACACCTCAGAAGCTACAAGCAAGCCTTCCTCCTTTCTGGTGCACTGTCATGCTCATTGCTTACTTTGTCCCAGCTGAGGTGGCAGTGTCCAACTTCAACTGCTCCAATTTTCTTGTGCTTGCTTGACCATACAGGCAGTTCATCTGGTAAAGCAACCACCACTTCCCTGTTCACCCTGGACAGTCTGAGGAGCTAAACCCCTCCCGGCATGGGCACAGCTGCACAGGGGAAAGGATGGGGCCTGGATGCCACTCAGCCAGCACTGTCACTGGCCCTATGCCTTCCTTAGACAACAAAAGGCAGTGCCCATAAAAAGCAGTGAAAGGGGCACACAGAGGTGAGGCCAAACCTATGGAAGATTACCTTCTTTGTGGACCGGCTCTCCTCTTCAGGCCCAGTGGGACTTGGTAGCCACAGCATATTGGGTGCTATGCAAAGAGCCAGGTTAAAGGCATTCATCTGATTCACTCCGGAATTCTGCTCAATATGATGGAGGACTCCAAAGAGGTGCCTGAGTAAGATGAGGTTGGCCTCTGGAAGCTGGTTGACTAGACTATTCAGGGGGTGGGAACAAAGGAAAACAGTGCTGTTCACAAACATCTGCTCTTTGAATACCAGAAGTTACATCCCAAAGCTTTGCTCCCTTCTGCCCCTTTGTACCCAGCCTGAGACATCCCCATTTGATAATAAGGTGAGTCTGTGTCACTCCCCTCTACCAACTCATGTGAGAGCCACAACTCTGCATCCATATTGCCCACCTGCTCTGGTCACAGAGCTAGAGGAACAAAGGACTTGGGTTCAGAGCACATGGGAGGGAACCCACAATGCCTTGAAAAAACAGGGACTGCCCAGAGGAGACAGGAGACAGCTCCAGGCCAGCAGCGTGCCAGACCACGCCACTGCCATGTCCTGTGCTATGGAGACCATGGAGAAAGAAGGCCCAGGCTAAACAGTAAGGTTCAAAAACTGAGCTGAGCTGTGGTTGAATATACTGGATATCCAACAGGAGGCTGATAAACTGTTCTTGCTCGTGGCAGCAGTTTCAAGGCAGTAAAGCTGTTTTCAAGGTCCTGGTCACCACCTTGACAGGGCTGTTTCTTCTAACTGCCAATATGATGATCAGCCTCATTTTGTGCACATAAGAATAAAGTTACTGTCATTGAAGATCTAATTCTGCTACCATTGATGCACTCCTGGTGGCTGAATTACTGTGCTTTTTCAGTTTACTTGTTCTGGTAATTTGAACTAATCATCAGAAAAGAATTTTTTAATGACTTTTCTGGGGTCAGAAATGTTAATGATGTTCAAAACAGACCCTTGAAAAGAAAATTTTCTGATCAGTGACAATGGCAATCAGCAATAGCTCCTCCACTGTGGCCTGGAGCATTTCCAGTAATCTCCCAGAAAATGAAGGCTATTCTTAGCGTCATATGCTCCCCCTTTTCCCACCAAAAGAAACTTTAACAAAGTCTTTTACAAACCTTTTTATAGCTTCAATCTTATGTGCCCGATTTTCTGTGTCCACAGCTTCCATCCACAGTCCGTGCATGTCTGAGGATAGAACACTGTCAGGTATATTTCGGAGAAAATCCTGAATTAAATATATATATGTAGAGCAGTCTGGTCAGTTTTGAATTCCTGGTTTCAGTTTCACAATGCATATAGTCACTGTTTATTCATATAAAACATAAGATAAGACATGACACAAACATGTTTATTCTCCCCTGCCACGCCCACCAAGCTGTCCTCCTCAGACTCTTCCATGGCAGCACTGCAGGATGAACAGGCAGTCCTCCTGTTTTGCCCCTTCTCCAGAGCAGGACTGACCTCCACTCCAGCAGAGGACTCAGCCCTGCGGCTCTGCACAGATCTCTCTGAAACATTTCTCAGCTAGGAGGACTGCTGGTTTTTCTCAGGGGACCATTCAACAACTCAATGTATGTCTTGTGTTGGAAAGCGCCTGAATATCAGGCCAGCAAGAACAAGGGGATGTTTTTTGGATACTTTGGTGCCTAAATTATTCTGACCAGATTTAATTGCCAGTGCAAAATACAGGCTTTTCCTTACTGAAACATGGGGCTTATCACAAGCTTCATCCCCCACCCACAACCCCTCTGCTTGGATTTAGCAGCTGCTTTCCTTTGTGCCTGCTGGTTGATCAGAGGGTGAAGGCTTGGGGTCCAGAGAGCACAGGTCAGCTCCTTTGACCTGTTTTTGGGGGTTGCAGAGCATCTGCACTCAAATGGTACGAGTCCTCCCAAACCTTCTGCAGCCTCTTCTCTGCATTCAGAAATGACAGAGAACATCTGTGCTGCTGCCACCAAAGGGTTTTATGCATATGTCAGTGCAGCATCTCTCAGGTTATTTGGCACTGTACAGACATCATGGCTATCTTACAGGTGGACATCACTGTATTTCCTGCTGGAGGTGGTTTGGTACAGGGAGATGCCAAAGGAAGCCCCATCCTGAGGGGCTGCACATGTCTGCATGTGAAAACCAGCATCACTGTGTTGGGCAGATACCTCTGTGTACAAAGACACCCCAAGCCATCAGGTGAAAACATTCCTTGCTGGAAAATGCTTTCTGTTCCCCTGAAATCCTCTCTACCCATAAAGACTCATTGCTTCCTTAAAGAAGGAAGGTACCATTAGCCCAGACAGCTGAGTTACTTGGCCAAACATACCGTGATGACTGCTGCAGCCACAAAGACTGACTCTCCATCTACCTGAACATCATCTCCAGAGTTCAGCTTCTCTTTCAATTCCTTGCAAGTCTTGGCATTGGCAGAACGTCTGAAAATGCCCCTAGTAGAAGGACCTTCATGGTACAAGAGGAGCAGCATATCCTAGGAGAAAACCCAGTTGTACTTAAGAGCCTAACACTTTACCCTCTTGTTTGTGTATATTATACATCATGTCTTGTAATGTAATTAGCATAAGACCAAGTCAGTAACGGGAAGAAAACAATACAAGAGATTTATCCTGATCTAATCAGGGACAAGAACCTGACAGCCAAGTTGCAGATACAGTTCATGTGGACATGCTTATCCTGTGACAAGTGTGAGCCCAGGGGACTCTTGCAGTGAGTGAGGTCTAGGCTATGTAGCATGGCAGGATCCACTGACATTACCCTTGTCAGCTGGAGATGACCTGGTTGGAGACACCCATTGAAACAGGACAGACATCTGTGAATGAAGTGATAGGGATTACCCAGGAGAGGGTTGTTCCCAACCTTGTTACTGAGCTGAATCTGAATCACAAGTAAACCATGGTCCTCTTCCTCATTCAGTCCTCATAAATATGGCAAGTGTCTTTAAATTTTGGGTTAAACACATCAAGTTTATGTCAAGACAAGCAGTCCAGGCTGCTGCTTACCATGATTGGCTTGGGAAGGATTCCGTCAGGACAGACAGAAGACAGGGACAGGCCGAAGAGCTTCCGTGGTGTGGTAGGGGACTGTGACGGAGGGCTGCCCGTGGGGGTGCTGGTGCTGCGGCGCAGGGCCCAGTCAATCAAGGACTTCTTCCTCTTGGTGTGTTTCTGCAGTGACTCTGAAAGAAAACACAGACTTTCATTACAGGCCTGTCTGTCCTCCTGCTGGCCAGTGAGTAATCTAGAGTGGAGGCAGAGTTCCCAGCAAAACAAGGACTTTCTACCCTCACCTGTTTATTAACTGCACTCTTAATGGGGATGGTTAGACAACATATGGCAGTGAAACCACTTGTTCATCTCTCAACCATCAGCAAAACTCTCAATCATCATTCTTCAGGGAACCTTGCTGTCTCTGCAGTGTAAGAATTTCTTCACTCTTGTGACCAGTGAAAGGACTTGAAAAAATGGCATGAAGCTGAGTCAGGGAGGTTTAGGTTAGATCTCAGGGAAAGGTTCTTCACCCAGAGGGTGGTTGAACACTGGAACAGGCTCTCCAGGGAAGTGGTCACAGCATCAAGGCTCTCTGACTTCAATAAGCGCTCAGGCAGATGGTGGGGTTTTTGGGGTGTCCTATCCAGGGCCAGGACTCGATGATACTGATGGTTCTCTTCCAACTCAGCATTTTCTATGATTCTATTACAATGACTTGCAGTTAAAGACTAATGAAAGACTGAAAGCTAAGTCTGAACATTTGCTCAGAGAAATGTCACCTCTCTGCAATCTCCTCCTCTTTACATTACATTCAGGTATGAGAGCAACTCTGGGATACGTGTGTGATGCCAGGAAGAGTTCAGCACTGCACTGGAGAGCAGTAAAGTCTCTATCTGCCTATATCACACTCCTGCAGCCCCTACCTCTCCTCAGCTGCATCAGAGCTTGGAGTCTGGGTTTCAGGACAAACTGACACTGTTTTTCCTTTGGGAGCTGAGTAAGGAAGGAAGCCTCTGTCCCATCAGCCAGGAGAGTGTTATTGTTGGTTCTTTGTTGCTGGTCAGCAGAGTCCCGGAGACAGCTCAAGGCGATGCTGAAGGGATGCTCGTGCCCTGTTGAACAGAGTTGTGTAAAGAGCAAGCAAAGATGCAGAGCTATGCTAAAAACTCTTATTGTTATTGGAAAATTCCAGCACTTATGATCACCATGATGAACGCTTAGCATTTAACAGACAAAATTCAGTGGTTTATTTTAAACTGTTTCTTCTATTTCTGAAATCATCCCCTACAGATCTGTAGCACTCTTCTCTATTGTTATTGTCCTCAAGTCCCCCATATACACACCTACTCTCCCTCAAGCCTGAGGAGTTTCTAAAACCTAAACACAAATTGTTAAAAAATAAAGTTTACAAATAAACAGCCTGCAAAGGCATTGATGCTAGCGGGCCATGTGTTTGTGAGGTCAGTTTAGTATTGGATTAAGGTAGCAGTTCAGAAGATAACAACCCATATGCAACAAACTGGGTTTTCAATATGATGCAACGTTTTGTGTGGAAAGCAGTCTCATTATTTGTGAACTGAAATGCAATGAAAAATACGTAAGTACCAAAAAAGTAGGATAAACATGTTAGCTTCCTAACTGAAGGCTTGTAAGTCACCAATAGACCATCTAAAAATTCTGCTTCTTTCAGTTGCTGAAGTGCTTTCCTCTAGATCTAACACACTCTTGCTGAATGACTGCAGCAATTTGTTTGGTTCTGACAGAGCCCAAAGGCAAAGGGCTTGGGAAGTGCCAGGAGATGCTCTGACAGACATCAGTGGACACCTCTATCACAGACAGAAAAGATGGGATGAGGCTGCCCCTGACCTCCTGCTCTGCCTGTGAGGAGATAACTGCAAAGCTGAGCAGGACAGTATGACCAGCCTTCCAAGCCTGTAGCCCTGCAAGCTCATACCAGCAGCCAGAGGGTTTGAATCAGGCTTTGAGGCATGTCCTACCCCTGCTTCATATCTGCTGGAAAGAAGGTACTTCTTAGACCAGCCTAAAGATCTCCTATTTACTTGGAGCATCTGCTGAAAAGTGTGATGGGCTCCCACCCAGAAATGCACAGATTTGCGTGGAAAACGGAGGTAAGTGTGAAGTCTTTCAAAGATGTCACCATGCTTTGATTAAATGTGGATGCTGACACCATAAAAGCCAAGTGACATCTCAGAGCAGCTTGGTGTCACACCTCCCATCAGCAACAATGTCCCTACCATTGCTTTTTAAGTGAAGAGTGCAATGTTTGTGATGTTTCTCTGCCACACACAAAGTATCATTTATCACTTGTCCCTCTGGAGCCAGTATTAAGTACCAAAATGATGCTCAATATGGGAGGGCTCTTACCAATGAGAGGGTAAGCAGGCTCATCTTTTCCTGAGACCACCCAAAGGTGGTGTTCACTGGTCCTGCCCTGTTGGATAAGGAACAGAGAAGAGAAAAATGTTAGTTGAGAGGGGCCAGAGTGAGGGTCCATGAGGTTGCCCTCCACTCAGAAAGCAAAAGACAGCAAATCTAGGCTTGTCCACACCCACACTATCCTGTAAACCAGATGCTGCCAGCATCTTTAGCTAAGATCTGGCAACTGCCACTTACAGGGAGCCCAAGCTGTAGAAGGGTCTTCTTCATCACACTCTCTGCAGTTTCCACATTGGACACATTGACTGCAGTAGTCTAGAAAGGCAAACAGAGAAAATACAGGAAGCTAATACAAAGGTGAGAAGTTTGGTTATAGTTTCTCGTAGCTTGAAAAGCTGGGGAAAATGTCACATCTCTGTCTAATGACTGCCTTTACTAAATGATGATGGTTGGATGAGCTGTATGAATTTGAACTACACCAGAAAGGATGATGGCTATACAACACAAAAGCTATTCTCCACTACTTCTTCTGTCATGGGTCTATTATACCATCCAAAAATTTCATCCAGCAGAAATCACAGGAGGCGGATGGTGCTCAAATGCTGTATTTGATCCCATCAGTGTTTGACTGATTACAGTGCCACTGTCACTCAAAAAGGTGAATATTGAACATGGTAATGCTCATCAACCATGAGTGTCCAGGGTCACTCTTTGAGGGAAGAATACCCAGGAGGCAAATGTGGCCCACCAAGCTCGGCACAAAGCCAAGAAATGTATGCTAGACTGGGACACATTCCAGTAAATTAGTTCAGGACAACACACCAGTGACTCCGTGATCAATATCCTCAACTCATAGCACTGGAAATAGGAATTGACTGGGCACTCAGCCACAAACTGTCATGAATTTTGAAGTGAAGCAAAAAGAAAAGAGAAAAGAAGTCAGAGGTGAAGAATAATCTTAAGAATTCAGTGCTCTTTGGTAAGGGTGTGGCTACCTCCTCATTTCTCAAACCCTCCAAATGGGCTTCCAGTGGGAAGGATGCGGATACCCAGATGCACACCCTCTAAATCTTTTTAGGTGGGACTTGAATTTAAAACTGGAATACCAGCACAGCCCTGCCTTCCCTTCCCTACTCCACAGACCCCTGTGTACTCCTGATCTGATGAGCAGGTTCTTTGCCTTACTTACGGAAGAACAGTTGTCATCATCCAGCACAAAGATCTGAAGGGTCAGATTCTTCAGATACTCATTTTGTTTTACCTCATTGATATGCCTGAAAGTCAAAGAAAAGGGGAAGGCATATAATTTCCCAACCAAATTTGAGAAGGACCCTAAAATTTGGATGGGACATCCTCCTGGGCACTGTAATAAATACAGATTAATTATGACATATATGAATGTAATGTTCATAGTGCAGTCACACTCTCTTACTGACTTCTTTATCCACCTGCAGCCCAAAGACTAACACTCCCCCCACATGCAGTACTTCAGCGCAGATAGATGTGTCCTGCATAGTACCTTCCAGTGTTCCCTCAGGATCACTACTGTTTTCCATAAATCAGAAGATTTCTTCCTCTCTTTGTTCCTATATAAGCACTTTTGTCTGGGTGTTAGTGGAAGCAACATACAAAACATAAAAGGAAAAAGAAAGAACTGTAGCCTCTAGATACAATGTAATAAAAATTTTAGTTCAAATCAAAAAACATCTGAAGAATCAGTAACACTTTTGACAGTTCCACAGTGATTAGCAAAGTCAACCTCCAACTCCAAAGGAAAAAGGATGCTCCAACAATATTATCTTCTGATGGACCCCTTTTTTCCCAACTGTTAACACCAATTTTGCACTCTCCCAGGGGCATCTATATTCAGGTTTCAAAGGTGGATTTTTCAAACAGTACTTAGATACTTAACATGCTGAAAATCAGAGCACAATTTGACATGCAAATTTCTCTAAGGCCTATAGAGGAACCACCCAGAAGGAGGGTGAAAGGAGGATCACTTACCACAGTAACACTGACAGCCATTGTTCCTTCACATCAGCTGAGCTGAAGACAAAAAGGGAGGCAGATCATCAAACAAGAGCTGAATGGGTAACAGCCTTCTGAAACTCTACCCAATTTCATTTATATATGGCTGTAAGTCAAAGTTGTTTCCTGCAAAGCCCTGGAACAAAAGCACAGTCCTTCCCTTCTTCTGTTCTATTTCAACAAATAATAAAAATAATAGTAACAAAAAAATCCCAGCAACAAAATGGACCACGTTTCCTGTCATACTGGTGAGTGTCCAGATAAGGGACAAATCCCTTTCTGTGAAGTTGGAGTTATCTCACCTCGTTATTTTTGCAGTGACCTCTAATTGCTATTTTCTTTCTCCTAGTATTTCCTTCCCAATGTCTGCCATTCCTAGAAGCTTTTGCTGCCAGCACAGGTTACCCAGGTTTCAAGGTAAGGAAATGGAAAAGGAAATGGGCCCTTTAGCCTCAGTCATTGTTTCACTTGACACATGGGAGACCTGAGTAGCTACCGGGATGCAGAGGGAGGTCTGATGTCTGATAAGATACCTGAAGGTGACAACATAGTTGGTGATAGGCCAGCCAATGACAAATGAGTTCTCGGGACTCATCTTTTTCTCTGTCACTTCACTGAGACAGGTGCCGGTCCACACTTCACTCAGATGCACTTGCTTTTTCAGCTTCAGGCTGGAGGAGGATCTACAATGGAAATTATTAATTCCTTAGGCAAGAGACCAACATCTAGACCTCCAGAGTCTGATCATGCACCCTTCCAGTCTTGCAGTGACAGCTCTTCATCTATACGTGGCAGAAGGAGTCAGACTGACAATCAGTTTTGTCCTTCTACCTCTTGCCCTCATGATGTATCTTCAAGCAACTTAATAAGGGAAAGGGCAAAACTGATTACACAACCTTTCCCTTCAGACAAATGGAGTGAAACACTAATACCAAGAAGAATTTGTAAAAGTGGAAGAGGGAAATGCCACATTTTAGATTCACATTTCTAAAGAAGCATTGTTTTGGAGGCTGCTAGGTGCTCCACAAATAGATCAGAGTCTCATAGAATCACAGAATCTCAAAACTTGGAAGGTACCCACATGATCATTGAGTCCAACACCTGGCTCTGCACAGGACAGCCCCAGAAATCCCACCATGTACTGAGCCTAGCTTCAACAGCACCTACTTGGGAAAAGGAATGAGTGGGAATTCCTCTTACTTGGACTTGGCAATGACCAGCATATCACTGAACAAAATCAGGTGTCTTTCCTGGGTCTGCAGGCCCACGGTTAGCTGTACTCGCTCGTCCAGGATGAAGGTGGAGCCTGGGCTGCTGAACACCCCACTTGGCAGCCCATTGTCTGAATGGGAGGAGGAAAGAATAGTTTCCCTGGAGGAGTAAGAAAAATCACAAGACTCTGTCAGAAGCTTTTCATAGAAGGGTTTGTGATTGGACACAGGCATCTGTTTTGGAGAAGCCTGATAGCCCCGTGCTTCTCCCAGCCCCTACTGCTCTCTATTATGACCCACATTCACCTAACTCTGCACAATTAACTTTACCAGCCTCAGACAGATGGAAAATTGCCTAAATGCCCACACCAAATCTTGTGATGTTAAGCTGCTGAAATAGTAGTTTGTGAGTAATTTCTCACTCAGGTAAAAGACTTACTTCCTGCACATGTGTGTGAGCTACAACTTGGACATGGAAAGCTCATGGCGTGGCTCAGCTGGGCGTGGGGGGCACTGCCCTTACTGCGCATGTTTTCCATCCAAACGGAACAATTTGTCAGCACAAGAGTTGCAGCATAAAGAAAATGAACTGCATGTACTTCTCTAATTCCAGACATCTGATTCTGGCTTGCCTGGCTGCCATCCAGCTTCTTGTTTCCACTGGGATTCATGCAGGTGCTCACCATTTCCAGAAAACCCTGAGGGTTTTTGCATGTTGACTGCAGTCAACAATGGGGACTGAACCAGACCCTCTCCCTATACTGTCCTCAGCTGGAAGAGCTCTGCCAAGCGCAATCTCCTCGCTTGTACCTCAGCACCCCCACTGAGCACCTCCTGAGCACTGCTCTGGGCTCAGGTGAGCTGGCACACAACAGCTCCCACAGCCATTTCTGGGTCTCAGCACGTGGGATGTGCTGCGTGAACATGGAAGAGTTCATGTTCATGTTCACACAGTGTGTTCATGTACCTAACCCTGATTTAATTAGATTTAATTAGTGAACCTAGCCTTAGATTGACACAGAAAAAAACTCACAGAGATCCTCCTGTCTCTACATACAGACAAAAATGTGTATCTTGCTTGCAGGCAAGAATACTTGCCTTCCCTTCACCCCTCAGCAATTCTGCTCTACCCTCTACTGCTCTACTCTCTAGTCTGAGGGCACTCTACACAAACAAAAAACCACACGAGCTGTAAGTGTAGTATTTTTGACATTGTTGGTCTTAACTCAGTTTCCACTGGCATCATAACTGAACTCATTTGATTTCACAGGAGTGAGGTTAAAACGAGCCAGTAGTTGCTTTACTAAAATCATCCCCCAGTCACAGGAACACCTGCACTCTGGCAAACAGAAATTACCTCTTTCCTCCTCACCTCTCCACAGCCACCAACAAGTGAATCCTTGGCTTATGCAGCTGTGGGGTAACAAGTGAGAAGCTAAATAACCTTCAGATATGGTATTAAAAGGTCTCCATGTCTATCAGCTGAGCAATGGCATCTTACAATCCTAGCAGTGGATTTCCTAAAGCTGGAAGATTACCCAGCTTTATAAACACAACAGCAGGATAGCAAAAAAATCTCACTGATGCTCTGGTGGCCTAAGCAAAGATGGCATTGGACCAGCTCCCTCCATAGCAATACATCACAAGAAACATTTAAAGCTTCCCTCCCTCACAAGGATGTTCTCCAGCCAAATAAAGTCAAGAATTTGTTTCTCTTCCTCACTTTTTTTTTCCCCTAGTGCAATTTAGAGTGGGTGGGAGGAAGGACAAAAAAGTCACATAACTTTGTCAAATGACAACCAAATGAAAATCAGTCCTGCCCTTTATATTAAATGATCCAGTCTCAACTGACCCCCCCACACTCATTCCAGAGAAGCAGGATGTACTGTGCATCGATCACCAATGGTGTGATACAAAAGGGATATTCTTCGGGAGGGCTGGTCCAGATCAAAATGTCAATCAGTTCAGCTTTATCATCTCTTTCTTACAAAGAAAGAAAAAAATCAAACTAAAAAAATCCCTCAGGAAATGTTATTTACAAGACTGCTATCAGAGTAAGGCAGAAAGGACCATGGTATCCCCTTATTTGTCTCTAGCAGCGACACAGTGCTGCAGGAGGAAGAGGGGATGAGGTCGAGGAGGACTCAGCTCCCACTGTTGGAACTGAGGTGCTCAGCTCAGGGCTAAGTAAGCACACTTAGAGTTTCAGCAGAAGATGTACATGTCTGGCATGTGGCTCCCTGACTGCTGACATTCCCAGTGCTTCACACTGCAGGAGCAAAGCATCAGCAGAGACTCGATGGAGATGCAGGCAAGGAAGGCAGCTTTCCACTACCCCAGCTGGTTGTAAGGGAAAGCTGCTGTCCTCTGACAGGGACATGGCTGTCCTGGAGCATGTCTGGGTCTGGCGGCTCTTCCAACAAACATCCTGAGCTGATGCCATCCTGCACAGGGCTATCAGGGTCTGGGCATGCCTCCCACCACTCCCTCCACCTCCAGAAGCAGCTCCAGCCCCCTAACCTGCCCAGGTGTACCTGTAGCTGAGCCAGAGGCAATTCTCAGGGCTGTCCCTCCCCCTGGCAGTCCAGCAGATGGAGCAAGGGCTGCAGAGGGCTCTGGCAGTGAGTAAGCTGGGGGTGGCTGCACAGGGAAATGCTGAGGTGGAACGCCAGGATGCTCCTCAGGGGTGCTAAATGCAGCCCATGTCCTGCAACCCACCACGTCTGTCTGGTGCTTCGTCCCTCTCCACCTGCCCCCGCCTGCCCCTGCTGCAGGACCAAATTGCCCTCACATTGTTAAATGAATTTGAAAACCAGTTTGATTTCAGTCTGTATAGGCAGAAAGATGGAAACAGGAGTCAGAAAGGTATTTCCTCTACCTGGAATGGGACTTTGATTTGCCAAGGGCTTTGGTAATGGCAGATGAGGTAGATCGTCTTCTTTGGACGATGGGCTTCATCTTCTGCAAGACAAAAAGATATTCAAGTTAGCCTGGCCACCTTGGAAACAGACCTGCTGCTCATTGCACTCTACAAATTTTCTTTTTGTCTAGCTAATAGTCATGAAACCTCAGCACTGAAAGCCATGATCTGTGCTGTCAGACACCTCCCTTCCCTTCCTGATCATTAAAACACTGCTCAACTCTCACATTTATGTTTTCACAGCCAAATCTCAAAGTAATTATATGAATAAACAGAGGAAAAAACCCAAAGTACGAAGTTCAAGAAAAACTTCCAAACATTCATACCATGGAATAGTTTGTTAGGGAAAGGTATAGAAATACAATTTAAAACTGGACCAGACAAAGATATGAAGAGCATGTAATACTCTAGGGAGTCGTACTTCATCAGCTGGAGGAATGGATGAGGCTCCTTAGTAGATTTTTCTCTATTTTCATTTTCCATGACTCACAGGCTCAGCAAACAGGCTGTTACTAGGCCCCTCTCCAGGCAGCCTAACCTCAAGACATTTGTGTCTTTTTTAACAGCCACAGCATCTTATATAACACAGAAGTGGGGTGACTGTAATGGTGAGACCTGAGAGTTAGAAATGATAACTATCCAAGTCAACATATACAGAGGTCACAGGTCTCCTTTTATTTGCTAAATAAATTTTGTGCCGGAGAAAGATGACAGATTTTAGCCTGGGAGAGAAATCCTTACATCAGTGACTCTTGATTAGTAAGCATGGGAAAATCTGTCCCATGGCTCATTTCTAATTTCAGCATTTGCCTATGTTAGAGCTTTAAGTGCCAGGGAGTTCAGAGCATATTGAGACTTACTGATCTTTTGACTTCTGAATGTTACAAAATATGAAAAATTCTAAGAATAAAAGAAATCATGATTGCTGGTTGATGAGGGAGAGGCCCTATGGGGAGAATTTGTTCCTTTTGTTAATTGTATACTTTTCAAGGTCTGTGCTCAACACAGAAGACATTCATTGCATGTGAGCTCACTGGTTCCATCTTTGAGGACACAAGGCTATTACAGCTTGGCACCTTATGACAACATTAATATTCTTGTGATGTCAGAGGAAGGTATTATCCTCGTATCAGTGGTAGAAATGCAAAGGACAGAGCCATTTCAGTCAACTTGCATGACTGGTGTTCACCACATTGTGTCTGGTTTTTCAGAGCAAACTGGAAGGCTGGCTGGGGCTGGTTTGAAGTACTTGCTTCTGTTTACCCTCCCTGGAGCTACAGAAGCTCAGCATGGCTGCAGGTCTGTCTCCAGGGGTTTGTGTGAGAAAATAAAAGTTGGTTACGTGATGTAACACAGTTCAGAAAGGAAATCCATGGCAGAGGCTGGTGTGGAGTCCAGCTGTCAGGGAAGGGACACCCTCCTCATCTCCCATTTAGTTTATACCTTTTGACTTCTGCAACAAAAGACGTGGGAATCCTACAGGCTAGAGCTTTCTACAACACAGACTCCTTACTCCATGCCTGATCAGGTCCAACAGAAGCCTCCAAAACACAGATGACCTTGTGAAAAAGCATGTGTGATTATGTAACTTGAGCTGGAGTGGGCCTGCAAGTGTGATTTAGTAAAGCAATTTCCTAATATATGAATATTCACTTTGCAGTATCAGTAGTGTTCCCTGAGTAGGTTCCCTGGGTACATATACATATGTAGACAGAGGCAGATGGATGGCAATTTCTCCCTCATACCCTGCCATGACATTGCCAAGCGAAAATCTGTCTTTGGAAGTTTCACAGGGAGAACTGAATAAAAATAACATCAGCTCAGAAATGCTTGTTTTTAAAAAAGGAAGTTCCTACTAAAACAGAACATCTGGCTTCTGGAGGTGCCTTAATGGAATAAAATGTTCCTACAAACATAATGCAGCAAAGCATCAGTCATGCACTATCTTAAGGTGGGAAGCGAGGATGGGTGTGGATGCCTGGGGGCAAACGCCAGCAGCAGCCAGCTGCAGCGGTCACGGATGAAGACAGGGTGAGCTGGTGCACCTCTGTGCCAGGGACATTGCAGATTGCAGCAGCGTCTTCAATGGCATTGTAATAAACCCTTGCTTGTGATAGTATTTTCTGTGCCAACAAATCCCACGGCACACAGTACCTTGCTGTAGGTAGGGCAATCATTTTGGCCACTCCAAAACCACTCTCTTCTGGGGTACAAGTGGTACTAAAGACATACATGGTGGAACTTTAGTGTAGGAGGGCATTTATCCCAGAATAAATTTCAGGGAGTCAGTACTGGTGGATCTCTTCTTCTGACCACTGGCAAGGGTTTCAGACTGTATCTGAATGGTGGCAGCAGTGCCTTCCAAGCAGCCTTGTCTTTGCCCACACACCTCACCTCTCCTGAGAGGTCTGAGGACCTGTCCCAGAGCACCACTTCCAGCAGGCACTGGGCTACCCCTGGACGTCTAACAAAGACAGAACTGTGAGTTTCCAGTGAAATGCTGTGACTACAGGACACAAGGTACTCCCCATACTTGATCTCTCCAAAAAAAATGCTGAGATCATCAGCTGTCCAGAGGTCCAGCTGCCTGACCCCAAACAGACTCTAGGCAAACCAAAAAACTGCCTTCCAAGACCTCAGCCAAAGTCTCTTTGATCCTAGCCAGTCACGTCCCTTTGGCAGGACATCACTGAGATGACGGAATCCCCTTACTGTAGGTAAGGCAATCATTTTGGCCACTCTGAAAGTAGCATTGGACTGAGGGAATTGGACACAACTAATTGGCACAATTTCAGGGGTAACATACTTAATTTGCATATTTAATAAAGGAATAATAAATTGTTCTGCCTTTGGTTTCAGTAGGCATACAAAGTAGAACAGTTGCTTGTGTGCTCCCTCTCCACATGGGAGAACCTAGGTGTATAGCCCATTTTAAACAGTTTGCGTATGGGCCAGTCCATGTAAGTGACATTTTCTTAAGAGGCAGCTGGACAAGGACAGAGTCTCCTAACACCTTGAGTGTTCTCCCAGTGCCATGTAAATGTGCTCTGAATCCTGCATGCTTCTAAGCTCTACAGTTTTATGGTTTTCTTGCAAAAAAACCCCTCCCATCTCACTACACAGAAGCAGCATTACAAGTCCTCTGTCTGATGTTGGAGCCCCTTCATCCTCCTGCCCAAAGGCTGGGCTCAAGCAGAGCTGGCTGGGCTCCAAGGCGGGGGCTGGTGGCTCCCAGCCGGGCTCACCTGGCTGCCAGCAGCGTTGGGCAGCTCTTGCCCACGAACATTGTTTCTAGATGAAGAGGGCACCTCGTTGTGCTCCTCCATGCAGGAGCTAGGGAGTGTTTTCCTGGAGGTCAGCTTTGCTCTCATTCACTGGGCACGGAATCAGAGAACTGCTGAAGGACATGGCGTGATCTCTGTGCTGTTTTGGTGCCATGGAAACAGATACTCATTTACCCAACATACTCTGGAAGTGCTTGAACACTTCTAACACTCTGGACCATGTTTGTGCATTACTCATCTCTGAGCTGCTGATTTTAGCTGTGTATTTCTTGGCACCAGGGAGGTTGTGAGTCTAATGCCCTTCATTCCAAATCCATGTATGGTCTATGCTATCGGCTCAGCTGGCCAGCAGCAGTGGGGTTTTTTTCCCCCACTGGCCTCTGCACTTGAATGTTATTCTCCAGATAGTTAAGGTGGGATGGAGCTGAAAAATAATGACACCTGCTTAGCACAGGGTGGGTTTTCCTTCTGTCAATAGCTGGTCAAAGTTTGCAATGCCTGTAGCTCTGGAATGACACTGTTTGGTTTAGTTGCCATTCAGAAATGAAAAAAAATTGTTTAACAGGGATTTTTCTGCACAACATAAATTGATATTTGTTTCAGAAATATTGATACACTGTTTCTTTGAAACTACCCCGTGCTTTCTTCAACCCCAGTGTTTCAAGGTGGGGTTGCAGCACCCAGCTCACACTTCCAAGGGAAATTTGCTGCTCCCAACGCTCTTAGCTGCCAGGCTCTGTTACTCTTTTATGTGGAACATTAAGCTGTCAGTGTCACTCTCCCCTCATTAGACAAATAGTCCACTTCTTTGCTGCAAAGGTGATGAAAGGGTATCATATACTCTTCAAAAAAACCACCCCAATTTTTATAACCATGTACTCAGAGTCCATTTCATGCTGACATTCTTATCTGTTAGGGAGGCTTATGTTGCTAAAGACACAGTGAGAGAGAGTAAAACATGGGTCACAATGTCGTTGATTATTTGAAGCATCACAGATTGTTCAGAGCCTGCAACATCAACATTATTCTTATTCTTGGATGGATGTTGTGAAACACTTTGTTCCTACAAATTCTCCCCTCACAGTATCAGCATGTGCTGTCAGAGCAGATAGCAGATCACTGCCAGTAATCAGCTGAGCACAGTTGTCAGTGGTCTACTAGAACAGGGCAAAAGTTACTGTATAAATGTAGGACATGGCCACTTAGTTCTCAGGCAGCATTCAAAAAATATTTAAGAACCCAGTTAAGAGTACAGAAACAATTCATCACTTGGACTTGGATCCATCCATGTGAAAGCAACTGCTGCTGTTCTAGCCGATAATGAGTTTACATTAGCAGAGGCATGCCTACGAAAGTCTCTTAATGAGATAATGTGGGACACTGCCGCCTCCTGCTCTGTTCATGTGAGCACTGGATGCTCTACCATGTACCCATGTCAGACTGCTGTTGCATTTCTAGTTAGAAAATGCCATCAGAGAAAGATAACGACACAGAAGAGGAAATTGTTCAGTGCATAAAATGGAATCAGGCATTAGGTTACATGAACTGAAAAAAACCTTGGCTTGCCATTGTATGTGGACTTAAAGTGAGTTTAGGGAAGAGTGCACCCGCACGACTGCTGTCTCCTTCACTCCTGCTCCCAGACTTCATCTGCCACTCAGCAAACTGTACAGTTTGAACATGACCCCTCAAGCTGGAACAGTTTTAGCAGGGGCTCCAGCAGCTGTTGTCTTGCAGCCATTCCCCCTTGCCTCAAATGGGAAATCCATCACAGGGCACCCACTGGGAGGCAGGCACGCTGTGGTTGCCTGCCTTGAGTCTCATCAGGGTGCTGTGCCACTCTGCCAGCCTGGTCTTGGCTGATACTGGCTTGAAAAGCTACACTCCTTCCTACATCATGCCGTCACCTCCTTGGAGGAGATGTGTTTTCTTCTCAGCCTTGGTTTCCTGCCCAGCTCAGAATAAGATAAAAACACTCCACTTCTCCAAGTGTCTCTTAAAGGTGAATATTTGGAGTTCTAGGACCAAGACAAAACCCTGGGCTGTGATTTGTTTCCTACACTGGCTTCCCCCTCTTTGCACAGTTCTCAGCCAGGGGAAGATTGGATCATCTCATTTACAAGGACTGGCTGAGGGACTCGGGCTTGTTCAGCCTTGAGAAGAGACAACTGAGAGGTGACCTCATCAATGTCTGTCAGTATCTGAAGGGAGGGTGTCAGAGGCTGGACCCAGGCTCTGCTCGGTGGTGCTGAGCAGTAGGACAAGAGGCAATGGGCAGAAACTGGAAGACAGGAAGCTCCATCTGAACATGAGGAAGAACTTTACTGTGCAGGTTCTGTGCGCACTGGAACAGATTGCCCCGAGAGGGTGTGGAGTCTCCCTCTCTGGAGATATTCCAGAACTGTCTGCACACAATCCTGTGCATTGTGCTCTAGGATGACCTGCTTGAGCAGGGAGGATGGACCAGATGACCCAATGTGGTCCCTTCCAGCCTTACCCATTCTGTGATTCTGTGAAGATGCCATGTATAGCAGAGATATACTCCCACGATAGTGGTCATGACTAGGCATTGCTAACCAGCTTCCTTCCAGCTCACCGCCAGGCAGGCAGGCAGGCCAGCATGACCCGACAGGGAAAAGGCTCCAAAATGGAGAAGGCCCTCCAAAATACATGCTCTGTATGAACCATGGTTTGATGTGAACTCAGAGCTAAGAAACTTGGGTGTAAATATTTATCTGAGCCATTTTACACAACTTCATCTTCCTGTCATGTTTCACTAACTGCTTCCCTCGCTCTTACTGCTAATACACAGCTCCAAACAAACTAAAACATTTCTTAAAATATGCAGAGCCTGGTGGCAGTAAACCAGTTTGCAAGGACACACTTTGAAACATTTCCTTTTCCTTCCAAGAAATGGAACCCTGCTGGTTTATTTTAAAATGTCCCATATAAGTGGGACTGAGAGAAACAATTCTTGCCTGCCAAAGGCCAAGTGGGTTTTCCACTTGGAGGTGGAAAGGGAGGTGGCTGGGGATTAGCTTAATTCACACTAATCTGTTCCATGCCACATTTTTTCCCTGCTGCCATGGATTACTTGTGCCTTCCTCGGAGTCTGGAGCAATGCCAGCAGTGGATGGCAATGAGGGAGGATATCCTGCAAAGTGTGGAAGGGACTGTCACCACACAGAGCACCAGTCTTCCTGACTGAAGCAGGTCTTTCTGAGCAGCTGATGTAATGGGGATATTCTTAAGTGGCACTGGGCTGGAACCCAAATAAGGACACTTGGAACTTGTCATGGCTTGGGGCTGTGTTTCTGGCTACTGAACACAGCCTTGCCAGCAATGCCCATGCCTGGAGAACAGCACAAATGTTCAGTCCCATGACACAGCACTGCTCGCGGTCCCAAAGAAGAGCAAAACTCTCAACTGTCACTCAAAGACAGGCAAGGTGGGGCCCAAAAGCTTTAAGCAGGAAGACAAACCACAGGTGTCATCCATCAACTGTGCCTCTGTAAAAAACATGGTGCCCACCTGCAGCTCTGTGTTCCCTGAGGTCCCAGAACCGGACAGAGAAGTGAAAACTGATGAATACAAAAATAAAAATATATCCTGCTATTTCCAAGCCTCTCAACCCTGATACAGCGTTGGTGGACAGAATCTCTAAAAGTTAGAGGCAGCCTCTGCTGAGAACATCCACAGGCGGTCTTTTCTCTGCAAATCTTAAGGTTCAGCAGGAGAGGGGTGTTTGTATATTCTGGAACAACAGAAAAAAAGCACTGCAAGAACAATGTTTACTGCTGGTGAGGGTCATTCTTAGATATCACCTGCAGCAGGAATACGCCCTGAACATCCAAAGGATACACTTGGACAAAGTATTTTTTGCATCAATATCAATTTGAAAACCTTTGAACAACATAAATACAAGTCTCTTTCTGTCACTAGCACAGCACAGCAAATCACTAATTGATGGAAATTGAAGAGATCAATAAATATTGATGTTGATTCAGAAATACTTCTGAATTTTGAGCATTTGGCCTGGCAAGACATGAACAGATGCTAGATGAAGTGCTTCCTCCCCCTTCTAGTACTGGCAAGGGAGATTGAAAGCACTGGGAAAAGTAAAACCTTGTTTTATAAAATTTCTTCCCTTTTCTTCGAAGTCCAGACAGTTTTGTCACAATTCTTATGTCCGGGGCCAAGTAAATTTGAAATATGTGTTGATAATGGATTAGACCAAACATCTGGCATCTGTTGGGATTTTCCTGAAATTCTTCTTCATATGCTGAAAACCCATCACAACAGATTGCCCCTACATGTTTTGATATAATTTTATAGCAGGACTCTTCCCTCATTCCTTTCCTTCCTTTGAACCAATGCTGAAAGCTACCCCAGGAACATCTCACAAGGAATTCTAAAGAAAATCTCTACACACCTCTACACACATTTATGGTCTCTGGCCTTAAGCTGAGGCATGCTCTGACGATGAGCATGACATCAGTGAATAAAAGGTGACTACAGATACTACTCACATGGGAAATCAGTGGGAGTACACTTTTATAAAGCCCTTTGGACCATTTAATTTATGTTGGTACTTTGGGGTAGAAGTTTGTGTTGTGAAGTTGTATATATAACATTGGAAGGGAACTTGCTGGGTTTCACAGGATAAAAATTCATCAATGAGGCCAAAGTAAATTAAGAATCATGCTCTTTCTTTAAAAATGCAAATAAACAGTTCACTGAATTGAGCTTTGGCAAAATGAAAAACTTGCAGAGAAGCCAAATCTGAGGAACAGAAAAATGTAACACATTCCTTAGTGTCTTTAAAATAACTCCTTTTCCCTCTGCCTCTTGGTTCAAAACCCCTCCTCCTGCCACATTAAAAATTAAAAACTCATAGACAGCTGGGTCTGCTCAGCTGCAGAATTACTTCAGCCTTTCCATGCAGGGCTTCTGAGCATGAGTATGGTGGTCCAGACCCTGCCAGGGCTGAGATTACCTCCCAGTGCTTGAAATGCAGACTACCCAAGTCTGTGCGTGATAAAGGAAAATATAAACTGCGCAAGGAAGAGAAAGTGCAAACCACAAACAGTTTACAAGGCAGAAATGCTTCAGGTCTCCTGAGCAGACAGTACAGCTCCACTTGACACTGGTACAAATCCTCACCTCTCCCAGGCACACACCCAGGGCAAGGTGCCAAGGTGCCAGTGGCCCACAGCACCCCTGGGAGACTGACCAGAGACTCACCACCTTTAGAACTGCCCTGGATTTTGCTCAGGGATAGAATGAGGCTGGTTTCCAAGCCAGCTTCCCCCAGCCCTCATGCAAACTTGCAGGAATTGTGCTCCCCAAGGAAGGTCCCATGTTCCCCCCACATGACTGATGCTGCTGCAGGCAGAGGGTCAGTGGGCCCCTCCACCAGGCCACTGCCAGCAGCCTTCGGAGCCTGTGAGCTTAAGTACTGAGTGAATGTTGCTTCATGTTGAGTGATGGTGCTTCTCATCTATTTACAATGATTAAATCATTTTATTTGCAGCTTGGCCAGAGAAAGGGCTTTGAGAAGAGACAGCTCTGTGCATCTGGATTTCATTAGAGCTGAACATTAATCCCTTTATGCCTTATAAGCATCCCGTTAGCATTATACAGACTCGGCGGTTGTTAAATGGCATTCGCAGAGCTGACTGGCTGAAAAATGGGTTAATCAACAGCATCTCTGCTAGCACACACCATGAAAGGCATTTTCCTCCTTCTGCTGCTTGCTCATCTGCCTGTCAGCATCACTGTGGGTACACTCATAGTAGCATTTTCTGTCAAACTTCTTATCAGACCCCAGGATAGGTTTGTGCTGAATTGCAGGATTTAACTCCACAGAATTCTGCATTTGATTGAAATGAAAAATAGGCATCCTACCCTCAAATGAGGATCCCAAGATCATGAATTTCAGTGGAGCTGAGAGTCTAACGTTACATGAGCTGGGCAAATAAAAGTAGATTTTGGCTTGAACAATCACACTTTTTTGCCAGTTTTTGGAGTTGCAGGAAGGCATTAAGGGTTGAGCAGTGATAAAGGCCAAGAGGGAGACATTGCTCAGCTGCTGAGAAAAGGTCAAGAAAGGGAAGGCAGAAGGGAGCAGCATTATGTGAACTGAGCCCATGTGAAACAGAAGGTGCAAAGGAGAGGTTTGAAAACACAGCCTGAAGAGCTGCCAGTGGACTGGGAAAGGGAAGGAGAGAAGCTGATCAGAGCTGATGAGAAGCTCGAAGATCAAATAACCTGGAGGCCAGGGGAGAGTTTGCCAAGGCTAGCAAAGAAATATGCACATTCTTTTACTACAAAGCTCTTGCTATGAACCAATGCAAGTCAGGCTGTGTGGCTTTAAAGAACATGTCCCATTCTTTGATGGCATGAGAGGTAGAAAAATACAAACAGTGGAATCACTTCTATGCACATAAAGTTCCTTGCAAAAGGCTGTTATAATTATTCCACAGGAGCAACTGCTGCAAGCCACTGCAGAAACTCCGAGATGATCCAAGGAAAAGAAACAACAAAGGCAGAAAATCTTGTTCCCTTGAAGGCAGTAATAAAATGCCAGTGTTCTGCAGAGGATGGGGGTGGTGAGAGTGGGTATATCATCCCCTGGCAGCCAGTAAGGCTAAAGCAGCATAATGACCCCTCATGCCCTGTGCAAGGGCACAGGGTGGGGTTGTGGGGGTTGGATCTGTGTGACAGAGGGGCAGCACAGAGGCACAGAAGCATGGAGGTTCACCTGCCCCCAGGAGCACCTGGAGAGTGGCCATGGGGCTTTTTGGAGATGTTGTTCTCTGTGCCTCCATTTCCAGTACAGCCTGAAGGGGCAGGCAGTGGAAAACTCCAAGAAACATTCAATTTAAAGACAATTATTCTATTCATATATTATTCCCTGCTTTAATTTCTCACAGCATTTCTTTTTCACTTTTGCCTTAGCATCTACAGTGTGAAAACTGCATCAGCTGAAACTAGGCTAAATACAGGACATATTATGGAGTACAGATGACCCCAAAGGCTTCCTAGAATCTGTCTGTTGTGCCCCATTTCCCATTACTTGATCTTAACATGTTTATGAATAAACTAATATATCCAGTCATGAGTATTTTCATGGGTCTTTGGTAAACACTTTATAACTTGACATAATCTTTCCAATTTTGAGGTGTTCAGAGCAAAAAACAATTATCCAGCAAGATTTACAGACAAGCTACATAGATATAATTTATATTTGCCATTACTTAGCTGTTAGTATCTAGTAGTTTTACTAATTTTCAAGAGGAAAATTTTCCTGAGGTTGAATAGCAGCCTCTTCATGTGCAATCCCTACACAAGGACATGTGCACATACACATCTGCATACACACATACACATGCACAAAGCTCTTTTGGTTATAAACTTCCCAATAAATGTAGCAGACAACTTCAAAACCAAACCAAAACAAGCCTTTAAATAGGAATTATGAAAAATAAGTTTTAAATCACAAAAGCATCCTGTTTTGCTTCAGTTTCTCTCTCACATACCACAAACTGGGCGCCACCCTAGCTGTTTTCCGAGGGGCTAACTATGGATGCCTGGTTTTGGAAACTTTCATGTCCTTATCTGTCCTGCCATTTGGTCTGTGGGGACATGAGGAGGGCAGCACTGTGCACAAGCAAAGAAGGGCTGATCCCTAGTGCAGGGGCGCTGAGCACCTATCCCTGTGCCAGTTCCTCTTCCCACAGCTCTAAGATACCTCAGGAGGAAACACAGAGAAGTGGAAGATGAGAAGAAGTGGGGTTTATTGGTTTTTAGCTTTGCTTTAAACCACAGTGACTGTCACACTCCCAGCCTCTGGCTGAAGTGGAGAAGGTGCTGTTAAGCAGACTGGCTGTTTGCTCTGTCAGATGTCAGCACCCACAGTGCTGACACTGCCTTGAGGAGATGTCAGTCCCACACTAGCAGCACACAGAGGGGTGGGGAGCTGCCACGGCAGATTTCCTGACTTAGCTGAGAAGCCATCGACGTAGCTCAGTGTGCACCACAGCACCACACTTCAGTACAGCCCCTGGGTGACTTGTGTGTGCCAGCCGCCAGTCAGACACACTGCAGGGTGTCCCCTGAGCAGTGCTGCCAACAGCCAATGCACTGCTGGTGCTCCAGAGGCTGCTGAGGGTGTTCATTTGAGACAGGTGCGTGTGACACAGATGTGACTGCACACAGGTGATGCAGGACACAGGTGAGCAACAGCCTGAGTGGCTGAGTGCTGCTGGGGGCATTCTCAGAGGTGTTTGTATTCAGATCTGCTGGGAGCTGTTGCTCCAGCAAGAGCTGAATGGCATCAGCTGGCTAGAGTGGAGGAGTGTGTAGTATATTGATGAAAGTGAACAGAACAAATACAGGAATCTGGGGGTGTTTTGGAGGGTGCTGGTGTGACAGAGGAGTGGTGAACCTGGGGCAGGCAGGAAGATGGAGTACACTGTGCTGCTGATGTAATGCTGTCCACAAGGGACCAGGAAAGGATCCACAAGGATCTCTGCATCAGAGCTGCAAATCAGAACCTTATGCATTACAAGCAGGAGAGGATCTGAGAACCCTCATGGCTGGTCATGAAGAACAAGCACCCGCTACATCTTCAGTCTAATTAAGAGAAACCATATTCATGGTACATTGCTCATCATCTCCCATACCTGTGAAGTAAAACCAGTCTGACTACAGAGGTGATTGAATCACATCCCCTGGTTACAACCTAAAAGAGTTCCAGCCCTGGAGCTAGCTCCTCTGCAAAGAAGAGACCACTTCCCAAGTCTGGGGCTAGCCCAGTTGAATTATAATTAAGAAAGGTGGAGCACCAAGAAGCATAATAAATCACCTAGACCAGAGCCATGTCAAGTGATCTACATTTGGGTTCAGCCAAAATCTAAAGTGCAACAGCACTTAAAGACAGGTAAAAAGAAAGGAACTGTATCCAGTGCTGTTGATGCAAAGACCTTTGGTGAGAACCCAGCGACTGCAGGGGAGACACACACACTATCATTACATCTCCATGCCTATCCAAAATTAGGCTATCCACCCATCCAAAGTGTGGTATCATGTTTGAGAGGGATTCCGTGAAGCCACTGACTCTCAAAAAATCCAAATCTACTTAAACCGATAAACTCTAATATTTATTTTCCTCATGGAAGGAATCTATGTTAAATTTTAAAACCTCACTAGAGGGCGATAAATAGATGTGCTTCAACAAAGCCATTGCCTGTGCAGGCAGTGAGATCTTGGAGAAAACTGGTCAGCTGCAGTCTCGGGGGGTAGGTTTAAAAGGTCTGTGCAGACCAAAACAGTGTCCTGAACACCTCTCTCTGGCTCACAGACTAAATACTTTACTTCTCTTTAGCTGTGCACAGGAAAGCATCAGTCCAGGGGCCCAAGAAGTTTACCCAAGAACTTCCCTGCAGCTGCGCATGAGCCAGCTCTCGGCGAGGCATTGGCAGCTGATTATCAGGAACATTCCCATTTGTACATAACCCATCAAGTACCCGTGGCTTAATGAGCTGGAAGTCATGCTCGACAAACTGATGACCAGGTCCTTAACGGCATCAGTGGAAGGCTGAGGTTCAGTGCCTGGTCCTCCTTTGTGCATCTGGGGAATACAATCTATATAGAGCTTCATGCTCCTGCAGAAGAGGTGTTCATGGCCCTAGTGGTCAGGCTGTGCAAGTGAGACACTGGCTGTGATGCTGAGGCAAAGAGCACCCTGTTAAATGCCCTCATTTTCCATCGTCTGCAGATAATGCAGAGTTGCCACATCACAGCAACACTCCGGGTTACACAAAGGGATCAATAGGCAGGGGTCTGCTTAGCAAAAAGAATGTTAAGGAATATTGTAAATATGGAATAACGTCAGAAGGTAAACGGAAACCCAGCCACCACTGTCTTAGGTAGGGCTCATAGGTAAAAACTGCAAGTGGCTCTAAAGAACTGGCAGCAAAAGCTGCGATGAACCATCACTCTGGATCACAAGGATTTACCTGGCTGTGGGTACACTCCAGCCCCTGGAAAGCATTACAAGTATTACAACTAGCTGCAAATTTTTAATTTTTTTTTTTTTTAAACAGAACTTGCTATTTGTTCCAGTGGAAACTCCCTGCAAAGAAAATTGTTCCACTCAGACACTGTTTGTGTTGGATGAATCATTTGAGAATTTCAAACTGGCACTTTAGAAAATGCTTACAGCTTTCCCTCTCGCTTTCCATTATTTCAGGCTAACCTTAGTGCTAATATGATATTTTGTTGTTTGTTCTGTTGAGCTGAAAAATCACCAAGGACAGTTGCCGTTCTGTAAAGCCCGGGCACTCCCGTCCGGCCGCAGCCGGTGCCGCCAGCTGCCCTCAGGGGCGGCTGCAGCTGCTGCCGGGGAGGCAGAGGGATGAGGCAGCGATGGCAGGGTATCGCGCCTGTCCTTCTGTCCCGACACGAGCACACATAACGCACCCCCGACAGCTCCCTTGGATCAGCGGCGGGATGCAGCAGGGATTCTGAGAATGCGCTTCACCGCACCGGCGCTCCCAAAGTCCCGCGTGAGTCCCGTCCCGACCGCAGGCACAACCCCGGCTCCGCACACACCGGACCCCACCTCCGCCGCCCCCGGCCCATCCAGCGCCTCCCGATCCGCCTCCGCGGAGCCTCCCGCGGCCCCGGCGTCGACAGCTGAACGTCTCCGCCACCGACCCGCAGCGCAGCCACCCCGGCGGTGGCACACCCGCCCCCGTCCCGTCCCGTCCCGTCCCGTCCCGCCCGCGGTACTTGCCTGGCTCCGCGCGGAGCCCGCGGCGCAGCTCGGGGCGCGGCCGCGCTATCATGCCCGCGGCAGGGGCGCGGCGCGGCCCATGGCCAGTGGCCGGTGGCTGCTGGCCGGTGGCTGCCGGCGGCGGCGGCCCCACGCTCGGTCCCGGAGCAGCGGCGGCGAGTGAGCGCGGGGAGGGGCGG
>NW_024581101.1:1333660-1356193 GCF_017639235.1 Corvus kubaryi
GGGGCCGGGCGGGGCCGGGCCGGGCGGGGCCGCGGCGCCCCCGCCCCGAGCGCGGCTCTGGCGGCCGGACGGCCGAGCCTCGGAGCCCCGCGGGACCCCCCTTCGGGCACATGAAGGGGTTCTGAGGCCGCCCCGGAGCTGCCCCTGCCCCAGCTCGCAATGGCCGCGATGACCACGGTGGGCGCTACCCGGGAGCCCGGAGCTAGTACGGAAAAAGAGCGACCCAGAAAGTGACGCTACGAGATCGATTTTCTGGACAAACGCGGTGGGAGAGCCAAGAAGTGACAGGAGCCGGGACAGCCGGGCACGTGTGTTCTGGAAGGCCGCTCTTCCTGCACACCAGGGCACCTGAGCGCTCTGTTTCCCACTCCAAGACTTTTAAGGCTCCTCTCATGGGGATTTTTGCCATACCAGAGAGAGCAGAGTGGTGTGTAACAGCCCTCAGAGACTGGCCCGAGCTCCTGCTGCGGTCCATTAATGGTGCTGCCTAGAGTGGGGTCTACCCAGGGAGTGGGCTGGGATGGTGGGGCTTCTAGGAGCAGTTATCATAGAGAAGGCAGGAAAAGCAACAGGGGCCCAAATGCATTCTCTTTCTACCCCCATTTGTAGGTTTTAGTTGTTGTGTAGGAAGTTTTCTTTAGAAAGTTTTCTATCTGCACAGTAGAGAAATTTTGTGTCTATGGAGAAGTCTGTGTTGAGAAAGAATCCTCTTGAGAGACCATTCCAAGGTAAGCATGTACCAAGGAGTACATGTACTTTCACAGTTCTGTCACTTTGAGAAATATCTGTCCTATAAAGCCCTCTCTGGAGATGTGCTGAAAGGGATATATTACATGAGGAAAATGTACTCTAAACCAGATTAAGATATTTTGATCTCTTTCACGTCACAGGTTCAGTCCTGCAAACGACTACTCAAAGTGTTAAATAAATATAAGTGTTTAGAAGACGAGAGTGCACCACATCTCAGTCATACAGACTGTCTTGGAAGGTCAAAAGATTTTTTAAAACTATGAAGAAATATGAGGAATACTGTATTTGCCATCTGGTACTCTGTGGTCTGATCTTTATTTTCTCTCTGCATACAAGATTTGACAAGTTGTGAAATTTTGGGGATGACATCTCCTCTGTCTTTAAACAACCCTTACAAGTAATTTTGAATGTAAGATATATAAGAGACATTTTCGGAAAATGAAAGAGTAGTGATTTGCCTTTAAAAATACAAAAACGGCAGCCAGTCCCCTCCTTCCCTTCCTCCTTCCCGCCTCCCCACCCCCCCACCCCCGCCTCCCCGCACACATTCATGGAGCATTACAAACTATGCAGTCCCTCCCCATCAGCTCTCATTCTCCTGGGAAATACCTCAGGAGGCATTTCCTGTAAGTGAAAAGGTACCACTGGGACAGACTAATTTAAGACTGCAGTCAAGACTACTGCTTGTTAGTGCTTTTCATCCATATTTTTCCATGTCTAGTGCCCAGAGTCTCAATATGGTTCTGCTTACTGTTGTAGCAACAATACAATTAAAATGGCACAGCCTTTTCCAAAGGATTCCCATGGATAAAACTTCTTGATCTTTTCTTTCCAAAGTACCTATTTCCTAATCTATGTGCGGAAGATGTTTCCCCTGCAGTTTTAAGTTCCTCTGAATTCTGAGTTTAACAACACTCATTATACTAAATAAAAATGCTTTAGAGCCTCTAAGCTTATTACATGCCCACTGGTAGTGGGAGGACTTCAGCTGTGTTCCTTTATCTCCACTGCATGGGCAAGGGGATTCAGGATTCTGTGTGCTATAGATCAGAAAAATGTGTCAGTAACAATGGGAACATTTCTCCTAAATTTTTGAGCAAACTTAACCAGAGAATCATCTTCCCTCCTCTTTGCCTCCTGCCCAAGAAACATCCATGAATGATCAGTTTCTGAAGAACAGTGAGTCTTCATAAAAAAAAGAATCATAAATAGCCCACTGTGTTTTCAAACTAGTTTTTTTATGGTATCACAGCAGCCATGTAGGGAATCAGATATGGAGAAAGGAAATAGTTGTATCGGGCTGGGGTACAAACGTTCAGGCACTCTTTCCAAGGAGCAGAATTAGTGCTGTGGAATTTAGAAAGGTCATCTCTGCTTGTGTTGGCTTTGCCTGTGACTTTGTTGCTCCACTCCATCATCTGTGTATCTTTCTGAATCACTGCAATGCTGGGTTTGTTTGGCTTTTTTTTTTCCTTTTTGAAATCTGAATACACATCAAGCATGTTTTAAAGCTACAACTGTTCCAAGCCAGCTAAATTGGCTGCAAGCCTGGATATTATAGGGAGGAATTCAGTCTTGGAAATCTGACAGCATCAATGGTCTTTAGGTCCCTGGTGTCTTTCAAAGGGGCCCTGAATGTCAGTGCTCCACTGAAACAGCCTTTTCTAGCAGGTAAGCCCATTTGTAAGCAGATCAAAACCAACTTGTTACAACTGTAGCCCTTAGAGTTAAAAAATCTTATTAAAGAACTCAGCAGCCTCCAAAAAATAAAACCCCAACACTTTGGAATTTGTTTTCAAAAGGGCATTCAAAATAAATTCCTTGACAACTGTTATTCCAAATCGTTGTGCTTTGGAGAAATGCAAACTGTGCATTATCCCATGGGAAGCATCATAGAGGGACCCAATTCAACACCTCTGGCTCCATTTACATCAGAAAATGAAGTAAAAGCCAAGGGATTCCACTCCAATGCCATTGTTTCCTTTGCTGGTTATGGATTTGTTTCAGAACATAGTGCAAGCAGGGAAGGGCTTGGAAAACTCCGCTTGTTTATGGGACAGGGCTGGAAACTTTGCTGCTGTCAGATATCCATGACGTTGCTGTGGGAGCAGCAGTGATGAGGTCTCTGTCTGACAGAGCCGCTCAGACAGACCAGGGCTGAACAGAAGGAAAAAAAATTATCAACCAATAGGAATATCTTGTTTTATTTTTTGGAGTTATTACTTGATAGTGAAGATAAACTATTTGAAAGAGTCTGCCAACACACAGGATCAACGAATAATTCCACCATGCTCCTGGGTTTGTTTTCCATACTACAGTGCTGCAAACACATTGCGTGACTCATGGTTTGCCATGCTGCTACCTGTGCATGTAATGCTCTGATGTCCAGTGGCCCTAATTAGATGAACAAATGTGGGAACTAGCTAAGACACTTCATCAAGTCTGGCACTGCACTGTCAGTGAGCTGAAACCAGGGGGGATCCTCCTTTTCTAATCCTAATCCTAACCCTAACACTAACCCTAACCCTAACCTTAATGCTTCAAGCATTAAGTCATGGGCTACATCTGAGAGCAGGGGATTGGGTTAACGGGGGCATGGGTCAGATATGTAAAAAAAACTGTGTTCCTGTGCTGTGACTTGGATGGTAACCTTTGATGTGTGAAGGCTAGCCCACAACATCCTCCCTACACAATGTCATTTAACACAGTTGCTTAGACTTAATCTTGTTCTCAAGCCAAAGGTTGAACTGGCCCCTGCTATGGAAGTAATACATCCTATAGTCATTGTGACCTCCTCTCCCTGATTTACATGGTGTTTCCTTTAGCAAGGCTTGCTGGCATCCTGTTTGCCTGGTTCCTTTGTGTGTTGTAGCTTCATTCTGGGCTGAAAATACCATCAGGATTTCCACACAATGATTGGGCATGTCTGAAGAGCATGAAGGCTACTAAAATGAATATGCTTCTAAATGGCAGATACTCCTTTTTCTTTCCTCCTTTAGGACAAAAAGTGAGTTTTATAATAGGATTTTTTGTCACAGTGCTCTGAACCCCCACATCAGGTATGCATTTCCCATGCCACTGTTGCCAGTCATTGCCCTTTCTTACCCTCAGCCTGAGGACCCTTACCTCTCATGGCTGACTTGCTGCTTTGTGAAAGGTTTTTTTTCACAATTAGCAATATGTTTCTTCACTGCTTGCCTAGTATTCATTAGAGTGGGGTGACACATAGTTTTGCTGCTAGGTCAGGAAATAAATGTATTTACAACACACGCAGGTTCTCCCACAGGTACACACTTCCTCTACTCCCAGCTTGGGGCTGTGCTCCTGTTTGCCATACACACAGCATGTCTTGCTGCACTGCTCATCCATCGAGCAGGATTAGAAAACACCTCACTCCTGCTTTGGCCCAAGTTATTTGGCCAAGTTGTTGCTGCTTTTGTAATTTCATCTTTTGCATTTACATGTACATAAGACCAGCCAGTTCCAGTGGGGTTAAACCATAGTTTAGTTGTAAATACCCGTGCAAAAATCCACAACATACTGAAATTGGTGGGATAACTCCTTGGTTGACCCCTGTTCTCTTATTTCAATGAAATTTTAATCACATGAGTAAACACAGTGAGACTGGGCCATGATTTTAATCAATGTGATAATTGGGTTTTGCCTTGCTTCTGTTTCATACTTAGAGTCCTGCAGACTCAGAGGAGAAAGCCACTGGATTAGCAAAGCTGTATTTTCTATACAATTTTGCAGAGATGTGGGAGGGACCAGAAAGGAAAAGAGCTGGAGAACAGGTCTTCAGATCTTTAATGGTAATGGCATGAGGAAGGCTCTCCTCCCGTGCCTGTTCTTGTCATTGCCTGCCTGGGAATAGCTTGACACAAAGTTGGTTTGAAAGAGCAGGAATGTCTATTTGCATTGGGAGTGCTTAATCATAGGTAGAATAGAAGATTAGAACTCAGGGCTTGATTCCCACCTGAAAAGAGCACCTTCCCAGCTCTCTGCTCTCATACACTGGGTCTCATTGAGGCAGCTGAAAGAGAGGAGTTCCCTGGATGCTGAGAGACCTGTGACTTCTTTTTTTTCCTGGACAAAGGCCAGGCCTTATGAGGGTTCTTCTTTGTGAAGCTGATGTTGAAGTCTTCCTCATGCAGACTACCCCAGCAGAAACACTGAAGCAGCAATGACTTGTCCCATGCAATGATGGAGAATAAGCCTAGGTAAGATCCATTACAAAACTCTAACAGAGGCCCCAAAACACACTCAGGGGAAACTTTCAAGCACTGGTAATAGTTTCCCTCCAGGTTCCACCCTCCTGTCTCACTGAAATGTAACATCATTGCAGCCAGAGATTTAGTGGTGTTGGATTAAGTCCAGGTTTCAGACCTGGTCCTGAACTCTGCCTTTCATCTCTCCTTTATGGAGGCCTGTTGAAAAAAAGCACAGCCTCTGTATTGGTACAGAGGGGAGGATTGCACAGTGGGGGCTTGGATTTGTTTCTTTTCACTTTCCTTGAACTTGAAAATACCTATTGGGATTCTATCCCAACAAAACAACCTTTCTTAAGAGGGACCAAACATGGGAAATATGAGGTCAAATACTCAATGGAAGCGAACTCAGGATGACAGCAAATATTGCAGTGTGACCAGACCTTGGTGGTGTCTGGTATCTGCTCTAACAGTACACTGAAACAGGGTCATTTCAAGAGAAAATACTCTAAATTTTGGCAGGGTCAGAGAGTCTTTTCTATGACCCTGTGTGCCAAAGCTTTTGAAATATAGTCTAAACAGGTGATTAAAGCTGTGCATTTTCTAAAATAGTTTAAAAAGGAGTTGCTGTGGTTGATAGAGTACATTCTATCTCCTTAAAGGTGGTTTGTTTAGCTCAGGGGATCCCATCAGATGCTGTCAGTGCCCAAGAGAGGCTGGAGTCAGAGGTGTGTGCTGCTTGGTCTGGATGTTCATGAGCTGCTGAAAACCTACGTATGCTAAAACGGGTCTTTTATTGCTCTGTGTCCTCCAAGGGCTGTGGGGCAGGTGAAAGTCCCAAGCCCCATGTGCTAGCTGAGGGCCCCAAGTACCGTTGGTGTGCATTGCACTGGCTGTGAAGTCACCCACAATTTTATCCTGCAGTTCAGTCATGTCACAGAGCTGCTCCCTCATCATTAATGGACATTAGAGCTCCTCCCTATGCCCGCATCAGCTCGTGGTTGCTGGTTCTTTTGTGTCTGGCCATTTATGGGAAAATATGTGCTTTTGAGAGTGTGAGTTTTTGCCATGGAAGCACTCTGCCTATGCAGACAGGGTTATTCTTCTTGCCAGCTTCCAGCCTTAGTCCTGTGAACATGATTTAGCCTTTGGAAAAGGAGGTAATCAGTGCATCCCATGTGCATTTGGAGAGAAATGCACAGCAGCTTGTGAAAATGATCTAGTGCATGTGCTGAGCACCAAGAATGTCAGCAGGCAGAGCACTGAGGGCTCTGCAGGGGCAACCCACAGCTCCTTGCAGTCATTGCTGAGAGCAGTTCTGAGCAACAGCCATCAAACAGCCACGGCTGTGAGGAGCACAATGTTCATCCTGGCAAACTGGACCCCCAGAAGCACCTTCCTTCCTGTTTTAAAAGGATTAGTTATGAGGAGCACAGCAAAGTTCAGATGGCTTACCCAAAAATTATTTTAACCTGAAATTAATTTAACCTGAAATCCCCAGTCTGGGATCCAGGATCAGGAACTCCACAGGAGACATCTGTACTGATGGCACAGGTTACAACTGACGGGCTGAGTTCACTCACCTGTGAGCTGTGGGCTGGGGCATCTGAGCTGTGGGACAAACAGCACCGACAGGGTGACTATGGCTGCAGACCCCATATCTCCCAAGAGGAGCACATAAGAATTGATGTGAGACACATGATGTGTGTTTGTAACTGCATGACCACAGCATGTGTTTCTGGATGGGTGTGTTTACAGATGTTTCTGGCCCACTTAAAATATCCTTGGCAAGAGGCAGTTCTGTGAATCTGAACCAAGCCAAACACACCTCTGAGGTCATTACTGCCATGAGATCACCACCTAGGCACAGTGCTCAGGACCTCTGAAGGCTCCTTTTGTCTTTATTTCTTTTTTTCTCCTACTTGAAGCTGATCCAGGTCAATTACAATCCACCAAAGGAACAAACTGAAACCCTTTACAAACCAGAGCTGTAACAGCAGGGTGTGGAGATGGCATGCAGGGGCTAAGAAAAAGTGTGTGTTGCTGTGGTCTGACTCTTCAGAAGGGCTCCAAACTCATGGAGTCAGTGTACATATCAGATTACCATGATCCTCTGGAATTGTGAGTAGAGCCTCCCACTAGGTCACTATTTCTATGTTTTCACTTTCTGAAGGATATTTATGAACAAGCTTGATTTTTTTTTTCTCTATTTTGTCTTCAACCTGTTAATTTCATTTATCAATCTCTTTGGCCAATGTCAACTGCTTTTCAAGAACCTGGCTTAGAGAGGGGTCTGATTTCAAATGTCGGGTGTTGGGGGTCAGCTGCAACTTGGTCTAAGCTATGTGGGTCAGGCAGTCTCCAAATCAAGCCACTTTTTTTTTTTTTTTTTTAAGCAGAAGAAATAAAACTTGAACTGCAAAATATTGAAGTTGTAGGGAGGAGTGTAGTTGAAAGGCTACCGCAATGAAGGATGAAGCTTTTGTTTTCCCTGTGGTAACACTGATGTGTGTGAATATTTTTTGTAAGAAGAAGATGGCTCATTGATGCAAAAATCAGGAGAAACATTTCTGGAGAGGTTCTTTTCTAATGACCCTCAGACCTAACACTACAGCAACTCTGAAGCTTCTCTGTGTGCCCAAGGGAGCTTTGAAAAAATGATGTTTGTTTGCTTGAAGGGATGGACGGCTCTTGCTGAACCTTGGCACCCTACTCAGACTCTTATACCACAATTTTTCTCCTTCAGGAAAGGACACTGGATATGGAGGGTTAACAGGGTAAAATGAGGGTATAGTTGATGGGGTTGGAAAGGTGGTCAGAGCATCTGGGATGGAGTGTTCTGTTTGGCAGCACAGAGCCGGCACTGCATCCTTCTCCATGCCACCCACAGACATTCTGCCTCTCATCTCGTCTTCGCAATCCTCTCACACACAGCCATACACAGCCTCTTTTGTCTTGTTCCCAATCCCTTGACACCACCCACCCACCCACCCATACACTCTCTCTCAAATACTTTCTTCTGCTCTGGTTTTCATGCAGATGCCTCCCCTCTGGACCCTGTCTTGCACAACATCCCCTCCTGCCTGGCACTAGCACCCTCCCTCTCCAGAGCATATGCAGAGCAGACGCATTTCCTTTTATTGTCCCTGCAGCCCCACCCAGCTCCCGTCTATTCCCTGCAATAACACACTTAGAGTGGATGTAGTCCTGCTCAGAGCAGCCACACAGAAAACATGGGAGAGCTGTCTTCACCCAAAATTGCTTCTACTTGTACACTACTACTTCCTGCCTATGGTCCCAGAGGAAGAGGCAAACTCAGGCCTGGAATATGTGGTGGTGAGATGCCTTGTGCTGCTCAGGGGCTGTGGGAATGTTTGCAAAGCACCTCTGTGCTCTGCTCTGTAAGAACAAACCTGGTACAGGCAGCTTCAACGAGGAGTTCTCCAGCAGACACTTTCCTGGGACATTCACCTGGTCTGCAAAAATGCATGAGCATGATGAGGATCAGAATGACATGTCAATGTCTCTATGGGTGGTAAAGCACTTGATCTCCTTGTTGAGGGTGGTGGCAAAAGGGCTGGAGAGGACCAGTGATGATCATCTGAGACCACCAGCTCGTGTTACACAGGTCACAGGCTGAACAGCTTCAGTACAGTCAGAGAAATAACACCAGCTTGTGCATGCCAAGGAACTGACCCTGAAAGGTAAATCTTAGTAGAAGTAGATAACAAAAAAATCCACCAGAAATAAGATCATAAGCAGGACCCTGCCTATATAACCCATTTCTCCCTTAGAAAAGCAAATTTGGAGGCACAGAGCATTTCTGTATTGTGACAAGCTGCAGCCTACAGGACCACACTGGACTAGAAGAGATTTCCAGCAGTGTCTCTGAGCTCTTTACTCAGGACTTCCCTGTAAGGAGCTCCCGTGCCAATGATAAGATGGGAACACTTTTGGCTCTCCACCACTGTCCACTCATGAGAGACCAAATACAAATTGGAGTCCCACTATTTAAAACAGAGCTCGTCAGCCCTTTCACAGCATATCTAAGTTTTCCCTTACTCCTCATCTCCAGAATTCCCAGACCCCGCCACTGCACTGCCAGCTCCATACAGAGCCCAGAGGAATGTGTTACAAGACACTTGCTCCTTGCTTTATCTTTAGTATTGTTGTATTTTGCTAGCAGGGTGTACCTTGCTCATGAAGGATCAGTGATGCTGCACAGGGTCAAGGACCCAGTGAAATCAGTGCTGCAGTATGTCAGGAGCTGTTAGTGAAGCACAGCTTGATCCCAAAATGATCAGACTCTGGCATGGAAAAGACAAATTATGCCCTGGTAGTCACTGGGAACTGGCTTATGCAGCCACTTTCACACCTGATCCTGGGTAAAATACATGTGCTATTTTGCTGGGATGAAGTTGGCATAAGATCCCCCTATGTGAGCACCATGCAAACCCTGTTCAGTACTGCTGCTGGTGAAACCAGCTTATGCCAGTTTAAGGAGAATCTGGAAGTAAAATACGGGCAAAAGGACAGATGGAAGCCAAACCCCTGTGGTGGTCTGTGCCAGGGCTGCGAATGTAACAGCCCCAGCTGCTGACTCCTCAGCCAGGGCAGCAGTCACTCACTCAAGCTCGCTGTAGACATGCAGAAGCAAATAAACACAGCAGGGAAGCTACAGAACCTGAAGACTCCATATCTGTATCTCTAACCTCTTCCTCTCCTCATTTGGCTGGAGACATTTGGCAAGGGATATTGTTACAGCCCTTCCTGAACTGGGGGGCAGCGGCAGGAGCGAAGGGCACTGAATCCACCAGCCCTGACCCTTGATACACCATGGCTGTGTGAGAGTGATGAGGACCATGGGCATGTGGCAAACCTGATTGCTGCCTGGAGATGGTTTTAATAGAGAAACCTCACATTGGTATCACTTCTGGGACATTAACATCTCTGTCAGCTCCCTAGAGCAGGAGGGGTAGTCATGGGCTTTGAGAGGTGCTCAGTGCTGTTTTTTGGAAACGTCTGACAGCCCCAGTCCAGTAAGAACTACTGACTCTCCTTGCCAGGGAAGCCATTGCTAGAACTTTGTTCAAAGTTTAACTAATTAAGAGCTTAATTACTTTTGCATTATATGTAAAAGGAAACCCTGTTAGCAAGGACCTCTGCCACACAGACAGATGAGAGGCCAACATTTTTCCAACCAAAACTAATAAATCCAATGAAAATTTGGTGAAAATTTGCAAGTACTCAGATATAAAACCTCTCAGTGCCTAGACCTCACATCATTTATGGCTTGCCAGACTTGGTTCACAATATTTTCCTTCCCACTCCACATTTTGAGGTGTTAATAATGCTTATTAAAGTGAGGACTCTTGTGTTTCATTGTTTTATGTAATTTCTACTACTAAAAATGTAACTACAAAAGGTCACAAGGCATGAAGACATGCAAGTCCTCTGGCCTAGTAGTCTGACTGGGCATAATTCCATTAAGATTCATTAAACACCATGTCCAGGTGAGCCTTCTGGTTTGTGTTGTAATGGATTTATGTGTTTTTCATGCTCAAAATAAGCAAAGCTATCTCTTTACGGCCTCTCTCATCTCATATTAAGATATATTTAGGTTTAATTGTAAAGTGCTTCACAAGTCTTGGGTGAAAAGTTCGAAGTGCCAAGTGCCACACTGCTGCAATTATCAGTTTGGTCCCCTAATAAGGATGCTGTGGTGCGCATCCTTATTGCAGAGGGGAACCTTATGATAAGGATGAACTTGTGTCAATCTTTTCCTTTGGTGCGTTGGATTACAGACTTCCTTCCACATCTGACATATGGGTTTTATTGTTCAACTGGCTTTCTTCTTGCACAAACATCCTGGTTGAAGCACATGGAAAGGGAGGAGGGCAGACATTCCTCTCTGTATATGTTTGAGTTTTTCTGTCTTCTTGCCATGTGGTCCCAGTAACACAGGGAGGTTCCTGCATATTTATAAGCTCTTTTTTTTCCCAGGTCCCAAGGCCAGATGGCACATTCTGGTGTCTTGTGGCTCTTTTATCTCTAGGCACTGAATTTGTTATAAACAGGGCTGAGATGCCCTCACCAAAGCACTGTGGAGCTAAGGAATGTCTTACTGGTAACTACTGTGGTAATAGAGCAAGCTGCACCAGAAAACAAGGCAGAAGAGATCCTGGCAAGGCACTTTCTTGCACTAATCTTGGCAGAGGGCGCTGTTCTCATTACCTGTGCATGAGATGTGGTACCGTGCACCTTGGCTACTGTCACAGCACAGGTAATGGATTTGCTGGCTACACCCAAGTTCACTGGACAGCATCTACGTGTACAGATACCTTCCACTGGGCTTTGGATTTGATTCTTTGTGCCTTTGTTAGCAAAACAAACTGTGAGATGATCCCACATGGTTTTGGCATCACCTTTATTATTAATCACTTTATTATTGACTGGATTGTTATAATACTTCAGTCTTATATTTTACATAAGCACAAGCCATGAGGTGGTGCCTCGTAATCTCACTCAAGGAGAGGAGTAGAAGAGTCAGAGTTCATTCAGTTCATGGACAAGCCTTTTCTCATTCTATTTGGGAAAAGTGCTGCAAACCATGTACGATTGAGAAGGTGAGTTTGTAGTGTACGTGTGGATTAGGTTTCCGCTAAAGTGAAGGAAGTAGAAGATATCTGCTTGTCAGCACAAGGTCCTGTCTGAGATTGTAAAGTTACAATTTCTTTTTTAAGAGGACAATAAGATCCTTGATCTACAGGGCATGAAAATTCTTATTTCTCTTTCAGTCAAAACCCGCAACGTGTTCTATTACATCAGAGAAGGGATGAACTAGGTTATATGCTTTTCTGAAATGAAAACAGCAGGATGGCCAAGGCCCAGGGAGCTGAAATGCTGGGGGGTGGGAGCAAAAGGAGCCAGGACACATTCCTGGGATAGCGCTGTTCCCCCTGGGCTGCAGGGAGGGCACCCTGGGCGTGTGCTTGGCAGTGGGTGCAGCACACGTGTGTGCACAGGCACATGCTGCACCCTCTGCCCACAGTGCTGAGCAGTGACTCCAATGGCCAGTCCTCCCTGAAAGAGCTTATTTAACATCTAGGTGGGAGAGCACAAAGGAGGCATGGAAGTGAACACAGTGAAGCCAGGCTTTCAGCTTTCCACCCTTTAAAGGATGAAAACATAAGGGAAAGTGTCACAAGTCAATTTGCTTTGGCAGAGAAAGGGGGAAAGAAACCCTGTGGGCTGGCTGGGGGCCAGGGGATTTGTGCCGGCCGCAGCCAGGGTGATGCTGTGCCGAGGAACAGAACAAGGTCTGTGTGTGGGGCTGGTGACCCAGCTCTGAGCACTGGGGAGGGCTGAAGGCTCTGTGGGGTGAGGGCAAGGACGCACTGGCTGCCGGTATCATCCGAGGGCCTGGCCTGTGTCCTGCAGGGAATTCCTTTCCTTGCTCCAGGATGTGTGTGCGCCAGACCCTGTGTGTGTTTGTGTGTGTGTGTTGGAACGGGGGTTTGAGGAGAAAAAATAACCTCCTTGGCATTAACCTTCACCTTCCTGGCTTTTTCTGCCCAGATGGACAAAGGAACTCTCTGAGGGACGAGCAAAGGAAGATCGCGTTCCTCCATGCAGGGAAGCACACAGGCCTCTTTGCATGGAAGTTTTTAGGGAGACCTCAGTTTGTGTCTGTCTCTTGTGTCTCTCTCACTCTGTTTATGAATTTCCACATTCAGGACAGTCCTGAAAGAGCCTGAACACCAAACTTGCCAACCTGGAGGAGCTGGTCAAGGTTTTCATCTAAACTGGAAGTGAAAAGCGCATCTGTTCAGGCTCTTTAATCAGTAAAGTACGATCATGGTGTTGAGAGTTCAGTCCGAGTCAAACCCTCCCCACCTCACACCTCTAGCAATAATTCCAGCTCTGCTTACTGACACATCTGTTTGCAGCTGATTTTATTTTGGTGGGGTGATGGAGACCAAAACAGAAAACAGGACAGATCTTATTTTAAAGGACATGGAAATCCTGCTCTCATCTAACAAGCCGTATCTGTCTCCTAACCTGTAGTTCTTGTTTTTGAGTCCTACATATGGAAATTGTTACTCTGAGTTATTACAAATAATTACTTCGTGACACTGGAATTCCTGGGCAGGGTATCACACCCATGTTAAGGCTCCCTCAGACATGCTGCACTGCACTGGCTGTTCTTAGGACATCACTGGGGCAGGACCAGGCTGCTGTCTGCAGCCTGTGATTGCTGTTCTGAGGAAATGGGCTGTATGCAGGAGAGTTAGTCACAGTGCTCTGAATTGGGTGGAGGAGCTTTGCAAAACTGTCTCACCCTTAGAAGCATCACCAGGACCAGATTGGCCAAAATGTCATCAAAGTGTTTCCCCCAGCTGCCTCCTGCTTTGGACAGCTGCTTATTGAGGTGGTAAAAATCCCTCATAGGAAAATGACAAACGTTTAGAAACAGCCCCAGTCTCCTTCCAAGCTTATTAATTTGCCTGTGACCTCACTCCTTTTGTAAAAGCGCATGTAAGAGTTCCAAGATTTTAATCTTGCTCTCTAGCACCATCGTCCTGTGCTTCCAAAGGTGGAGCAGCTTAGAGAGCTCTCCAGGAAGACAGAAATCCTCAAAATATTTCTACTAAGATGCAGCAATGCCCATATACCAAAGTTTGCTATCATCCCTCCTTGAACAGTGAGGTACATCACACCGCCAGGAGATAAAAGCCCATGGTTGTGCAAGTCCTGGGGCACCGTGAGGCACAAGTTGTGTGCATGAGATGGGTCAGAGAATGAGGCTCATGAACCACCCGAGTTGGTGATGAGTCAGTCATGTGACACCCTCGCTCATCACACTGGCATTTGGACAGAATGAGCAGCTCTTCTGCCGTCTGTATTTCCAAGGATTTTATGGGATCATGAGACACTGTACAGTTAATAGGCATAATTTAGGAATAAAACAATCTCAGAAATGGATTTTTGTGACTCTCATGACAAATGAACAAAGACAATAACATATTTGTTTCTGTTTTCTTACTTTTCTGCACAAAGGCCAAAACATTTCAGAAAAGAAACAAAACTAAACCAAACCAAACAGTTAAAAACAAACAAATGAAACCTATTTTATATTTATTTTTCTTTTTCTTTTTTTTTTTAACCTTGGGTAGCTTGAAATTAAACTATTAAAATATATAAAATTACTGTCTCTTGACTTCTCACATTTTTTCAGGTTTTCTGGACTGGATACAGGTGGCTATGGTTGCTGGAAATATTGGGGGCATTTGGTCTGAACAAGTGTTCCTAGTTTGCTCAATATTGCTGATTCTTTCTGCCCATCCTCACCAGGAAACTGTTGCTTGCTGATAAAGGAGAAAACCAGAGGAGAAAAGAGAAATAAACTCTGGGGACTTTGGCTTCCATTTGGGCTTTAGGACTTTGGCTGGAGATGCTCATCACCTTGGCAAAGAGAGCTCACACAACTCTTGGGAAGAAATGGCAAGGAGGGGACAGCAGAGCCCAGGAGCTCTGTCAGGAGCAAGGTTTGTCCAAGGGACAAGGTGACGTGAGAGTCTCTCTGAAACTCTCCACTCTCCATGCCTGAGTTGATTGGGTGTCAGAAGAAAGACATCAATGGCAGCAAGTGCAGGGGTGTGGGGGCACCGGGGAAGGGGAAACTGCTGAGGAGAAGCAATTTTTATTCTGTTCTGCTGTTTAAAGCTCATCCATTGGTTCACCCTGGCAACCAAGACTGCCTACAGGGCTGGGAAGGGACAGTACTGCCTGAGTAGTTGCTTGGGAACACTGGAAGGAAACACTGATGGGAGAACAGCAGGAACAGGGGGTGGTGGTGAGCAGGTGTGAGCAGGATGGTGTCGGGAGAGTGTATGTGAGGAGCTGCACACTGCTGCCAGACCCAGCTCTCTGTCTTCTGGCCTTGCTCTCAACAATGTCTGCAAGGACTGGGAGGGCCACATCCAGGCCCTCTTCCGGCAGGAAGGAGCTGTTAGGGGGTAAGGTGGTTTTGTGAGGAGATGTGTGAAGGTGGTTTCAAAAGACAAAATACACTGATCTTTGTGCCTCCTTTCTGTGGGCCAGTTTAATCCATCGGGGACTCATTGAAGGGGGCAAAAATGAGATCTGATCAGCTCAAGGAATGAAGAAAGTGGAATTCCTCCTGAGCTTTACCCAGTACATTACTGACCTCTTGCTTTACCACAGCCCTCATTAAGATTCTTGTCTTAGCTCAAAGACCTGGACACAGGCGACACCTCTGCACGGACAGAGGTGTCCCTCCTCCTTGTAGGACCAGGGCTCAACTCTGCACATTTTGTCAGACAGCATTTCTCTGAACTGTTGGACTGCTGAAACTCCCTGACCTGTGAAACGAGAGTTGGGAGATGTGTAACTTGTGCCTTTGACTTGCATGAAATATCCACTGCAGTCAGGCTCCCACCCACACCTGGAGGTGCAGGCACACCCTCACGACATCACCAGCCAGGTGGTGATTCCAGGCTGGAAATTCACACCCCAAGGCTTTTAAAATGTTTTTAATTTTTTGTGGGTTTCCCCCCTTCCTTCTTTGCACTAGTGCCACACACTTCCTAGGATAGGAATTAGTAGGAGAAGAAATGATGATGGAGACAGGCAAGCAGAAACATCTGTCAGCCAAATGGTTACCCAGAACCGAAGCTCCAATTTTCAGTCCATGAATGGCACTTTTTGTCTCTGCTGGAGGGTGAATCTGGGTGAGTGCCCAGGAGCCAAACAAGAACTGAACAGAGAAAGCATCAGCACAGTCAGTAATACAGGAAAAGGCAGAATTTTTGTGGAATCTTCACTCTTTCCTGCTGGTTTCCTGCTGCTACATGTGAGCCACAGAGACATCTTTTGTATTGCAAAGTAAAGCACAGCAGTGATTCTGGGATGACCAGACTGAGAAAAATAGCCCATGGATAACCCACTGCCATTAACCTGACTTCAACTTTTGTTATGATGTGCAAGTCAACTAGAAACTGCTCTGATTGCCAGTAGTTTGGTCAAAGTTCTCATTCTCTTTATTTTCTCATTCCTTGCCACCCAGCATCAGGGAGGATGGTCACGCTGGAAGCCAGTGCCATGACCAGACATATCGATGTCACATACAGGCACCCAAGCAGCTCCACACCTGCATGGATTTTCCTTCTCATAGTAATAAGAGTTTCTATTTATTGATGTATGCTAACCTACGTCTATTTATTCAGGAAAACCTTTATCTGGAGGTCTCCCAAAGCTTTTTCTTGGGTGCAAGGACTAGTAAAAACCTTTCACATGAGTTTCCTGCTGTTAAAGCACAGAAATAAAACTGGACATTCACTAAGAAATTTCTTTCATTTTGTTTTAGACTTGGTTTGGCAGGGAGGTTGTGTGATTTATGGTGAACACCACATCCAGCACAAGGCTGGTGTAAACTATGTGAGTGTGTGTTTTCATAAAGAGATTACATTTATCTCAAAACCAGAAGGCTGCTGGGGGAAACTTTCCCAGGGTCCTTACAGTATCTTGCAAAGAAAGGAGGGAAAAAACCCAACATAAAGCCTTACAAAAAATATCATACTGCAGTTTTGGAATGCTTCCACTACAAAAGCTTGACCTACCCAAGAATAAAACTCAGACTAAATGAGTCTGCTTTTGAAAGAAATTCTTGCTTTCTTTTGATAGAAAACAGTACATGCCCCATCCCAGGAAACAGGCTTATGAGCAAGTGCCAGAGAGATGGGAGTCCCAGAGATAATTCACTAACCAATCCTCTGGTATCATGGCTCAAACATGATTAATTCATGTGGAATTTGTAATAATATTAGTCTGTGACCTCATTTGTTATATATGTTGCTGCTGTTAGAACTCCAATACATTACCTAAAAGATACAGAGCTCACAGCCATCTGTGCTGTACCTGCTTGCAAGGTTCTCTGGATCTCCTCCTCTGCAATTGCTGCCCAGTTCTTTCCCCTGGTAGCTGAAGCTGTCAAAGGAAAATTGCTGGAAGTGATTTGGATGGTTTAGGTTTCAGGACTGGTCCAATGTCCCAGCATGTTTAGACTTTGTTTTGGTGCTGCTCCACTCACTGAGAAATCCTCACTTCATTCAATTTGTCGTTTTTGAGTTTCGGTATAAACTTTTTTTTGTCCTCTTTCCCATCACCTTCATCAAACCTCTCCTCTTTATCCATGCTCTTAATTCTCTCACCTGACAGATACTGGGGTTCTGCTGACCTTCCTTCTGTCCACAGCATGGCTCTCATCTTGATTATTAGAAAAAGCAGGAAGAATTAAATAAGTTTAAAACACTCTTTTGTTTGCCAAATATATGTGGAACAATTACAGCTACTGTCAGATGTTACTGGGCTTGGATCTTCTGCTCAGGGTTTAGGCTAGAAATCCATTTTCAGTGCAGGCATCACTAAAATTCCCTCCGTCATGTTTGGCTCTCATACAATCAAACAAAGTCTGTGAGGTACTTAAGAGTCAGATTAATGCACTTTTCTTGAGTTTGAGCCCTGCTCCCAGAAGCTACTCACTTGCCTGTGCATTCCCCAAGCCAGCAGGTCCAGAAGATTCCTGTGGGGATGCCCAGCACTGGAGATAACCTGATTGTGTGGGGACAGGCCCAGGGCTGCTTGATAACTCATGAGATCCAAATGCACACCCTGTAATCCCCTGCCTTGAGCTACTCTGATCACTCTGCAAGTCTGCACTATGAGGTTAACACATGGGGACTTCATAGCAGTTATAAAACTTCTTTGGTGTCTGCATCACGAAATGTGTTATTAACAATCAATTTCTTTGTTCTCCCAAGGACATTTTGTCTCCTTCTATCTATGTACTCTGCAAACATCACTTAATGCATTTCCCTCGGCTTCATTTCATGTTGTTCTTCTTAATTTTAGCTTGTGTTTGAAACTAGGGGGATGAAACTCTGCAAAAGAACACTTAAGATTGAAACCTAGTAAGAAAAATGCCCTAACAGAAAGATTCATAAAACCTTGGCAACATTTCCCAGTGTGAGGGGATGGAAGCCCTGCCACTTAAATCATATTAGCCTGGGCTTGGTCTGCAGCTCAGGAATGTGTTGCAGGGACCCAGCTTCTGCTAGGCCAAAGTGCCTTTCCACTTGTATGAATATTCCCACCCCAGATGTGAGGCTTGGAAGAGGTGCCATGGAGTACAGGCAGCTCTTTGTGGTCTTACAGTTTGATTTTCTTCTGCCCTCACTTTTCATCAAAAGTCCCTAGAATAACTGTCAGGTAGAAACATCTCAGAAATAATGAAATAATGTAAAAGCTTGCTGAGAACAAATAATAATTTAGGGAAGGGCAGCAGATAAAGCAGTCCATTGGCAGTGGCCATCTCATTGGAACAGTCTCACCCTAGCCGAGCCAGGTGTATTCACTAGGAAGGTCAGGTGCTGGTTAGTGCACCTGAGCTGGGAGCTGCCTGTGGCAGAGGATGTGATCTCAGATGGACAGAAAAACGGACTCTGTGACTCTGTTTTAAACAGTGAGTAAATAAAGGAAATGGTGGGGACGAGTGTCAGAACAGAAAACTTGCAGAGGGTGAAGTGCATTGGATCAATTACTGACTATGAGCAATTTCTGCTGTGCTCAAGAGAAGAAAATGAGCTGTTTAAAAGACTCTAATGTCCTTCAAAACACATTAAAAATCTTTGTTCTTAAATGCTTTCTTTTAACTTAATGACCTTGAGATGTTTTTGACTACTTTTCCATGAAAATGTGGACCACCCTGATTTTAGGAATAATCCACATTGATTCCTTCCTGATCCCAATACTGCTCCCATGGTATTTGTTTCCCTACAAATAGCAGGAACAAAGAAGTTTGCTGGGCATTTGAAGAAGGCAGCCCTTCAAAACCATATTATCAGTGCATGCAGCCCTGATCCCAGTTGCTTTAGTATCCACAATCTCTGAGCATGGTACCACAATGTTACCTGTGATGCTGTCACTCTCCTTGGAGAAAAGCCTCCTCCTGCTCTCTGCTTGCTCCCCTGCTTGCTCCAGACCCAGAACATCCATTGCATCCCATTCTTGCCTGAACCCCTACACAGTGCGCAACACTTCATTCACGTTCTTGCTCTTTTGAGCCAAAACAACCTTCATAGTAGAACTGATTTTGTGATTATTTATATAAGAATATAAATATTACAGTGCTTGAATTATGGTATGGCAGCTGATGGTCACTGAAAAAGAAGAAACAGAGCAGCGTTGGAAGGACCAAGATTTCCTGATGCTATGGGATGTCCCAGTTGGCAGAGCAGTGTATAAACTACATACCTCCCAGATCACATCCCTCCAGCTTCCATTGACTCCCAGGCTGTGGCTATGCTGCTGAACAAAACATTCTCAGCTTAAGAGCTTCAGCACTAGACCACTGACACATTATCCTACTTAATTATTAGCTCACACCCTGGCACTATTTTAGCCTTTGCTAATAATATTCCTAAATTATGCCTGAACATTGTTTGGAAAATATCATAAATCAGGAACAACTGCCAATAGGCAGCATGGGCGAGCGTACAGTTTCATGCTATGCAAACACTGCTCAGAGGAACTGCAGCACAGGATGTGTTTTTTCATGTGCTTTGAACTGAAAAAAAACACATGAAAAATTAAGGCTTATGTTTTAGGAACACAAAGGCTTCACACGTGGATTCGAGGGCTTTGTAATGTGGACACAACCAAACTCATGCTGCTTGATCCTGGGGCTCAGGAATGGCCTGTTCTGTTCAGAGTTGTGGGCAGAGCTGGGTGCTCCCCACAGGGTGGCACTGGCTGGACCATGGCCAGCTGAGGGCACCAGGCTGTTTAGCTGACTCTGTGATCCAGGCTCCACATGGCACTGCTGTGCCATGCTGTGGGCTGCAGGTTAGGAGGGAAGAAGCTTTTCTGCTGGAAGAAAAACTCTCCTTTAAAGACAGGAATGAAAGAAAATGGGAAGCAGTCCCACTGTGCCACTTAAGCCTTTACTGGACCTTGTCAAACGTTGTTGCTAATGCATTTAAATTGGGTGTACAGCTGAAATGCAGAAAGTTCTAGGGGTTTGTGTCTTTCAAGTTCTTCCTGCTAGAAAGAGTTTTCACTGCAGTGGTCCCACCAGGACCTCTCTTCTCACCAGGTGGGCAGGCAGTTTGCCAGCAGCAGCACCAGGCTGGGCTGCAGTCAGCACTGGCAGGGCTGCCCTGTCACCCTGGTAGGAGCTTCCATGGCTGCCATGGCTCTAGCTCCATGTCTGGCTTCTCAGGCCCCAGAGGACTCCAGCCCCTTTCAGACATGCTGTCTTCCTCAGACCCTGCAGCTCTCTGCTGCTCTGCACAAAGGAAGGGAGAGAGAGGAGAGCTGGGCACGAGTGCTGAGGCTGATGGCCAGGGCTGCTGGGCAGGTACCCACCCAAAGTGGCAGGTTTGGGATAGGCACGGTCTAACTGGTGAAATGCTGTCAGTGTGTGGCAAGATCATGAGAGACTAAAGCCAGGACTTTGTGAGAAGTGAAATGCTCCAAATCTTTCTTATGTGAGCTAAAAAAATTGGGGAAGACAAACTTGCTTTCAAGCTATTGTCACACTGCACATGCAGGGAAGTGTGTGTCTGTGTAAACTGAGAGAAGGTTTAAGAGACAAAGAACCCGAAATTCGCAGGTCACATGAAGTAAGAGACATTTTTTATCATTCCCATGGTCACATGATGCAAAAGGCTAAGAACCAAGGGCTGAAATAAGAAAGTATCTGAAATATGCATTTATTTTATTCTTCCCATGTTTTTGCAAGTGAAAAATGTTACATATGTAAAGAAACTGGAGAGCCCTCTCACTTCACCAAATAAATGAAAGGAAATGTGAGAAGGACCATGCCACACTCAGTATGCATATATACTTTTATTTATCTCCCAAAGATTGATTAAAGTGAAAAAATGTGTCCCTGAGTAGAGAAATAAAATGTTTCATTCCCTAAGAAAATGACATTGCAAACCACATTTTCGTCATTGCACCAGTAACAGTGTGACTTGGGAGCTGCTCAAAGGGGATGAATGACCTCTGTGTAGCTGTGAGCAGGAAAGCTTGTGGGACCCCAGGGATGAGAGTCAGAGCCCTGCAGAAACGCACAGGGAGCTCTGGGTCTGCTGCAGGAGTGAGGCACATTGGCATGGCCACACAGCTAGAGAGCAGGCACTGACATTTTGTTTGCATCAGCCTTGGCTCTCCCCACCACAGGCCCATAGGAACTCCAATTCCCATTGCAAAGTGCAGGTACTCTTGATGATTCAACTCAGGTGTCCTTGAAGAGTAGTAACGTCTTCTTTTTTGCCCCAGCTCCACTGTGGTTTGCAACTTCCATCACTCTTCCCAGCCCAGCCAAACCCGCTGTCCCTGCTTTCCCTGAGGCTGGTTCCCCTTCCTCAGGATGTGAGCTGCCTGTGGGTCAGCTCAGTTCCTTGTCTCATTTCACATCCTCTCAGGCCTGGCACAGGCCCCTTTCCTGGAGGACATTCCAGTGATGAGTACTCACTTGCACCCTGACCAATGCCACATCCACACACCCAGTGCTGGTTGTGTGACATGGTCTGTCACTCACCCATCCCTTTTGTTCCTCAAGTTTCCCCTACCTCAAGGCATTAGTAGCATGAAACTCATTACAGTGCTCATCCCAACTGGAAACACCTGCAAAACCTGAGGGACTGTGACTGCCAGATAGCAAGGAGGAACTTTGCCTGGGTCAGGCTGAAGGATGCAAAGTCAGGCCAGGGGGAGAAAGATGGTCACTGTGACCCTGTGCAGATGCACAAAGTGCCCTGTGCCCAGGAATCAGGCCCATGGCAGGTGTTTGCCATCAGCTGTGTGCACACAGTACCCAGAAACACTTAGGTGACAGTCCCTGAGCACACACTGTGCTTGGGGAGCACTGCTGGGACAGGGATGGAGATAACGGGCAGCACAGTGTGAGTTTGTTTACATTTGATAAGAACCAGGTTCTTGCCATTACTGACAATGGCAGGCCCTGCAGAGTTTCCTTTTTCAGCCGGGTCCCAGCAGAAAGCTGCGGCTGGCACAATGATATCGAGGGCCACAGCAGGCCTGTCAGGAAGGCAGTTCCCAGAACAAGGCATTCTCCGGTCCTGCAGCTACTAAGCAGGACTGGCCGGGGTTGGCTGCGAATGAGCCTCCGGGCCCGTCAGCCGGCTCAGGCTTTATTTGCAGTATTTTTACACGGATTTTAAAAATAAAACTCGGCCTCCCGCCTGAAAGTCGTCCTTGTCCCTTTCTGACCAGCAGTCCTCTCGCTGGAGAGGCCGCGAGCCCAGGACCGCCAAGAATGTTCTCACGCAGCTTCCACGGCACCACCCGCCGCGGAACGCAGGGCTCTGCCGGCCCCGGGGGGGCGCGGGTCCTTCGGGGCGCTGCCGGCGGCCGCAGCGCGGGGCCGGACGGAGCCGGAGCCGGAGCCAGGCCGGGCCCGGGGCTGGGGCTGGAGCCGGAGCCGGAGCCGGAGCCGGAGCCAGGCCGGGCCCGGGGCCGGAGCCGG
>NW_024581101.1:1356593-1411151 GCF_017639235.1 Corvus kubaryi
GCCGGAGCCGGAGCCGGAGCCGGAGCGGGAGCCAGGCCGGGCCCGGGGCTGGAGCCGGGCCCGGGGCTGGAGCCGGGCCCGGGGCTGGAGCCGGAGCCGGAGCCGGGCCCGGGGCTGGAGCCGGAGCCGGAGCCGGAGCCGGAGCCGGAGCTGGAGCTGGAGCCGGGCCGGGCGGGGAGCAGCGCGGCAGCGACACCTGGCGGCCGCGGCAGGCAGCGCGGGAGCGGGGACCGCTCCGCTCCGCCCCAGCGCCGGCCGCGCAGGGCCCCCCTCAGCTCCGGGCCCTGCCCTGAGCAAGCGCCGCTCTGTGCTGGGGGAGCCCGGCCCGGTCCGGTCCCGAGAGCTGCCTCTGCGAGGTCGGGGGCCGCTCATTCTCCCCTGCAACCTCCGGAGACTGCGCCGCTCTCGTCGGTGTTCCGGTGACTTCGGGAGCGCAGCGTCTCTCCCTCTGTGTGTCTCTCCCCTTCCTTGCCCAGTCACACTAAATTTGACTTTGTATCTACTAAAAAGTTGCAAATCCTTAGGTAAAATCTTAATATAACACATACCTCTGATACACTTCAGAACAACTTTTTAATGACACTTGTCTTTGGGGCCTGCCGAATTCCAGGCTGGGGCTATCCCGACGGGACACTACTGGAGCAGCCGTGTCCCAGCCCGAGCACAAGACCCGTGCACAGCCTGCCCATTGTGCTGGGTATTTACCTGCTCAGAGAAGTGACCGTGCCTCGCGTTACCCTGTCTGCTCCAGGTTTAAGATTCAACATTCACCGTTCACATTTGCTCAGCCTTTGACAGGAAGCCACGAGAAGGGCTGTGTCCCTGCCAGTCCTTCTGATCAGCCCTACAGGCAGATGGATGGCCTGACTCCTTGCCTGTGGGCATTTCAGCAGATAATCAGTGCTCTGACACTTAACACCTCACTCAGGCCATGTGCTCTGATGGGCAATTTCTTGTCTTTCTTAGTGCCAAGTCTAAGTTCACTGTCTGGGTAAGGCTGGGGTGCAGCTTAAAATAGACTTTATGTGCCTTGTTGGATTTGTGCAATGTGCCATAAGTTGCTTTGGAAAGAGACATTTGTGTATACATTTGAACTTTTCAGTCTGAGCGTTTTTAAAGCTCATTCACATCCTGGGATAAGATTAGGCCATCAGGGTCAATAAAACCTTCCTTCCTTGTATTTCCATGCTCTTGCCTGAAGGGATCTCTGATTCATACCTGACTGAGTAAAGGATGTGAAACAACTCAGCTGCTTTGGGAAGGGGGAGAAATCCCCAATTGCTACATGCTGGCCTTTCGGCCTGCATCGCTGCTCTAGGCTGTGTCACATGAGGCACTGCAGAGGGAAGAGGTGTGCTGATGGAATTTCACTGGACTGCAAAACACCCTGGAATGTCTCAACAGCTCCAATACAAGAAGGAAGATGTGATGGAAATAGATAACAGGTGTTGGAGAGATTCTGGTTTCTTTGGTGTGTCTGTCCCAGTTCAGCTATAGTGTGAAGGCATATGACTTAATGAATAATGTCTTAAGAATCCAAAAGAAAAGAAAAGGCTGCCCAAATTATGAGGGCTATGGTATTCTTTCAAAGTACAGTTTTCCTCCTGGGAAGGGTGAGAAGCCTTGCAGCAGCCAAGGCAATGCTTATGAAAACCAGGCTCCCATTTTTGCAAACTTGCTGGCAGTTGTACCAACCCACACAATTCTGTTTTGGCTTTTCTTGTGCCACTCTGAAAAGGTCTGATGAAGCAGGTGATCCTGCTGTGACAGATGTTTTGTCACAATGTCTGTGAACATCTTCTGTGTCCCAAACAGGGAGGTTTGATGTAATGGTTACAGGGTGGCCTAGCAGCATGATACCTCATATACTGAGAGACAAAGGTGTGTTGTACAGAAAACCCCTTTTGTTCTGTTACGATGGTCTTGGGGAAGCACTTCATTGCCACAGAGAAGGGTGGCTGATGTAAACCCAACTGTCACTGTTGAGCAACACGGCAGGCGAGCTGCGAGCTGAAGCCCCGCGGTCACGTACTTCCCTTTGACAGTGACTCTGCAAGCAGAGGCAGCGGTGTCGAAATGCCCTCTGTGTTCTAGAAAGGGGGTCAGCGATAACTGCACATCTGCCTCCTCCCGGAAGCCCAAAGTGAAGGGTCTGAGAGTGGTCAATGCTCAAGGGACAGCTCTGTGACACTGCAGCAGTTGTCTCTGGAGTGCAGGACTGACAAACACATCTACTTGGTGTTTAGGTGTTCCTGGTATGTTGGTCCCATGCTGTTTCTGCAGTCATTTCTGAGGCTTAACTGAAGAGCAGAACATCTGCCCAGGATCAGACTAGGGACTGGCTGACCCAGCACCCTATCACTTGGGGTTCACCAGCAGCAGATGCTAAAGGAAGAATGGAAGAACTGGGCAACTGGTATCTCTCTAGTTGCAGTCCTGGTTTCCAGTTATCTGTAACTTAGGAGCCTTTAGAAGTGGTATCTCCAAACATGAAAGGCCTGATGTGGTTTTCTTTCCCGACTGCCAATTGCTTTTGCCAGCACTGGCCCCTTGAGCAATGGGCGGGCAGTGTGAGAGCACCACGGCAAAGCTGCTTTTCCTGCTGTATTCCCACGTGGGAGAGAGCCTGGCACAGCATAGAGACTGTAGTCGCAGAGCAGGAGTGTGCGAGTTCCCCTCCGGCTTTTGCCTGCTATGCCTTGTAACGATCAGCAGGGCTTTGTACCCAGGATATTAATTTGGTAGGATCTCCAGAAAGTAGCAGCAGAGAAACTAGGTTAATATGTTGTTTCTGAAAGTAATATGCAGAGAAGAGAAATTTCAGTTACTGCATGTTCAGTAAAAGACAGCGATGAGTGTCAGAAGGACTATTGCTCTCTGCCTTCATTGTCTATGGAAAAGAATTGGCACAATCCTCTCTCTGACAATTTAACTGCTTGTTAAATATTTTTATGAAAAAAAAAAATGAATCCAGGGTTGTCTTTTTAGAGTTCCAGGGCTGGATTCTGTTCTCAGGGATAATGGGTATGAAGTAACCGTACTGATACCAGCAGTGAATAAAGCAGCTCCATAGCTCCTGATTTTTTAAGAAATAAAGTCTATCAATCTTTCACATCTAGAGTAAGACTTTACTCCATGTAATAAAATTACTGCAAGAAAAAAGATAGTCCTTTGAGGGAGCAAATATGGGAAAATATAGCTTTATTTTTTAATGATGTGCTGGAATTAAGGAGATAGGTGGCTGCAATACAACTTTATTTTGAAGCAAAATCTCTGGACAAGCACCTATGAGCAGAGAACTGGTCTCAACTGAACAGGTATGTTCATGGTATGACTTGGGGAAAAAAAGGAAGTCTGGTTTTCCTCCACTCATATAAAAATCCAGGTGTACTCATTCAAATTAAATAAGAATAAATCGAAGCTACCTGGACTTGCTTGACCTCTGGCTGGTGCTATTTTGCTGCTTCTTTACAACTAAGTATCAACACTATTACTGTTCCCTGTATGCTATTCTTAATAGTGTATGAGGTACAGGATGTCTTTTGGGTCACTCAGTAGCTGTGGCAGTTAGTGGGGTTTTCTTATCTCTCACTGTCCATCAGAAAAACAGCTTTGAACCTCCTGGTTGGTGTCTGCCTTTTTTCCCCCCCCTCTCTCTGTCTCTCTATTTTTTTTTCCTTAACCAGAGGTCTAAAATAAATGTGCCAAACACATAATCAGCCATGAACAGAAATATCCTCTGTTTGCTGGAGCCCAGCCTCTGACTCTTGTTGCTGTGCACCTGCCTGAAAAGAGGGCAGGAAGGGAGGATGGCACTGACAGCAAAACTTGGAGGTCCATGTGGAATGTTGATTTGTTTTTCTTTTTCTGAACAAGGTGAAGAATGGAAGTGGGAACAAGATGTTCACATGATTCAAAGCTCAGATTGGCCAGTGAGGCAGGGTTCAGCTCAGTGAGTTTTGCTGACAAGACCTGGCAGTCGAGAAGTCTTGTGCCTAGACGCGGGCTGGTGGTAAGGATAAAACATCTCTAACTTTGCTGGATGAAGAGATCCCTGCCCAGTTCCCACCTGTGAGGCTTAAAGACCAAGGTGTTGGGAGGATCTCCCAAGTGAGTTCCTCCATTATGTACAGCTCAGCTTGGCCTTTGAGGAATAGTTGTGACATTTTCCTGCACCGTTGCAGGTTGTTTTAGTGCCTAGAGCTAAGCTGTCATAATCAGCCATCTTCTGGAGAGAAGGAACTGTGAACACACTCACCCCATCTTGCTCCCTGGAGAATCCAGCACCATAAATACTTCCAGAGGCACAGGAAAGTGCTGCAGTGGCAGCTCAAGGCTGCTCATCATCTCCCCTTTCCTCCTCTCCTCGCTCACATGGTCATTGTGGTTGCTCACATAAATACCCTTCTTTTCACTGTTTCCCCCGTGTGCGTTCATGCTGGGCTTACACTGGGCCCCACAGCTTCTCCCAAGCAGCACCTGTAATGCTGAGAAGTGTCAAAGCTCACCCATATCTCGACAAACTGAAAAGGGTGGTGTTATAGCTGACTGGTGGAAGGGTCATTGCGGGCTTTGTTAGAGCTGACTGCTGGAGGGGTCACTGTTGGCTTTGTTAGAGCCTGGGTCATTAACACCTCACTGCAGGGCAAGGCAGGTGAAGCTCAGGAGAAAGTCTGGCAGCAACTGGCTCTCTGAGATTTAGTCTGAAAGCTCTCCAAGAACTAAGGATGAAGGAAAACAATTTGAACAGTTAGCCAGAGCAGGAATAAATAATAGTATTCTTCACCTGTGAGGAGAACCTTTGGAAGAGGGGTTTGGTATTTTTGAATTTGATGTATGAATAATTTCTCTTTCCATCCCTTCATATGGTGGCTTCAAAACTGATGGACTTAATTCTAGATGCTGCTGGATGGCAGAACTGGACTGACTGAGCAAACTGAAACGGAAGACAGTCACTGATGACTGGAATTGGGCCTGACTTGGTAACACACAGCTTTAATTCCTTCATCAAATGGCTGTATTGGCTTTGAAGATATTTGTGCAAGGAGCCATCCCAGTCTAAAATCTCCTGGCATGCTCTGAAGGCATGCTGACCAAGGGCCAGATTCTGCAATCACCTGGCATTGGCTAAGTCAGTTTGGATTATAGAAACATAGAAAGTTAAGGGTTGGAAGGAACCTTAAAGATCATCTAGTCCCAACTCCCCCTGCCAGGAGCATAGACACACCTTCCACTAGACCAGGTTGCTCAAGGCCTTATCCAACCTGGCCTTGACCTCTGACAGGGTTGGAGCTTTCACAACCTCCCCGGGCAATCTGTTCCAGTATCTCACCACCCTCACAGTAAATAATTTCTTCCTAGTATCCAGCCTAAATTTCCTCTCTTTCAATTTGCACCCATTACTCCTTGTTCTGTCACTGCAGTTGCAGTTCACTGATGAAGAGTCCCTCTCCAGCTTCCCTGTAGGCCCTTCAGATACTGAAAGGTTGCTATAAGGTCTCCATGCACCCTTCTCCAGGCTGAACAGCCTCAACTCTTTCCCTGTCTTTGTAGGGTAGGTGCTCCAGTCCTCTTATCAACTTTGTGGATCTGCTCTGGACTTGCTTCAAGAGTTCCACGTCTTTTTTTATTTCATGTCTGCATGGATTGATCTGCACACAGCAGCATTGGTATTAAATGAGTCCCAGTTTTTCTGTGTCCAGCACAAACCTGCTAATCCTCCATGTCCTACTTTATGGCAGGTAAAAAGTACAAGAATTTGAGACTACAGTTTGAGAGAATTTGCTGCACACTAATCAAATGGATGCAGTTTTTTTCAAGTGGTTTTCCAAGAAAAGTTGGGGAGCAGTATGCAGAAGCCTCTGAGACATTATTTGATGTCAGTCTGTGACCCCCACAGCTTCTCTACCTCCCTTCTTCCTCTTCCCAGAGCAAGTTACAGAGCTGCATGCAGTGCAAGTGCACTGAAAACACTCACTTCATTGGGAAATGCTGAGTGCAACTTCAAGGCTGTTGCACAGAGTAGGGCAGTGTGGTGATATCTGCAAAATATAGAGGAAATCAGCTTCTCTGAGAGCCTTTCACCCTGGACATTACTATGGGCCCACAGGACTGGACTGGGGTCGGGTGCAGGCAAAGCGGAGTGTCCTGGCTGGGGGAGGATGCTTGATCTCCCACTGCCCCAGCTCATGAGTCTCAGGTTTCTGATTGCCTGTTGGCTAGAAAGCCTTCATGGACTGCAGCTCATGCTGGCTTGCATAAAAAACTACATAGACTACATAAACAGACATACTTCTTTCCCCCAGTTAAAACTAAAGTAAAAGCAGAACAAAACCACCCAGACCTGTCCATTCCTCTTTTACTTTATATTTTAAAATGCAGGCAAATGAAAGAGGAACTGGACAGTAACTGTATTCCTAATTATCTAACTCTTCCTTGGGCATAGGGGATGGGTTTGACTGTTAGCAGGATGGCTGGTCTTACTATGTCTGCACACAGCCTCAGGAGTACCTTGTGGGTGTTTCCAGGGGCTCAGTTACTTGAAGGCATAAGTAAGTGCTTTCCAGATTAGGGGTTTGATCAGAGCTGCAGAAACATAAAGTCTGTGTTTGTAGTCCTGGCATGCTGATAACATAACTGAAAGCTGCTGGATTAGGTCAGGCCTCAGCCACCAGCACCGGAGGGTGTCTGTGGGATTTGGTTGCAGAGCCAGACAGCAGCAGGGAGGCCAAACTGGAAAGGAAGGGCTAGCTGATGGTCAGGGCTAGCTGATGGCAAACATGCTTGGGATAGTGCAGACACAGAGCAAAATATTTTTAATAAATTCTGGCCTTACAAAATATACAGTGTACCATACTGGCCTAGAGAGATGAGGAATGTCTCTAAAATTCCTGAGTTTGCTTGACTTTGTTTTGCTCTTGCATAGCCATCTGTACTGCTGGGCAAATGCAGCTTGCTGGTCTCTGTTCCCACAGCTGTGCTGGCCGGTTTGGGTCCCGGGCGGGCTGGATGAAAAGAGCACTGATGCTGGGTGCTGCATACTGAGGGCTGTACTGGGGGGGGGCGGACAGGAGAAGAGAAACTTGTGGGACTTGCTTTGGTTACAACTCTAAACTAACACTGGTGTTTACTTCTCTGTGCAGGCACTGTGGATGCTCCAGAGACAAAGGATGGGGACCTCAGCAAACACCAGAGGGTGTGTGGAGGGACCGGCAGGAGCACAGAAGCAGGGCCAGCTCCTTCGTCTGGTGCTGCAACTGGGAAAGCAAAACCTGTCTACTCACGTGAGTGTGAGGGAATAGAGGAACTGAGGCATGGCCGTGAATTCAAAAGCGAGGTGAGCCTTGCCGGGGGAGCTTTTGGAGCAAAACCTCCTGCAATGGCTGAAGCATCAGCCCACCCCTGAGAACAGAACCCTGCTTCCCTGCACCTCACTCAGATTCCTCTCAGGGTAAGAGATCCACCCGTCTGTGCACAGTACAAGCATGAGCCTGTGTCTTGAAGCAGAGCCCTTCTGGCTGTTTGAGCCTTCACAGCCCTCTGCATGGCTCCTCAGCAGCCAGGGCAGCAGAGCCTGACCACTGTGAGATGGATGGCCTGAGGCGGCTGGACTTGGGACTGTCGGTGTGGCTGCTCACAGCTTCCCAGGTGCCCTTCCGTGTGCTGCCTGCGGCTGGATCGGCCGCAGGCCCCGCGTGCCCGGCCCGCTGAGGCGTCGTGGCTGCGCTGGGCAGAGGCCGAGGTACTCGCCCTCACCCCGCTCGTGAGCCTCGTGCCCCGCGGCAGGATGGGGAGAGCTGCTTTCACAACCTGGATGTGTTGTCACTCACATCCAGACATTTCCTGTTATCTAACCTCAGCCTTATCTTCCCCATTCGCAGCTTCCTCTTGAAGGAGGAGCAGCCCCTTCAAAACCGAGCTGTGTGCCCGGGCTGTTCCCCCACCGCGCTCCTGCACGACCCCCGCTGCGGCCCCGCGCTGCCGGCCGTGCCTGCCGCGGGCCAGGATGGCCCAGCTATGGTAGGTGCCAGGTCCCCGTCCTGCCCGCGGAAGGGGTGGCTGGGGACAGGGGAGGATCTGTCCTTCGGGGTTCATCTACTGTTTCTCCCTTCGGAGGTCCCAAAGGACCACGAGTGTTGGGACACCAAAACCCGCGGGGTGTCCATGTTCCTGGCAATGAAGAAAGCGGTCCTCCCACGCTGTGATACACCTCGAGCTTCGGGGGGTCTTCATCTTGCTCGGGTTTGGGCTGCCTCCCTTTGGTGATGGGGCTGTGTCTGCCTAAGCCGGAGGGGCTTTTTGGTGCCTCCTTTCAGGGATGAGGTAGCATTTGGCCGCATGTGCTTGGGGAGGGCAGGCTCAGGGATGGAATTCCACTGGTCCCAGCCAGGGAGCACTGTGCTCTGGACCACGGCTCCTTGATGAGGATGAATTATGATTAGCAGTGATATGTAGCCCTACTCGGCACCAGGGTGCATGTGTGTGTGCCCCTTCAGCTCTCACACACACACATGCTGCCTCTGAGCTGCTGGCAGTGGGAGATTTTGATCTAAATTAGTCATAGATGGGGCAGTGAACAACGAACAAGGGAGGGTGTGAGATGGAGGAGGGTGTAACCAGGGAGAGACCCTATCCCAGCTATGTGAAGTGTGCTCTTCATTTCTCACTGTCCCGATGGTTTCTGTACAGCAGATGAAAGTTTACCGCACACCCCTCTTCTCCTCTTTGGGCATCTGGAGAATGAGCAGCCATGGGGACAGAGTCCAGTGTGCAGGGATGGGGCCTGTGGGGCTCAGGTGACTGCAGGGGCTGTGGGAGCATGTGAGGCTGGTGACCTCCAGGTAATGGGGTGCTTATCAGGCCCTTCCTGGGGGCTTTGGAGTGAGCCAGCATTTGTCTGGCAAAGCTCCCTGCAGTGTCCACTGCAGGGCTGGGGGCATAGGAGGGTCCTATACAGAGCAGAACAGCAGCCAGTGGAAGCCTGCAATGAGCAAAGCCTTGTTTTACTCTGTTATGATGAAGGCTTCCAGCTCCTAGGAGAAGCACAACCCAAAGTTTCAGCTGGCCAGGGGTTCAGTGGACCCTGTTGCCACAGATCTGTGGGGACTCACTTTCAATTCAGGCTGTGATTTGTGTTTCACCAAGTGGAAAAGAGAGATGACCTTGATTCCAGTTAAAATCCTGGATAATAAATGCATGCCTTGAAATGGCTGCAGCCTGCATCCTAGCACTCTGCTACTCAGCATGTGAAAACCACACAGCCACACTTTGATGCATGCTGTTATTAGGTTTAGAGTCAAATTTATCCAATAATTTTACTTTTCATTTATTTTCATTATCAGTTGCAGAACAGTCTGACAGCCCTGTAAAAATACCTGAGGGATGATGTGCAGCCCGGAGGGGACTTTTTGTGACTTTGGTAAGGGACTGACTCAAGAATGCAGGAAGAAAAATTCTTGTTTTGCCTTCAGAGTATTCAGTAGATTGCTCAGTTTTATAACACTGAGCTTTTACTTGGAAATACCCACTTTAGCTTGAAACCAGAAACTCTGACAATGACAAATCCATTCACATCAGATATGATCTCTATGGGTAGAGTTGCAAGTTCCATTTCCATCTGCTGATAGAATTATCTCCATTGTGTCCCCTTATCTATCCCTCACAGCAACATTTTAAGGGTCTGTTTTTCCCCTCAGAAAGCCACAATGGCGGGGATTATTTTAAGCTGCAATTGCAGAAGCAGTGCTGCCTTGTTTTCTTCTTCCTCCTCCAAGGCCAGATCTGCCCCTGTTAGACATCAGCACTGAAGCTGAAGGCAATCTTGTCACTGACACCTGTGGAAGAGCCTGCTCAGTCTTTTTCTAGTAGCTTCCCCACATTTTGGTATGGCTTAGAGTCCTTTTGGGGATCACAGGTTCACATGTACTCCAATAGGCTGATCTTAAATCAGCTTATTAACACTGTTTTCTTATGTTCGTGACATGCACATGCTGCTTTTATCCATTGCCACATACTTCTATCCAGCATGGCTGAACTGCATTTGGAATGAGGAGCCAGAACACGGAACTGGTCACTATCTACATTGCACCCAAGGCGAAGGTGGAGACAGGCGAATGCCAGAATTGCAAACTCTAGGTAGTGACTCAGTCAAGCAACTGATTTTACCTTTACAGCTGTAGCTGTTATTTTGCTCTTAAGTCTTGCTCCACTCTCTTCTGGGTACAGAGAACATGTATTTGCCATTACTGTTTTTTATTTTGTGCTTTCACCTCTCCCTTTCCAGGTATGTTTCTGTGTGTGATATTAGATGGGATCCTATGATCATCTGTGTAAAATAGTCACAGAAGTTAGAGATACAAATGGTTGATGAACTGCCCTCTGAATGATGCTGATAATATACTTAATTTAATTCTACTTTAGTGTCTTTAATGGTCTACCTTCAAAAATATAATTTAAAACATTTTAGATTGATAGCATAAAATATATTATAAATATATTATAAATAATAAATATATTATAAATAGCATTACTACTTTCTCACAAACTGGTGATGCTGGTCATGTGAAATTAAAATCTGTGGACTGGTAAGGAAGCTAAAACGCCATGCTAAAAACTCAGCCATATCTGGACATGTCCAGAAAGAGTATGAATAACATAAATAGTGTTGTGCAGAATGGGTGTGTGAATTAAGAGCCAGTATGATTTTTCTGGGAGAGCTGTACAGTATCAGAATTTCAAATCTGTTTTTAAACTGAATTGCTAAATAGTCAGCATCTGAGAAGGACACAGAACAGAGTAATACTGTGCAACATCTTCTCTTGTGTATGTTTTGTTATTTAGTTTTCTTTAGGTGCATTTCTGCATTTCCTGCACACTCCTGTTAAAAGAACAAGGGAGTAACAGTATCTTTTGTCTTTGTGCAAGAAGTGTGTGTGTGGGAATATGATGTTCACCCTTAAAGGCTGGATTATGCCAGCATATGGAAAGCTCCACATATTGCAGCAAAGGCTTTTTCTGTCTGCTAGAAATGTAGCAGAAGGGGGTTAGTTTGTCAGCGGAAGAGAAAGTTTCACTTCACTTCTGAAGAAGTTCATTGTTTCTCTATGTGGAGCTTGGTTTTCTTTCAGCATCATAATCTTTATAATATTCTGCCAAATGCAGGAGCCTGCAACAGAGTCAATGGTAATCCCCTATGTGCATGCCCAGGGGCAGAGTTATACTTCTTTTTCTGACTTTTGAATTAATATAATGGATATTTTCCTCAGCAGAAGGCAGTGTCTGCTGGTGTGGTTCTCTCTCACCCAAAAAAGCATGTAGGAGGGGGAAATATGGGAAGGGTTAATGATGCTTTTTGCTAACTGGAAAAAGCCTCTGCAATTAACAACAGCTGCTGTGCTTCTTTTCCCTCTCTGTGTGCCCAGGTTGGCATCCAGCGAGGACACTGTGACCGCCGGGAGCTGCAGTGTGGCACTGCGTGTATTTGACAAGCTGAGTCCGACACTCAGTGTGCAGAGTGTCAGTTTGTCAAATACCCCAAGTGAGGCACTGCTGAGCAACGCCATGCCGAGGGTCCAGCCCTTTCCTCCTGCTCTGGCAGGAGTCTTCCTCTCCAGGCTCGGCACCTCTCCAGAAACCCACCGAGGTATTGAACAGCCCATACCATTGTTCCAGAACACCTGACTGATCCTGTGCTGCCAGGTTTCCCTTCCACCCCAGTTTTGGAAGTGTCTGTCAGGGTATCCCTCCCAACAGTAAATCTGAGCAAAAGTGGTGCTGGTGCAACTCCTCTGCACTGTGAAGACAGGGAATTTTGCCCTGGGTCCTTGTTCTTTGCATCCAAATACAATGCTGTTCTCTTACACAGCATTAACTAGCCAGCTGTTAATTAAGCTCAGTTAACAAGTCCCAGCAACTATAATCACAACATCATGGGTAAAGTCAGCATTATCCATATTAAGAATCTTTCCTTTGCACATATAGGAATCTTTTTTATATGGAGTACAAGCTAATGAGGCTGCTGATTAACTTCCCTCTGGCCCATTAACCTGTGAAAAATGCATGTTTGCTCAATCTGTTTTCAATTAGGCCATGGAGTCCATTGCCCCTCCCGGGAGCCTTGCTGTTTGGAGAAGACTTCTTGTCTTTGGATGGTTATTCCTAATCAGCACTTGCAACAAGGTTGCCTATTCTACTGTTTAATTAAAGGAATTCCCTCTAAATCATCCCACTTGAAGATGTAATGATTGCAAAGTGTTTTCAGTAACTGACTTGTAGCATTTCAGATATGTCAGGGTAGGGGAATGACAGGGGCAGCATCCAGCCCAGTTTGACAAATCAAACTCTCTGAAAGCATTTGACATGGAAAAAACTCAGAAATAAAAAAATCCAAAGACCCTACTGACTAGTTTTAGGACAGTACCACCAGCAAATTTTGCAATATTTGAGAATACTAATAAACTTCAATACTAAGCTTTTGGCCTTTTTGTTGCAACTATTTCTTAGTAAATATTTTGAAGAAGTTGGAGTTTGTACAAAGCCAGGACCCATGAATGTATATCATTGCCTAAGCAAATTGTGTTCTGCTTTTTTCTGTGAATAGCTTGTGCACTTCTGGACACACATGGTCCAGAAGTGGTCCAGAAATGGCCCTACTCCTTACGACTCACATTCCCATGGTCTCTCTCAAGCACCTCCTCATGACTCACAGACATCACCCTGACCTTTATGACTGAGGTTAGCTTCAAAACAAAGCCAGGTCTATGATTTCAGGCTTTGCTTTGTCCACAGTGGATCCTCCATGAAGCATACAGCCATGTCAACCCCAAGCCCTGCTGTCACTCAAACCTCGAGGTTTCAACAGACCCAACCTCCTTTGCACCACAGCTGGTGAAGTGTTCGTTTATGCCCTTCATTCTTGTTTTCTCATGCATTTTCAATTTTTGCTTTTAGTAGTTTGCCCTCTGCTTTTTAGATAACTCTCCCTTTCAGCCCCCAGTTCCCTCCAGATGACTGGGGTGAAGGGGAAGAAAAGTAAACCCCTTCCTGTCTTACAAGAACAAGCACCAAATTACAGTGGGACAAATTTCTCTGAGACTTCATCTCCCACCTCCCTGCTCCTTGAAGTATGGTACTAACCCAGCAGGCACAAAAGCCAACAAGTCCCCTCCATGGGACAGGCACTGCAAGGGGAACTGTGAGTCTCATGACATGGAACTGGCCACTTGACACAGAGTGTTTTTGGGAGGCAGTGTCCTTTCAGGGTAGGAGCTGAGCTTTTCCTTCCGTTCTGGAGCAGAGCTAGGGCTCAGCAGATGAGCATTGGCTGAGTGATCAGTGCAAGGAAAGGAGAAGTTTTCTGGTTTGATGGTGATGCAACACAGCAAAAGCTTCTGTGTTTTCCAGAAGAAAAATGTTGTTGCCAACAGGTTTTACTACAAACATGGAAAACATGCCAAAAGTAAAATAAAGAAATAATCACATTCTTGCTGCACAGGGGAAAACACCTCAGCACTGGAGACAGGCTTCTTATGTTTCCACTGTTCAGCTACTTGTGACCAAAGTCCTTTTGCTGCCCTAACTAGAGGCACTGACAACACAGAGTTCATGGGGGCTGGTCTATCTGGAGCATCTGCTCCCCCTTTCTTAACTCCTGCTGCCTTCTTCCTCTGTAGCTTCTCCCAGGCTTCATGTCTCCTGAGGAAGGTGTCCAGACCTCCTCAGAGCAGATCAGTGCTGGGAGGAATCACAAGATTGAAAAATCATGGTGTTACATAGTCAATGAGTGAACCTGGAGCTCAGAGCTTGTAACAGCAGGAAAACTTGCACAAAACACCAAGCTAATTGAAAATTAATGAGGATGACATTTGGGGGGGAAAGGGGAGTGCCATGTCATGTGTTTTGGGCCTAGATCTGCTGAGGTAAGGATGGGGAAGCTGAGAAATTTTCAGTTCCCTTCCCACACAGTATTGAACTTGCACCATATGCTACTGCCCTGCCTGAGTGTGGCTGCAGCTCCCCATTCCCCTCAACTCCTTTGTTCCGCACCACGCTGGAACTGCTGATGCCAGCAGCTTCTGCAGCATGGGGTCTTCAGGGCTGGCTGCCATGGGTCCCACAGGGACAGACTGGACCCTGTCTGCCTCCCTGGAGCACAGCCTGACACCCAGCACAGCCTTGCCTGCATGGCTGTCACTGTGTTTGCGAAGCCCTCACAATATAGGCAGGAGATTTTTTTCTCTGATCTTGCCCACCTCATGTACTGCAGAAGAAGCATCATTGAAATTCAGAGCAGTAAAAGTAAAAGTGTGGCTCTACACAGTGCTCAGGCCACAAATAGCAATGTGACCCTGCTGTTGGGCTGCTGACCTGAGAAGCGATGACCCACGGCAGCAGAGACAAGCCTTGTGGGTGAAGTCAGGGCCAAGCAGGGAGGGTGTGTGTGACTTGAGCTCAGCTGCTTCCCCATGCTTTCCTTGCTGCACCCACTGATTTAATAAAAGCCAGTAACTCTTCTTACAAATTTGGTTTGCTAAAGCCAGGAGGCATTCCTCCTCCCTGCCAAGCCTGCAGGACAAAGGGATGCTGGCTGGAAGGACAGATAGGGAGGACAGAGCTGACTGCAGCACTCCAGTACAGACAAGATACAAATGATTAACAATGACGAGGCAAATCAGGCTGCTGAGCGACAGCATACTGTAGGGAATGCACTGCAGCTGAAGGCAGGAACAGCATCCATGTTGCACGATAGGTCAGCATTAGTAATCATACAGACTGACTTACGTCCCACAGAGTAAATTGGTGTCAGCCTGTTGTATTCAGAGAAGTTACTTAATCATTATCCAAATGCCTCAGATTTCTCTCTATTTTATTATGCCTCTGGCCCCCATAATGTAAAAATTAAATGCCAGCATTTCCTTCAACATCAGTTCTGGTTTTCCAGGAGAAAACCAGTGTGTGACAGTTCAGAGACTCATCCCCTCTCTCTCCTGAGCACTGAGCTGCAGTCTGATAGCAAAAACAACATCCCTGGGACATTAACCTCCCCTCTGTGGTCCCTTTACCATGCTGTAACAAAAAAAGAAAGACTCAAGGACAGGCAGGATGTACAACCAGTATTTTCTGAGCTGCATAAGCCAGAGGATCTCCATTTCCAGCACAGTCCTGGTTCCTTGCAGCCTGGGATGTCTTAACAGGAACACACACTGGCGAGTACTGCTTGCCAGTGTTACTGAGTGCCAGCATTGCACCCAGTATGTCAATCCTGGATTTTTTCACAGGCTAAAGAATGTCATGTTCCCACTCCTTCAGATCCTCTCTTCCTGACCTTGGTCCTTCAGGTTGCTCAGAAACGACTTGCTCATTAGAAGTGTGTAGACAAACAGTTGGCTGGGGGTTTCTGGTCCCACAGGCAGGGCCTGGTCTGCCAAAGACCAAAAGTTTATGCAGCTCCTCTAGGTTAAAGCAAGCAGTGAGAGCAGAGCAGAGGGACAACAGGAGGAAGAGTTTCCTTCTGTTAAGTTCACTCTTCAGTACCTGCAGCCCTGCATAGCTGCTCATGCGGAAAAGCCAGTACTCAACTAAATTCCTTCTCTTTCATATTGTGATTCCATTGCAGTTACAAGGTTCTCATACTCAGGACCTTTCCTGTCTTTCATGGTGGTCTTTTCAGTGTTAGAGCACGTTTCTTCGTGTAGACACTTAACAGGGACTTCCACCTCCGTGTGCAGCAGGGCAACCTCTGCAGTGCTGCGGCTGGGACAAGAGAGACATGAGTGAGAGGGACAACCAAAGCAGATGGCACTTCATTTACATCCTGGTCAGAGACAAGATCTACCACATAATCTGTGAAGCAGCAAAATTCATGTTATTCTAGTGAGGGCCTGGGGGGCTCTGAAAGACACTAGAAAGTGACGTTAAAATAATTACACACACAAAAAGAAGCACTGAACAGTTAATACTGGTACTATAAACTCTCATGGCATTATCATGTTATACTCTAAAGTTACCAGAAGACAGTCTAGCCTTTGGAAAGTAAATACTGGGAATAACTGGGAAAAATGGCTACAGATGGCTATGGTGTGTCTCTGAGTTGAAAAGCAGTATGAAGGTGTTGAAGATTGAGATGAGGACAAGGCAGAAGATGTGTTTGTATAATCATATGTGAACAGGAACTGTGCAAAGTAATACTTGGGCAAGCACTAAGACATGTTTCTTATAGAGAAAGGCATCTGTAGAGGGAACTTAAAGGAAGAGCTGAGAATTTCTGTCCTTGGCTTTGTTAAATAATGGTGAGAATTTCCCACAGAGAAGAGCTTTCCCATGGCATGTGCCAGGCACAGCAAAGGACGCGGAGTATCTGTTTTTCTACCATATTAAAGAACAGTCTGGCTATCTCTTGTGACCATGTGTTAAGTCCTCATGTTGCTAACTAAACTGTCAAGGTGTTCAGATCCTTCCTCTGCAAGGCAAATAAACCTTTGCTTTTCACTGAGCAAGGAGGCTTTTTAGGAGCAGACATCAGTACAGTGTCCTCAGTGTTAATGTCCCAAGTAGAAAATTCCACTCACAAAGCAACTTCATAGAGAGGTTCTGAAAAGAAAAAAAAAAAAAGAATCTAAGATGTGCATCGACTTGTTTTATGAGTCACAGAACAAAACCCAGCTTCCGGGTGTTCCCACGTTTAGGGAATAACCCTCCCACCGGCCTCTCCCTGGAAGGAATCAACTGGGGATGGGGGTGATGGGGATGGGACTGTCCCGCCCGCCCGCCACCTCGGACCGCGCCCTCCACCGCCCGCACGCCCGCCCCGTCCCCTCCTCCCGGGGCTGCCCTCACCGCCCGCCCCCGGCTGGATTTGAGGCTGCTCACCCTCCTTCCTCCGCCGCCGCCGCCAGCAGCCCAGCCCCAGCGCCAGCAGCGCGCCCAGCGCGGCGCCGCCCAGCGCGGCCGCCGGTCCGTACAGCAGCGGGGACGGTGCGACCCGCGGGGAACCTGCGGGGGGACAGCGCTGTCACTGCGGCCGGGGGACACGGGGGGTGGCCCCGCCGCACGGCCGGGAGCCGGCAGTCGCCCGCTGCTTTGGACGGCCTTTAAATCCTAACCGAAGGCGGGGCCGAGGCCACTTGGGGCTTCAATTTGGAAGGGATCTTAAAGCCCATCTCGTTCCACGCCCTGCCATGGCCAGGGACACCTTCCACCAACCAGGTTGCTCCAAGCCCCGTCCAACCTGGCCTTGAATGCTTCCAGGGATGGGGCATCCCTGCGTGGAAGCAAACAGCAAGCTTCAGGCTGCAAAAGCTCCCACCACCAGGCGTGTGGGCGGGAGCCAGGAGCGCAGTCCTGCCTGGATAATGCCTGGTATTTGGCATGCCAGGGTTTGTTCCCTGCAGCCGTATCTGCCACAAGCACAGCAGCCAGATGTGGAGCTGGTCTGGGATGGTGTTTGCCGCCCTGCCCTTGCCAGGGCAAATCTGGTGTTTTCCAGCATGACACTCTACTCACTTGTATCTGTAAAAGGCCTCACTGGAGCGGTATCCATCCTGGAGACCAGCATCGTGGGGACCAGATCTGTCAGTGGAGAATGGTGGATGCATTGCAGCCCCACTGGGAGCTGCCCTAGGCATCGGGAAAATGGGGTCTGCTCTGCCAGTGCTAGACTCACCTATTATCCTGTGTGTGTCTTGCCAGCAGGCCTGGGACAGCATTTGACACTCCTGTCCCCATCCCTGACCATCACCCCACAGGTTCCTGGCAGCCCTGGCTGATATGGTGCATCATGCCTGGCTACAGCATGGCCTGGGAATGCTTTGGCTTTGTCCTGCTGGCACTTGCCTAGATTTCCAGAGGACTCTTTCACTCCCTCTCTCCCATGGTGACTCCCTGGCTGGTCTGGGGGGCTTTGCAATCAATAGCTGCACCATAAACTCTCTGACGTGTGGAGCCCTGTGCCAGGTCTCTTGCCCCAGGCAACCTCCCACTGAAGCATTGCAACCTCAACAGATCTGGTCCCAAAGGGACATAGAGGACATTTTCTGGCCTCCTCCCATCATCAGGCACACTCTCAAGCAGGGAGGGTGCCAGCCTCTGGTGTTGCCTCTCTGGGTAACTATCAAGACGTAATTGATATACAGTATAGGTGTCTGATATTGCTGTGGAAGAGCAAACTCCCTGCTTTGGTCTTCTCCTGCAACAGAGATGACTAACTCTGGCCTGGGCACTCACCTGTCACTGTGAGCTCCATGTCACTGCTCTCACCCCGACCTGTGGTTGAGTGGTGTCCCCCCGTGGTTGCCACATTCCTCTGCAAGGCAACTGTTGTTGTGGGCAGATCTGCAAGGTAAGGGGGAGGAAGAGGCTCACACAGGGGTTTGACCATGTTGGTGATGCTGGTGTGATACAGAATTCTCCACAGGTGGGATAGGCACAGGAGGAAGCAGCCCCCACCCGGCTGACAGGAGGGGGGATGCTGTGCCAGCAGCGTTAGCCAGCGTCTGCAGCACTGACCCCTGTTCCTGGGCTGTTCCCTGCAGCGTGTGACTGCTGCGAAAAACACCACAGGGCTTCAGCCAAAGCTCCGTGCCCTGGGAGCTCAGCAGGCTCTGCCTCTTTCACAGGCCACTGTGTGGTACCTGTGCTTGGCTCTGCCATCAGGGACTTCACAGCTTTGCTGATCAAGTAACCAGCCAAGGAGAGCTGCAAGTTTTCCACCAGACACCCATCATGGAACCATTTAGATTGAAAAAGGGCTCTGAGGCCATTGAGTCCAACCTGTCACACATCATCCTGCAGAGCCTGGAGGTGTCAGAGCCTGGTGCGTGTGAAGTGCAGTGCGTCTCCCTGAGACACGCAGCTGGTCACGGGGACCAAAGGCCAGTTTGGTTTGTTCCCCCACTGCATTACCACTCACTTGTTCCTCGTTCTCAAAATAAAGCCACAACTCCGTGTCTAAACTTGCTGAACTGCAGTGGGCAGCATTACAGAGCCAGGGAGAACTTCAAAAAACCCGCAGAGGAATAAATAAATAAATGTTTGAAGTAGCAACTCTCTTTTGCCTCAGAAAAGAGCAGTTCCTCAAAGAGGAGGAAACTGAATACAGGAAATAAAGGAGGACACCGACTGGAGCCAGCGGGGAGGAGTGTGTCAGAGTGCTGAAGGCGTTTGGCACTTCCTTCTTTCTCTGAGGGCAGAGAAGTAGGATGCTGTTCCTTTGCACTGCAGAAGGATGTTCTCTTCCGAGCTGTGGTTGTGGGCACTCACCTGTCACCGTCAGCTGCACAGCATCGCTGCGCTGCACGGCTCCGGCCCCAGCCCTGTTCTCTGCCTCGCAGAAGTACGTCCCGCTGTCAGAGGGCCGCAGGCTGTGCCACGCCAGCTCAGCCCCGCTGCTCAGGAGCACGGCTTTCCCCGCCGGGACGCTGCGGAACCAGCGGTAGCTGATGGGAGGGGACCCGCTGGCCTCGCAGGTCAGGCTGGTGCTGGCTCCGGCCGGGACTGTCAGCCCCAGCTGTCCGGCTCTGATGATGGGCTTGGTGGCTGCCACTGGAAGACAAAGCAGAGGGGCCCAGGTCACAGAGCCCTGGCTGTGGTGGGGATGGTTCCCTGCCACAGCAGTTCTCACTCTTGCTGTCAGTGCCTTCCCAGGAGGAAGCAGCTCAGCTCTCACATCACCTCCCTGCACAGCATGAGTTCAAGTCACCTGTGTGTTAATCCAGGTTACACCACTGTGCTGCCACCCTATGACAAAGTCCTGCTCTCTTGGGTGGGTGGCCCCCTGGCAGAAATGCTGTTATTTCTAGCACACACTGAGGATGCTCGGGAAGGGGAGAAGGCAGACTTGGCTCACACAACACCCACTTGCTACAAGAGCCACAGAGGCATTGGCTGCTTGCACAGACCCAGACCTGGACGTTATCTCAAACATCATGGGTTCAACTGGCCCATCAATAGATCCAGCTTGGGCTGTACACTAAGTGGTCCCCTTCCCCAATTCATTTGTACACCTCCATGTGTGTAACCTCCAAGGTTAACCAACACAGCAAGGGAGGCAGATGCCTTTACCCCCAATCTAGATGAGCCAAACAGCATGGTGTGAAAGACTATTCCCACAAACGCTGGTGCCTCTACCTTCGTTTGGTTTAAGCTGGCTGCTCAAGAGCAGGGCTTTGTTGCTGGATTTACCTTTGACAACTTTAACTGTAGTGGTCACCTCTCTTGTTATCAAGCTGTTATCTGTAGACCTCCAGATGACTTGACAGGTGTAGTGTCCACTGTCAGGCATTTCAAGGTTCTCAATGAGGAGTGAGGCATTCCCTGGGCTCTGCTTTGGGATGCTGACTCGGCCTCGGAATTTAGACAGCAAGATGTGGTCACCAGAATCATCCCTCCGGAAGATGGTAGAGGTGCTAGAATCCCGCTCCACACTCCAGCTAAGCATTTGCTGTGTGAAACCTTCTGAAGGCACATAGGTACACGGTACAGTGATGGATCCCATCCATGTGCCTGTGACCTGGTGGACACCAGACAGATCCAGGAGGGCTGCAGGGAACAGCAGTGGAAGGGAAGAAATCAGAATGCACTAGAAGAGGGAAACGTCCTCTAGATAGATGGGACTCATCAGGCAGTAGATGCCAGCATGCGGCCAGGTCTCAGATGTGCTGTGTAGGCCACAGCCACTAAGGCAGCCCACATCATCAAGCATGGGGAAGTGAACAGCTGCCTTGACCTCATGTCTATTTTTATTGTGTCTTTCTCTAGGCACTTGCCAGTTCTTAATTCTTTCTCAGTACAGAGAGGCTCCTTGTGGGCAGGAGCATTTAGGGACATTCCCTACAGTACTGGACCTGGAATAGGAATGGTGGACCAAAGCCAATCCTTTTGCTTTAGCCTTGGAAAACTTCAGACCTGACCCAGATCAGTACTCTGCCAAGCATTCAGGTAGGCACAGGAGAAGAGTGGGCAGATTTTCTCCACACATTCTCCCAGTTTCTCCAGCTGTCTGCCCATGGATCCCACAGCTCCTCTGGGAAGTGCCTCTTGTAAGTAGCAAATCACCTGAATTTAATTTGGCTTGGCTCACCTCTCCCCATACCCCTTATTCTTGTCCCCTTTCCCCTCCCCAGAAAAACACTGGTTATATTCAGCAGCTTTAACTCACAAGAAGTTGCTTGAGAGGCAGGTCCCAGAAATGTGCAAAGCTGTTTTTTTATGATGAAACGGGGAATATATTTCAACCAATTTTTCTAAATGTCAGGAGCAACCCTGTGCTTCTGTATACAACTTGTAAGAGCACTTTCCTCCTGTTTCCCAAAACTTTCCTCTGCTGCTGCCGTTGACATACATGCCCTGAGAAAGGGTATATTCAGTAAGGGGCATAGGAACTGAAGCCAAGGTTCCAGTCTCAGCTTTCCTGATGCAACGAGAGAGTCACTAGGTAGGAGAGACCAAGGGGAATCAAATGTGCCAGCACCTGGTCTCACAATTACAGCTCCTCTTCTTCCCAGGGCCATGCTAACAGAACAATGAGGATGCGTTATTAAATTCTAGTAGAATGCATATTCCAGCTTCACCAAGACTGTTTTGAGAGCTGGCACACCAGAGTTGGTCCTTGCCAAGGGTCTCAAAAAACTATATTCTGTTCTTGCCTTGGGGCAGGGAAGCTGACTTGCCTGATACTGCCCCATTTGCTGCAGTCTTGAAAGCACCTTGTTGTATCTGATGCCAAAGGAGACTTTCATGAACTCTCAGGCTCTGTGATTAATGCAATAAGCTAAAGACTTTCTGCAATTGTCAATTAAAAAAAAAAAAGATGCTATAATTCAAAAGATTTCCCCTAGCCTCTTAGTACTCTGATTTTTGTTCTTATACATTGAAGCATTTACTCACCGTTGCAGCTGATGAAAGTCATCCCAAACACCACTATCCGCCCAACTTCTCCCATTCTCCCAGAACTGCAGGTCTGTCTTCCTTTCCCCAAGAGACCCCCACCCTCCTGGGACCAGACTGCAAGTGAAGAATACTTCCCTTTATTCTGTCCTTTGTCATCTAGGATCCTCTTTCTGAAACATCACGAGTCCATTTCACTGCTGAGTTAGGTGAAGGGTGAAGGAAGGAGAAAGGCTGTGTGGATTTTTCCAGTCCCGTTCCCTGTCCCATCCACTTCTCTTGATGCAGCCCAGGATCCAGTTGCCTTTCTGAGCTGCAAGTGCCCATTGCCAGGTCATGCTGAGCATTACAGACTCTCTCAGCACACATTTCTGCTGCAATAGTCCAGTTCATGGGCAAAAGTCATCATGTTTCATGCTCTGAAAGCACACACTGTGTTTGCCAACGAAGTGACTTATGACTGGCAGCCAAGGGACATTCTGAGTGTGCTCTGTAGGGTACCTTTAAAAGTACTTCTAAGAGTTATCTAGGTGTGATGCTAATTATTAGGTGCTTACTAATTATTACCCAAAGGAGAAGGACTTATGGAAAGGTAAGAAACGTATAAAAGCAAATCTACTGACCTAGTGAATTCTGTTGTAGGCGTTTAATGAGTCAGTAGAGCAGCTTTTTTGGACTTACTCAATAGCCATGCCTTAGCATGGTTCCAACAGCTGCAACAGGAAAATGGTATCTTTGAGCAGGAGACAGATGTGTTTGAGGGACAGGGAGCTGTTTTCTACTGGAACTGGGAGAGAAAGGTAAATGGGATGATTTTGCCACAGTCTCATCCCATCACAACATCTGCTTGGGCTGACCCATTCACCTTGCAGCTGAATGCATCTCTGGAAGTGCTGCTCCATGTCAGTGACAGCTTATTCCCTCTCTGCTAGGGTAATGAGAGCTGGAGATTATCTTCATTTTCCCAAAGTCAGTAATGAAGAACTGTGTGGATCTCATTTCAGTCCTAGGCAGAGGCATGCCCACCCGTGGGGCCCTTGCTGACTGTGATTGCAGCTGAGCCCTGATGATTGCTGTGGTGGAACTTGCCTGGAGCAAAAAGCTAAATGTCATGTTGCAAGACCTGGTGCAACAAATTCTTCCAGGGCTCCAGGCTGAGAGCTACCACCAGCTGCCATCCTGCTGAGGAAGATGATGGGGGCAGCAGCACCCGTTCTTGCAAAGCACGTCTATGTAAGACATTAAAACTTGGTTTTTGCTGACTTCTTTTCTTGACATCTTTGCTGCAGCTACCAGTGAGGTGCCAGTTCACAAGGCCTGTGTCCCTCTGCCCATGCTGCCCCTGAGAAGCTTTTAGCAATGTTTGAGTCATGTCTAAAAGCAAGCAAACAAACAAAAAAGCACTTGTTAAATTTGCTAGGTATGTTATTCAAAGAGGGAAATGTGTCTATTTTCATAGAGATGATTAAAACCCAACCTTTTCCATACTCTGGTATGTGACTGGCAGTAGAACCTTGTTCCAAACAAACAGTCTCCTACGCAAAACAGTTTAAGAGAAGCTGGGTTTTGGGGAACATGCCCTGGAAGAAGTTGAAAACCCAAGCTAAAACTGCTGATAGGATTATTTTTTGAACCGGACATGCAAGACTTCCTGAGGCTCTAATTATACAGGATTAAAAAAAAAGACTATTTAACTAAAGCAGACATGAATAACTGTAGTTCCCGAAATGTGATGTACATGACATCTTTCTCTCCCTGGACACAGACATAGCTGCCTGAGTCACACAGTCAGCCCATTTCTTCCTTACTGAAGGGACTCCTCACAGTTTTGAATCTGAACACAAGAAGAAAAAGCCTTCAGTGTCTCAGCCATGATGGCTAGCCACCTGGTTTATTAAAGTGCAGCATTTTATTCCAGTGTCTCTGCTCTGGGTTGGACTTGCTGCTCTCTCCCACGCAGTGCTGCAGGTTAGGCACCCTGCAGCCTGTCCCCCCAGTACCCACCTTCCTCCCACACACAGGACAGGACACTCTCAAGTGTAATTTCTCCAAGTACCACAGCTCAGGCACTCTTTGTTCTGCAGTTTCTGCTAGTCATCATGGGCTAACTGGAGGTGACACAGTAAAGTCTTCATGTCCCTGAGCCTGACCACAGATGGTCCCTCAGACCCTGTTCATAGCAACCAGCTCTGCTGAGCCTGCATTGTACGTTCATGCTCTGACAAAATCTGCCAGTGCCAGTTTGCCACCATTTTTCTGGTAATAAAATAAGAACCTTAGTGTTCAAGGAGATGAAATTCAGAACCAAACTTTGAGCAAATCACCAAAAAGTAGATAAGTGAAGAAGAAAGGTCTCAAAGTGCTCTTTTTGAACTCTATGCCCTCAAAAAAGAAGCAATTTTTACTTGAGACTTTCTTGTTTGGTCCAGCTGCAACTAACTCACAGATCTGACTCAACAGACTGTATTTTACTGGGTACTTTTTGGATGTTGCACAGAAGCTGATTGTGTGATCTCCCCCAGCCATTCACACCACAGTTCTGCCACATCAGATAATCATACAGTCAGTCATCAAAACATGACCTTGTTCCACTTAAAGAAACAGAAATTAATGTAAATTAGCATTTTCCCTTAAAGCTTGTGTGACAGAAACAAGATGTACAAGTGCTCTCTCTGAAAAAATTCATTTCCCTTCCCAGGAACTCTCAGGTCAATGACATTAGTGCTGGGTTGCTATTAGCTTGGCCAAATCCTTGTAAACACCTCCTGACACCAAGGGAGTGACCCATATATACAATGTCATCTGAGTACTCTTTTCTTTCCTGGTGCTGTGGGTGGGCTGCACACACCCAGCCATCAGAACAATAGAGATGTCCCCTTACCTGTGGTTACCACACGCACCCGCTGCTGGTGCTCGTGTAGACTCACCACTATCTGATACTGTCTTTTTTCAGGCCACTCAGTTCCTCCTCCCAGTGCTCTGCAGAGGCTGGCTGAGCTCTGGGTTTGGTAAACAAAACTGCTGGTCTGGGATGATCTGCTGTGACTTCAGCTCATCCTCTAGCCTGCCAGTGCACAGGGTGCACAACAGCTACCCTTCTGCCCAGGTACACCCCATACCAAGTCAGAATCTGGACCCTGTCCAGCTGTCCCACAGTGCATGCAGACACAAAACACACGGAGACCATAACTCATGGATTTATTTTCAGTTTAATGAGCTTGCCTTACAACAGCTGTATTTAATAGCATCAGCTCCTGGTGCTAGCTGTCCAGCCAGGATAACACTACCGTTTATCCACATTGGTGGGGCTGCATTGCCTGTGGCTTTGCAGTGCAGCTGGAATTGAGTGATTTTGGGGCAAGCTGTGGGATTCCTGGCAGCCATTATCCATGGGGCTTCAGCTGTGAGAGCTCAGACCACAACGTGACTGTCCCTCAGTCGGAAGCCCTTTGTCTCTGCACCTCTGCCTTCCCTCAGTGCTCCCTTCTCCTCAGGCTGGAGCTCAGGCCACACCATGACACCTCAGATGAAGTGCACTGTAGGTCATTTCAGGTGGCCAGAGCCATATTGCCCCTTCAGTGGGCACAGCAGTCAGGCTAAGCTCAGCTGGGTGAGCTGTGCTCCAGCATCTGCCACATTCCCTTCCCACCTCCTCTGAGCTCACACTCACATGCAGAAACACACACTCACACCTATTTTCTCCACATCTGCAATAAGTTACATGTACATGTTGGTAGTTTTCTCCATGACAGCACCAGCAGCTGCCATGTATTCCCTTTTCATTCAAAAATCAAGATGTCCCTGCCCTTGATTTTTACGTACATTCTTAACAAAGAAAAGTAAAACTTTTAGCACAGAAACATGCAGGGAGAAAGTATAAGGTCACTGATAAGTGCCTGGAAAGTGTGCCTGGTGGTTTGTGCCTTTTGATGAACTTTTAAATCATTCTTTCCTCTAATTTCCCATTAGACCTCTGGCTCTCAGTCACAGGTGAGCAGCTGTGTTCCACATTTATTTCTGTGTTGCATACAAAAAAGTACTTTTCCTTGCCCTTTGAAAGTGCTACCAGACAATTATCACTAATTTCTGCATCCTTTTCAGAGAAGCTGTAAACAAATAGCCCCTTCACCTTCTCAGCCCTGACCCCCATGAGCACACTTTGCTCATTTGCTTCTTCTTCTCCTTTTTCCAAGAGACTGTTTGCACAGATGTAGTTTTGTACCAATAATTATTCTTTATAATCTTTCTCAGTAACTTTTCTTGCTCTGCTAAACCCAAGATGAGGCCAACATGCCTACATAAGGTAGTGACAGTCCATGGGTTTTACAGTACCACAATCCTGTTATTTGACTGGAATACCTTTCCATTAGCACCTCACACTCCCTTTGAATTCTGGTGAGTTTTGAACTGATGCTTGGAGAGATCTGCAGATGCAGAGCTGTCCTGGGTGTGAGCAGCACAGCTGGGGGTCCATTAATCCTGTGCCACCAGCGTCCCACTCATCCCTCAGGTGACTTCCTCTGTTTTACATCTGTCTGCATGGCTTTTAATGGGACACAGGATTGCCCTGTTCATTATAAAAAGGTTCTTCCATAAATCTGCATGATAGCTTTACTCAGGGCAGTAGAGATTATTCATAACTTGCCCTTCAGGCCTTTTAAGCTGGGAGGAAAGTACTTCCTGAGTATCTACTGAGGAGCTGTGAGTGGCTTGCTGGCATTCCAAAATGAGCCAGTGGTGCAGAAATACACACACCAAAATATGTGAGGCATGTGTAAGCAATCCTACCCCAGATTTATGGAAAAGTCTGTAATTTTTTTCAAATATCCATCATGCATTTAAAGAGAGAACAGAGAATGGGAGTTCAGAAAGAATGAGCCTGGTTGCAGTATCAGAACCACCCAGAGCTATGGCCAGTGTGCCTAGACTTTGCTGCAGTGCTGGGGGAGGGGATCAAGGGCAGCACAAGGGCTGTATGGGACATTCCCGCTTCTTGCACTGCTTCTCCTAGCATGGCAGGCTCCTGAGTTTCTCTTGGCTTTAATCTGCCTTCCAGTGTTTCTAAAAGACCTCGCATTCATTAAAACCTGTGCAGCATCAGGTGGGCAGGAGAAGAACCATCAATTCCCAAGCCAGCCACATCCTCCCCTGCTCACCCACAGGGATGGGGATGCTGAGCAGCCCTTGGTGCTGGCTCTCCTCCCACCCCATGAAGGCTGGAAACGCTGATCCTTTTGGCCATCTAAAGCATTAAGTTTAGTACAGTGCTCCTAGTCTGCGACCTGCATGCCACAGCTTTCAAAGGGCTTTCTTGGATAGAGGTGGTGAGAGGGACTCAAGGAAAACAAAATAAGAAGTTCTATACAGGAGTCTGTAACTGAAGTTCCTGATGAGATCTGCATTTTTGCTGCAGGGATTGTGAAGGGAGAGCAACTACTGCTTGTCCAACCTATCTGTCAGGGGCAAAAGTGAGAAGAAAGATAAGTATTTTGTCTGGGTGAAGGTACTCCTGAGGACTGGTATCTGCAGAGCGCTGTTAGTTCTCAGGAAGTGTCCCCTACTTCATACTCAGATTCCTGGGGGTTTCCAGCACAGTCAGATACATTCTTATTTACTTCTTCAGAGATTTTGTTTTCCCTGGGCTCCATCACATAGTTGTTTTCAGTGGAAGAGATGGGTTCCTCATAGTAACCTGTGCTATCACGGCTTGAAGAAGTTGCTGCTCTCAAGTTACGGCTGAAATCAAAATGCAAGAAGAGTATCAATCAGAGTAAAAGCATCTCCCAACCATCAGGTTTTTGACTAATATAGTGGTCTGACTCAAACCTGTGTAAACCTGAGCCATTGGACTATAGCAATATTCTGAAGGAGAGAATTTTGTCCTTTGCTTTCCAGTGGCTGAAAAAGCTTGGGCATTGTAGAAGCATTGCTTCCAACCCAGAGAAGGTTTCCAGGGAAAGGCAGCAAAGTATGTGCAAGTAATGAAAGGATTACCGCCATTTCTTGCACTGGTGCGATCAGATAATTATTGAAGATGAATAAATAAATATTTATTTAAAATATCGGAGGAAGGGTAAATTGAGAACTAAAAGCAGCCCACATCCACTGTCTAGCTTATGGTATCTAATATTTTTTAATGAAGATAGATCCTCTGAGGAGAAATGTCATCACAGCATTTGTCCCGTTGCTCAGGGTTCAACTGTAACTTAAAACTGCTGCCTTGCACACTGCTGGGGAAGCCTAGCACTGGGATGCTGGCACATCCTACTGTAATACTCAACTCAGCAGCACTCTAATTTATACCTACAGAAGTGGTTCTCCTTGTATGTTTTGACTGGATTATCAGGCTTTTCAGTAAAACTTCCACAGGCTACAAGTAGATCAGGATGTGAAACCCAAGTTTAGAAACAGCTATAACTTCCTGCCACAGCTATGGTTAGAAGAAGCAAATTCAGCCAGGGATGTTTTGAGGATAAATCAGAATATAACCAGTGGTCTCTAGAAGGGGAGTTCCTTTTCTTTGCATTTGAAGAAACACTGGGAATTTAGCCTTGGAAAAACACAGAGAATTTAGCCTTGGCAATTGTCTTCAGTAGCCCTTCCCCGGGCTTAGAAATTAATAAGCAGCTCTTGCTCACTTTTGCAGTTCTGATATTGCTATGAAAAAAATACATATGCTTTCTTCCCACATTCTGTGTTGCTGTGGAAAGCCCACAAGCTATCCTACAGTGAGCTCTTGAGCTAACTGTGAACCTCTTCAACCAAACTGCTTAAGGGGTTTTTCATCATGACAGCTAATAGCAGTGCTTTTTATTTTTGCCTTGATACAGCCCCCCAGGACTCATCAATGCGCCAGATAAAGGGTTATACTCACGATTTTACGTCATAGACTTGAGCTGGAAAAGAAAAATCAGAATTTGTGTCAATAATTTGCATTTACCTTCTTAAGAAAAGAATTTCTTTGCTTATGTTCTTGGTATAAGAGAATGACCTCTGAAGACAGAGCAAAAATAACAACCTTGGATATCATGTCAGGCGGGTGATGACTCAGTTTCCCAGGATTCAGTCCAAGAAAATGAAAGCAACCCGGCTGTCACACAACTGGATCAAAAAAACCAGCCCAATGTCAAAGATAAAGTTGAGGTTAGAAACTAGAAGCTCAGTTTCCCCAGTTTCCCTATTCATTAGAAGTTCAATAAAGAACAGTTTTGAAAGTGGTTATTCTGGATTCCTTTAAAAAGGAAAAGATAAAAATAAGAAAAATGGCAAAAGAAATATCTGAAAATTATTATTATTATTATTAATTGGTAGCATGGAGTCATAGGAAAGTCATTAGAGAAACAGAGGAGAAAATTAAGTCTGTGGGATCTCAAACCCCAAAGTACACCTGTGTGCCCACAGCCAAGCACAGCTGGTGAGGAGGGGGCTCCAAGGAACATTTGGTCAGGGGGATTTCTGGTGGCAGTGCAGGAGAAACAGAGGCATTCAGTGAATACATCCTGTGACTAAAGACCAGAGAGGAAACAAATTTATATGAAATAGGGAGAATTGACAGTTCTTCACAGGTTCTTGGCACTTCCCTCTGGGTGCCAACTATGGGAACTATTGGGCAGCAACTGGTGCCAAAGGCATTCCCCAGCAGCAGGATGGGATGAACCTTCTGCCAGAGACTTTAAAGGTTTGGTGCTATGAACCTGGCCAAGCAGGTGAGCCTGAGCCCTGGGACGTCTGTGAGGAGCAGTGAGAAACAACCATCCCAAGGCTCTGTGGCAGAGCAAGCCACACACCTTGGGATGGGCTGCAGGGCAAGGACTGAGGTGCCTCAGAGCCAGTACAGGGATGGGAGGGTGCAGCTCAGGAGCACCAGGGCCACTGCTGCCCCAACCCCATGTCTGGTGCCCGGAAGACCCTCCTGACTGCGAGGACTTCTCTGCCTCTTTGGATCTCCCACCATCTGTGTCAACCCGTGCATCTCATCTACTGCCTGTATGATGCAGGTGCCAGAGCTGCAGCTAGTGGCTGCAAGCAGTGCTCTGGGCCCCAAAACCCATCAAAGGTAAAACCATGCTGGGCATGCATAAAACATTCAGGTTTTCCAGAACATTCTACTCACCTTCTTTGGGCTTTGTAACACAAATAATAAGAGAGATGACAAGGAAAACCACAGCACCACACACCACAGCAATCAGGATGACCAGGTACAGCGACAAGCCAGTCCTCTGGAAATCTAAAGCAATACAATAGAGGACTTTAAGACAGAGGAGCCCTCCTGGGTGACAGCAGCAGCAGTTACATGACATTTACCATGTCCCTGAGGGTAGCAACAGCCAGCCCTGCCTGAGCACCCAGGGCTGTGTCCCTGCAGAGCCGTGTCCCCAGAGACCCTTGGTCCGGCAGCTCTGAGTGTGTTGTGTGACCCAGCACTCTGTGTACACCTCACCAAGAGGCCACAGCCGTACAGACAGCGTCTATCTCATAATGCTGAGGTAACAGGGATGTGAGCTGGGCAGGATAACTGCACTGCATATCATGAAATAAAGCTTTCCATTCAAGGGTGCTGCTCAGTTCTCTTTGGAAAGCGCCTAAACCTGTCACAATGCTGTAAAGCTGGAGGATGTGTAGATCTGCTCGAGGCACACACTGAGGTTTTGCTGCTGTTCCAGCTTTGACAGTCTGAGATAAAAAATGGACCAGCTGCTCAGGAACACAGCAGCAACTCTGTGTGCCCCACATATCAACTTTTTTTTTTTTTTTTTCACTCTTCCATAAAAACATCCAGAGCCTTTTAAAGAGTTACCATGAATCATCTGGGTCCTTTGAGAACAGCCATTAATGCTATTTGCAGCTAAAAAGGCAGAATACTAATTTTGAAGCTAAAGTTCTTGACTACAGAGCATCTGGCTTGGGTCCTTAATCTTCTTCTCAGCTTGGTTTTGTTCTTACTTACCATGAATTGTAGCATTCTTCCCTGGATATCCCACACCACTCTCGGAAGTTGTTGCTGTTATGGACAGATCTGCAAAACAAACCTGAAGTGAAAGGCTGACAGTGCATTTCCAGCCCTCACTTTAGCACCCGGAGATCTGGGATTAGAGCTGTAGGATCAGAAGAGAATGCCTCCAGCCCCTTTACAAGGCAATGAAAATAGGCAAACTGCAGAAATGAACACTGTCTATACCCTATACTATAGAGAGAGTACATGTAGTACCATACATTCACTGGATGGATACTACATACAGTATATATACACACTATACAAGTATACACAAACTACATATACACACACCAGATACTGATGTGTATTTGTATGTCCGTACACACACACCTGCAGTAGTGGATGAGCCCCATGGAGTCCAGAAGATTCCTGGGGTACCTTGGGACACCAGCTCTGTTTGTGTTTCTCCTGCAAGAACAATCAACACCTGTCAACATCTTTCCTCAGCTTTTGGTGACTGACACCAGCTTCTACAATCCCCACGTGATTGCTGGGGCACCATCGGTCCAAATGAAACATAATCCAAACACAGAAGGTTACCACAAGCAGACCTACTCTAGTCCAGGCCTAAATTCCCACATCCCACAAAAATAAATGGGAAATCACAAGCCCTCCCTCAAAACTGCTGTCCCTGGTCAGGCTCATGTTTTCAGTCAGGTCTGAAGCAGCTTTTGCATCCCTCCTGTCTGCCACTGGAGACACCAGATCTACTTCCCCTCAGCAGCTTCCATTCAGGATCAGATAACAAGCAAAAAAGCTCTTTAGAAAAGAGCCAACCGCAGAACATTCCATCCCATATGCTCTGAAACTTAGGAAATGGCATTATCAGCAGTCCTAAGACACATACAGTCTCTCCTACAGAGGCACAACCTATTAGCAAGCAAAAAGCCATTGGTGGAATGGAAACTGGGGGAAGGAAGCTCTGCTTTCAGAAACATCTGGGTTAAAAACTGAGGCATATGGACTGAAAATCAATACTGTCAAGACTCTGTTCCCCAGCAATAAAACCACTGCCAAGCGCTGGTGCCACAGTGCCCCAACACCCCATCCTCGCCGTAGCTGTCACTGCTCTCACCCCGACCTGTGGTTGAGTGGTGTCCCCCCGTGGTTGCCACATTCCTCTGCAAGGCCACTGTTGTGGGCAGATCTGCAAGGTAAGGGGGAGGAAGAGGCTCACACAGGGGTTTGACCATGTTGGTGATGCTGGTGTGATACAGAATTCTCCACAGGTGGGATAGGCACAGGAGGAAGCAGCCCCCACCCGGCTGACAGGAGGGGGGATGCTGTGCCAGCAGCGTTAGCCAGCGTCTGCAGCACTGACCCCTGTTCCTGGGCTGTTCCCTGCAGCGTGTGACTGCTGCGAAAAACACCACAGGGCTTCAGCCAAAGCTCCGTGCCCTGGGAGCTCAGCAGGCTCTGCCTCTTTCACAGGCCACTGTGTGGTACCTGTGCTTGGCTCTGCCATCAGGGATTTCACAGCTTTGCTGATCAAGTAACCAGCCAAGGAGAGCTGCAAGTTTTCCACCAGACACCCATCATGGAACCATTTAGATTGAAAAAGGGCTCTGAGGCCATTGAGTCCAACCTGTCACACATCATCCTGCAGAGCCTGGAGGTGTCAGAGCCTGGTGCGTGTGAAGTGCAGTGCGTCTCCCTGAGACACGCAGCTGGTCACGGGGACCAAAGGCCAGTTTGGTTTGTTCCCCCACTGCATTACCACTCACTTGTTCCTCGTTCTCAAAATAAAGCCACAACTCCTTGTCTAAACTTGCTGAACTGCAGTGGGCAGCATTACAGAGCCAGGGAGAACTTCAAAAAACCCGCAGAGGAATAAATAAATAAATGTTTGAAGTAGCAACTCTCTTTTGCCTCAGAAAAGAGCAGTTCCTCAAAGAGGAGGAAACTGAATACAGGAAATAAAGGAGGACACCGACTGGAGCCAGCGGGGAGGAGTGTGTCAGAGTGCTGAAGGCGTTTGGCACTTCCTTCTTTCTCTGAGGGCAGAGAAGTAGGATGCTGTTCCTTTGCACTGCAGAAGGATGTTCTCTTCCGAGCTGTGGTTGTGGGCACTCACCTGTCACCGTCAGCTGCACAGCATCGCTGCGCTGCACGGCTCCGGCCCCAGCCCTGTTCTCTGCCTCGCAGAAGTACGTCCCGCTGTCAGAGGGCCGCAGGCTGTGCCACGCCAGCTCAGCCCCGCTGCTCAGGAACACGGCTTTCCCCGCCGGGACGCTGCGGAACCAGCGGTAGCTGATGGGAGGGGACCCGCTGGCCTCGCAGGTCAGGCTGGTGCTGGCTCCGGCCGGGACTGTCAGCCCCAGCTGTCCGGCTCTGATGATGGGCTTGGTGGCTGCCACTGGAAGACAAAGCAGAGGGGCCCAGGTCACAGAGCCCTGGCTGTGGTGGGGATGGTTCCCTGCCACAGCAGTTCTCACTCTTGCTGTCAGTGCCTTCCCAGGAGGAAGCAGCTCGGCTCTCACATCACCTCCCTGCACAGCATGAGCTCAGCTGTGCTGCCCGTGGCACTGGTGTCCTGCTGTCTGGGCTGATGATGTCTCTGTGCCTCTATAAACCCCCCACACTGGGCAGAGGGAGGGCAAGCACATGCTGGTGAAATTTAGTCAAAAAACAGCCATGCAGTATCCCTGGGACTTGCCTACTGCAGCATGCCCCTGGGAAACATTGAGCCATTGGCTACAGATGGAGCCAGGGATAAACTTGAAATTGAGGAACCAGAGGTCCTCCCCCAGCTGCAGGGTGCTATGTCCTGGGCAGAATTTCTCTCTGATATATTTGCTGCTTCTTGCTGGAGGCTGACACTGATCAGCAAAATGCTTCTGCATGGCAACATGTGGTCACTTCCCCCCTGCTCTCTCCAATTCCCAGAAGCCTTCCTGAGCCAAGCCTTCCCCTCCTGAACAGCCTCCTTTTTGGATTTACCTTTAACAACCTCCAATTTGGTGGTGATCTCCTTTGCTATCAGGCTGTTGTTGCTGTCTTTCCAGGTGACCTGGCAAGTGTAGGTTCCCCTGTCAGAGACCTCCAGGTTCAGGATGAGGAGAGACACATTTCCTGGAGCATCCTTTGGGATGCTGACTCTGTCCCTGTACTCTGACAGGAGAATGTGGTCATCAGAGCCATCCCTCCGAATGATGGTGCCTGATCCCTTGTCATGTACCACAGTCCAGGTGAGGGTTTGCTGCACAAGGTCCTCCACAGGCACATAGGCACAAGGCAGAGTGATAGACCCCCTCCAGACACCTCTGACCTCACTGGGGCCACTCAGGTCCAGAAAAGCTGCAGGAATAAAGGAGGATGAAAATTAAGCCAAAAGCAGCCAGGGTGAAGGCAGCTCCCAGGTGATAAAGCCATGGCAAGAGCATTGGCAAGGAGAACCCACCAGACGAGAAGCACAGGCAGTCAGTGGGGATGATGAGGGATGGGCTGCTCAGGGGTGGGTTAACTAAAAATCCGTGTGGCGTGAGGCAGATGGATGGGAGGCAGCTGATGGCCAGGGGCACCGACTCTTGCCATGTGTGCAGCCTGGCTCTCCTGCTCTGCCTGGTGCTTTCCTGACACCACCAACACTGAGTAGAGCACAGGGTCAGAGTTATTGGATAATTTAGGCCTGAGGGAAAGAGTTGGTCTAAAGTCCAAGTGGCAGCTCCCTGGTCTCAGCCAGTGTCTGCTCCAGACATCACCCTTGGGGCTTCTGAGGAACAGCAAAAACTTCTCCATTGCCTATTTGTTTTTCTGACACACACCATTTTCTCAGCCTAAGCCAAACATGAGAAGCTTAAACCATGGGGTAAAGAAGCCTAAAACTCTTCACACTTTCCTGTAAAAATTAGGACCATTGCTGTTGTCCAGTACATTTCTCTCACTCTGAGGATTGACTCTTAGCTTCCACAGACATTGCTTTACCTCTTCTGGTGGGTTTCAAACCTGCCTTTTCCTGGAAACACAAGCACTAATCAGACCCTTTGTGTTCCATGAAATAACTGTCACCACGTGTGTGGGCAGTGTTTCCATGGCCTCATGTACTGTTGCACTCTGTGGCCTCTGGATCTGAAACACCTGGAGCCCCAAGGCAGCAGCACACAGACTTGGCCTTTTTGCCATATCTCTTTTCCCAAAACAGAGCCACCCCTGCCAAGCACACCCCAGCGCAGGGCAGGGCCACCCCAGGGAGGGGCCCATGCCCAGACCAGACTCACCGCTGCAGTGGAGAAGGGAACTCACGAGCACAGCTACTCGCAGCAGCGTTTCCATCCTTGCCAGTGGCACAGCTGCTCCCGCTCCAGCCAGACTGACCCGCTTTCCCCAAGCTGTGGTAAATCAGGAAGACTTCCCTGCCTGTGCTCACTCTGTCACTGAGTGTCTCTGAGCATCCAGGACAACAGCTGGTGGTTTTTCCTTCCTCTTTATCAGAAAACAAGTGTCTCAGTGACCACTGTCAGAGGTGTGGCAGAGCGGAAACCCTGGTGTGAAGAGGAAAGTTAAAAAATTACTTCTACTCTATTTCGTATTTTCTGCTGAGTATGCTTCCCCCCCTTCTGTCTTTTAAATTTTTTCCTTTATTTCTTTTGATTCCTAAGCAACCATTTCTTTTTTCCTCCTTGTGTTGTTTTCTGATGAATAAGCTTTAACACACAATTACACACACGCAGGTCTGAGAGAGAATTCATAAGGAGCTGAACCATCTTGGTCCTCACAATTCACTTTCTCACCAGCTTCTCTAACACCCATCACTATGTTTTAAGTTCATGAAACACCTTAAATTTTTACATTACCAGTGTGGGACAGATGATTGTTGTAGGCCCTTTCCAACTGAAATATTCTATATCACTGTACCACATTTAAGATATGAGGAATTCAGGTATACAAATCTAAACCCCAAAATTTCCCAAGAGCTGCAAACACCTAGACCACCACTCCTACTGCATCTCACAGATGGATCTTCCCTTCTCACAGAGCAATTTAGCTGCTTGGTTTAATTGGTTAATTGCTTTCAATTACAAGCCCTGATTGGGGCCATACATACTTGCAGCGTCTTTCGACTGCTTTGGAAACAGGTGAACATGGAGATGCCCCGAGACAAAAAGAGGAACTTGTCCATGTAGAAAATCTTTGAGACCATAAAATCATGGTTTCTTAACTGAAATGATGTATTATTAATTAAATGTTTTAGTTAATCTCTATAATTCAGTAATTGAGCACTTGTCCTGTCTAAGAGAAGTATCTGTTTTCTATTGAAATATCCCTTTCAAGGTATTTTACTGCCTTTTGCTGTCTTCTACAGCTCTCAATTTTTCTTCCGCTCCAATGAAAGAATCTCTTCTGCTTACTTGCATTCAGCTGAATTGAAATGAGCCTTTGCTGTTGTTACACTCAAATTCAACATCCTGTCCTCAAATACAAGTAATCTGACTAATTCAATGCAGCCAACCAAATCCCAGTCCCTGGTCTGGACACAGCTGTGCTGTAGTGATAGTGAGACATGGTTTGGGTCTGCAGTGGTACAGTGGAATCCTCCCTTGTGGCCCTGTATTCCTTCATCAGACATTTCCCATGAGATGCCACTCCAGCCTGCAGCCACTGGGATAGGGAGAAGCAGGAAAAGCTGCTGTGGGGGCTGAAGTGTTCACGTACTTCTTGGTTCAAGGGAGAAAAAGACCATGGTAAGGTTGAGTCATTGAAACTCCTTCTCAGGGAACAGAGCTTGCTGGAGGAGGGCAGAAGCCTACATTGTCTTGAACTAAGTCAAAAGGAAACTGTGCTGGTTTTGGCTGGGGTAGAATTAATTGTCTTCACAGTGGCTAATATGGGGTTTTGTTTTGGATTTGTGCTGAACACAAGGTTAACAATATAGAGATGATTTTGTTATTGCTAATCAGTGTTTACATAAAGCCAAGGCCTTTTCTGCTTTTCTCATGGCCACGGTGGTGACAGGGCTGGGAGTACAGGGGAGATTGGGAGGAGACACAGCCAGGACAGGTGACCGCAACTGACCATACCACATGACATTGTGCTCAGTATATAAAGCTGGGGGGGGGGGGGGAAGAAGGAGGAAGTGGGGGGTGATGTGGAGTGATGGTGTTTGTCTTTCCAGGTCACCATTACATGTGATGGGGCCCTGCTCTCCTGGAGGTGGCTGAACACCTGTCTGCCCATGGGAAGCAGTGAATGAATCCTTTGTTTTTCCCTTACTTACGTGCCAGCTTTTGCTTTCACTATTGATCTGTCTTTATCTCAACCCACAAGTTTTCCAGCTTTTACCCTTCCAATTGTCTCCACAATCCCACTGGTGGGAGAGTGAGCAAGTGGCTGCATGGGACTTGATTGCTGGCTGGGTTGAAAACACAACAGGAATGTATCACTAGTAGGATCTGGACCAACCAGGAAGCTGAAACTCAAACTGTGTGACTAAAAAAGATGCGTAGATTTTTATTCACGTATTTACATTTACCCATTTGATTTGGAACAGTGGCAGGAAAAGTCTTGTCCTTCATACAATGCAGGACCAGGCATCTGTACCTAAGGTGAATGCGGCAGCAGCCCCTTACTTCTGCTTTGGGTATCTGTAATATCATAATACAACTTTTCAAAACAACAATCTTGTTTTAGGAGACAGCAAAACATTCTGAGCATGGATGGATAAGGTGCCATCACACAGCCCAGGAGAGACAGAGCAAAATCAGTTTTTCTCATATTCTGGAAAGCTCTGTTAGCAAGCACACAGGAGATACGAACTGGTGGCAGGGATCCCATGGTTGGTGTGGGGAGGACTGGGTTGGAACAGTGCAAAAGTGGATCTGAGAAGGGCACTTGACACTTTCTCAGTCTGCACTCGCCACGCCTGGGAGTGTTCTGTGAATTCCCAGCACGTGAACGATAAGGAAGAGCAATCTTTCCTCCCCAGACACAGAACGACAAAGGCAAGGAGCCAGTGCAGCAGCCACGTGGAGAAGGAAGGAAGCTGCTGCTACAGTGAGGCCCCTGCGGTCACGGGTGACAAACTGGTGACGCATCAGGCTGCAGCAGTGCCCCCACCCAGCCTGGGTGGTGACCTGGGGCTGGTGACCACTGCCTGGCTGCTGGCCCTTGGGCACAGGCTGGGCAGCAGCTGCGCCGCGCTGGAGGTGCACTGCACTGCAGACAGATTCAGCCAGCTTGTCATAGCAGAGGAGTCTGTCCACAGCTCCACCTGCCAATCCCACTGCTGTGTCCTTGTCCTCATCCTGAAGCAGAGCAGCATGTTCTGTATAAAGATCCTTTTTCTTGGCAGTGGAAATAATGCACACTTCCTTACTTCTAGGAAAATCCCACACAAACTGTAATGCCCACAGTGTCAGTTACCCCAGGTAGGGTCTGCACAGGGTGCCATGTCTGGATCTGGGGTCTGTCTGCCTGATGCTACAGATAGTCTGGGCTGTTCCCTGTTTCCTTCTATTATCTCCAGTAAGTACTTCATAACTTATGGAGCTGAGGGCCTTGCCTACTGAAGGCTATAGAGAACATGCAAAGGTGCACAACATCTGGTGTATTTTTCAGCACACATGGCATTTTGAACTTTCACATCATCCCTTTTGAAAAACCAGTCCCAGGTGCTCTTCTCTTGGGCTCTGGAAACAGACACTAGGCTTTCCTCATCCTCCTAGTTATTCCTGAACCAGCAGCAGCTGCGTCACGAGACCACACCCCAGGAGCAAGAAAACTCTTAATTCTGAAAAAAAAATCAGTAAACAGGTTTGGGAAACATTGGCACATACAGGAACACACACAAAGAATGTACAAGAAACACAGTAATGCTTTTGCAATTCTTGAGTTTAATTACTTCAGCATGTGGGTTTTTCTTGCTATTCAGTCTTTCCATTGCAATCTTTCTTAAGAAAGTTGCATAAATACTTTTCCCAGACCAGTACATACACCAGACACACATATGCACAAACTTTTTTTTCTTGCAATTTTTTTAAGCCTTGGTTTCTTAACTTCTTAAGAGAGGAAGTGTATTAAAAACCCATGATGCACTCAGACCCAGTATCTGACAGTGAGCTGCACTGAGGGGAGAGGACTCTCTGACAGAGGAACATGACACTAATCCATAACAGCAATTACAGTCCAACCTGCGCAGGGAGTCAGAGGTGCAGGTCAACCTCCCAAAGAACTCTGTTGTCTGCATGGTGCTGTCAAACAGCACACCAGGAAAGTCTGGTTTTCACTGTCTCAGCAAAACTGTGGCCTTTGGGAAGGAATTAAACCAAACCTGACCTGGGACAGATGCAACATGCTCACCCCTCCCCCTCTCCCTTCAGCTCATGAAAACTTGAGACTATTCAGCCCTTGGCCTCAAGAAGTCAGCAAAAGAAAGACTGTGAAGGCTTGAATAAGACAAACTTGACAAAAGGCAATTCAAAAGATGGAAATGAGAAGGGTCACGAGGTAAGAACAGGTACAGAAGCACAGAAATAAAATGACACTGAAGGTGTTACACGCTCAGGAGCAGGACCTTCCTTTGTAACTCAAGTGATTTGACAATGAAGCACAAATCCAACAAAGTCAGGCCAGCACAGGTAACATGCATTATCTAGCAGGCTTCAGAATATCTACCTTGGATTCTTGAGTATAAAAGAGCTCAGCACTTACTAGTTCAGGAACGTTAGAGAGAACAAAGCTTGTAGGTAGCCTGAATTCCTAAAACTGGAAAAAATTTAAAGTAACTGTGCTGGTAGGAGTATCAGGTGATACTATCCAAGGGGGTTTCTACCTGCATCCAGGCCTCCTGCAGCCCCAGCAGTTCGCTGTCACTTCAGCACGTGGCAGGTTTGTGTGGGCTGGCAAAGCTATGGCATGCTTGGTACTAGCACAGAACTTGCTGCTCTATTGACACAGAGGCTGGGCTCCACAGTACAGCTACTCAGAGAAAACTTGGGAAACAGTGCCAAAAGAAACTTTGGGAAAAGACTTTTTGACGAAGCAGACACTAGCATATGTAGTTCGTTGTCAAAAGACTCAGATGCATCTGGTTAATTTGGCTTTAAAATTCCACAGGCAGAAATTGCAGCGTGAAGCCCGGTGTCCATCCAGGGGCAGGGAACAATAGCTGCTACCAGCACAGAGATACCTTAATGCAACACCCTGTGTCAGTGCAAGGCACCCCAGGGCTCCCCTTCTCATTTTAGGGGCAGCTGCTGGCCTTTGCTAAACATGAATCAGTCCTACTGACCATCTCCAAGGACACATGACCTGTGAACTGGGGGCAGGTTACCCCGGAACTGCCATGCAATGTGCATGAGAAATCAGCGCTACACAGGGGGGCAAGCACTTCCTACCACAACTCCTACAATCCGGGGCAATGGATGTGTGCTAGCATGTTAAAAAATAATACTCCACAGTTAAAATGTCATTTTCCATAGGAAAAATGTCCCCTATACCTAGGAGCAAATCTAGGAGTACGAAAGTGATCTAAGCAGATGCAAACAACTGTAGCCAGTAACTATCAAAAAAGAAATCTCAAATTAAAAACAAAATTTAAAAACAACTTAATTCCAAACAGTAGGCAAGCCACCTATTGAAGCAGGCTCTCCAAAGAGTAAAACCCAGGTTCAAAATATTACACACCACATTACTATCCAGCTAATAAAAACAAACACTACCCCCCAACAAAAAAACCCAGCCAAACTTTACAAACAGGATACAAACAGATTTCCTCTTGCAATAAGAATATTGGATAAAAAGTTATGGAATACACTGTGTTATGTTTACAAGGTTGTTGTTCTTCCCCTCTGTCTGGTGCCCTCACTCCACCAGCTCTTGTTGTTGTTGAGCTTGTGCTCAGTTCTCCCAGATGTGCTCCCTGCTTGCAGCAAGAGAACTTCCCTTTGTCTGCGCAGAACAGGGTCCCCAGGAAGCAGGTGAGGACCAAGCTCACACTTTTTACTGCTCCACTCCTTTGGTGGTTATTCCACAGCACTAAGCCAGTTACAGACATTCTATGAGTTCAAGAAATTTCTATTTCAGAAGCCTCATCTATGAAGTTAGCAACAGGACTGAGAAGCAGGAGTGGAAACAGTTTATATTCTCCATTCCCATCTTCTGGGAGGAGAGGCGGATCACCCATTCCCAGAGCGTCCAGAGGCTCGGCCTGGCTTGCTGGAGCTGCAAGTGGCACAATGGTTTCACTGGCTGATGGAGGCTGGAGAGCAGGTTTCTCCTCCAGGGAAGGCAGCAGAAAGTCTTTCTGATCGTCCACCTTCCCTGCAGCTTCACCCGAAGGCAGCTCTTCAAATAAGGAAAGCAGAGGGTTGGCCCTGTACTGGATCAGCTGCATATCTGAGGGAAAAACAAACAGTTAAAACTGTTTCACCAACTGAAGGCTCTTATTCAAGGCAAGGAAGTCTGGAAAGGTTGCTTCAAACTTGGTGTACTACAGGAAAGCCCAGGCTGGGCTGGGACAAACCCTACACCCATGGCTGTCAGAGTGAAGCCAAAGCCCCTGTACCTGGAAACATCAATGCCTGAAGCCCACTGCAAGCCCCTGACTCTCACAGCATGCAATGGCAGCACTGCAGTGGTAACCTGAGCAGCACTGCCTTTGGGGGGGATCACGGCCTGTGTAGGAGATACTGCCACAAGGACATTTGCAGTTCTGCTCCCCACTGTGGCACTCATGTCACGTTTCCATGTGAAAAAGGACACAGGATGGGACCCATGTTTTCTGTGTGAAAAACCAGGATGGGTTTTTTCTATCTGAAAAACAGGATGGGCCTGTTAAGACTGAGGCACAGCTTCAAGATCAGTGAAATGTCAGAGTCTTCACAAAAAGCTTAAGCCCAGACCAAAGAAGGAGATATGACAGGCTACAACAATTCCACTTCAATATACAGTTTTCAAAGAGTGTGGAGCTGCCACAGTGCTCAGTGTTCCTTCCTGCCCACCTTTGCTTCCTGAAGTTTCCCTCTCACTTGCTCCCAGACCTTCAGTGCTCTCTGCCAAGTTTGCCATCTGAAACAAGGCAGACAGAGAGTTAAGACAGAATGTTTAACAACAACAAAATGGAAGTCTTTACTGACTGCTTAACAGAATTAGATGTGAAAGGAGAAGGGAAGAGAGATGGAGCAACTGAGCAATGAGCCTGTTGTTGCATATGAAGGCCTGCACACAGGAGCTCTCAGAAGGAGGCACAGTGAAGTACAAACTGTACTTACTAAACAAAACAAGCTTCTGGCTAACAAATATTTGTTTTACCTTCCAAACCAGAAGCTTTACTACAATCAGTCTTGTTGGGGTAACAGTTAAACATGATTTCATCATGTAATTAAATTTTGCAGGCACTGCTTAAATGCAGCTGCATTTTACATCAGTTGTAGTCTAAGCTCTTCTGACTGAGAAATCCTAGTGTAAATATTTTTTCAGGACTACAACAAAAATAACACTTGCAAGGGTTTTTTTTAATAGTATGAATCAATTTTAGGAACTGGACCAAGAGAAGTAAGTTTGTGCTGAATTTCTGTATATCTTCTGAGGAAATCCCATACAACCATGTTCAGAACAACTACAGTGTATTGCATTACAATTTTCATTTAGTACTTTTCCTCCAGTCTTCAGACAGGCATTCCAAGTGTATGACTGCACTAGGAATGTAGGACTGGAAATTATCTTGAGATCCCTCTTAAATTCCGACATGCCAACACTGATAACTGAAACCCTGAAGTCAGCTGGATGCGATGAACCACCAGTGTCACCCCGTGCCACCAACCCCATTCCCACCCTTGAGGTACATCAAGCAAGATTCAACTCCCAGCATCACATTCACCCTCCCCACCACAGAAGTAAATCTTACTCTTACATTTTCCATACCAGGGGGAGTTTCCATCAAGCTCATATCCAGGGCTGGCAGCTCAGGATTAAATGTCTGAAAATAAAACCAGACCACATGTCAACTAATAAAGTTCATGAAATAAAATTGCAGAGGGCTCCTCAAAGAACTGCAGGACCCAGTGTGCTGCTCCTTCCACTGAAGCACGGGGACAGTGGCTCCTCCATGGGCCTTCAGCTGGGAGCTTCAACCTGTGGCAGTAAACTGAGGTCACAAGAGGAGAAAAGGTTACCCTGTTTCCCAGTGATTCCAGGAATACAGCTAAATTTCACTCCATATCATCCAGTTGAATCAAGCACACAGTCAGGATGTGATGATATGTGATTGAGGTTTGAGAAGGAGAATTGAGGCAATTTTTTTCCTTCTTTTTCTCCCCCTTCGGTTCTGTAGAACAGAAATCCTTTATGACCTGGGAAAGGCTCCCAGTATTACTTTGTACACTGTGAATACCTATGAATCATTCTATTTCTAACTATTTGCTTTTCAAGATGTTGCCCCCTCCTACCCATTACAACATGGAGTAAACTAGTGACATTTCATGATGCAACCTGAGCAGTATTTCTCAGAAATCAGAAATAGCGAGAAGACACTCACATCACTGAATGCTTCAGCACCGAAGTTGTACTGCTTCCCTGACAGCATTGCTTGGAGCTCTTCAAGGCTGGCATCGATGCAGTTCAGAAAATCCTGAATTTCTTCTCTAAAAAGACAAAATTACATAGTACTGTAAGGCACAGGTGGCAGGCAGGGCCTCCTCTTGCCCCACAAGGCAGATTGCCTACAATCCAGAACAGCCAAATGGATGAAACTGCATTCCTGTGTCACCTTTCACTCCACTTTTCACTCTGAGGTACAGGTACAAGGAACACTACCTGAACAGCAAGCACAACTACAGCTATCAGGTCAAAAAGCAGTTCCTCCTTCCATACCTACTCCCTCCCTCATTTTAGTATCTGGTCAATGTTCTCAGACCCCAGCCTGTACACCAGTACCTGTTTAAACAAAGGTCCGATGGCTTTCCCCTGGGACAATAAATGATAAGCAAAGGGCTGGAAATAATCTAGGCCTGAAGGAACTCTACCTACTTTGAAACACTGGCTTGTTGCCAAATTGGACATGTTTCCAAGGACAGTGGGCAAGACATGAGGGACAGTGAAGAACCTGGAAAGGCAGCAGCAGGCACAGTGGCCACACTGCATGTCTTGCTATGCCATGAGGTGCTCCTGTACTGAATTCCCAGCGCTGAGGAACGGGCAGTTCCAAGGCACTGCCCCACATCCTGCAGTGCCCAGGAGGGAAGATACAGCAGGGCCTTCAGACCATACGAGTGCTGGGACACCACCCCAGGCCCTCCTACCCGCCACTGACCACAGCAGAAGAGCTGTAGCAGCAAGGGTTAAAGCTTTGTCCTCAATACAGCTCTCCTGCAGCCACAGTGATGGCACTGGCAAAGCTCAGGGACTGGAGTGGAGCTGGGAACTGCTCACGCAGCCACCGCGGAGTGGGAACCCATGGCCTGCACCCCTGATCCAGGGCTGTGTGATCTGACAGGGCACACGGGAAACAGCTTTGCACAAATGAGGGGCAGAGAAGGAAAGGAACAGTGAGATGACCACCAGGACAATCCACATCCAGGTCCCAGGAATAAAGTGCCCACAATGCCTGCCCGAGATTAGTGCTCTTCACCTGCTGCTTGGCAGCACCTAGCAGTGCCAGCAGAGGGCTGATGGGACACACTGACGGATGCACCAGCACTCAGGCACACCTGTTACCATAAAGGTGACAGGGACACTTACCCTTTTTCAATGTGTGATACCAAAATGTGGCTTTTTCAAGCCCTGGTAACAAAGGTGCAGAGAATTCACTTCATCAATGACAATTCAAAAGCTAATTCCCTACGTTCTGTCAAACAATACACCCTCCAGAACTCCAACAGGATCCCACAAGGTGACAACAGCCTAATGCTTTTCAGAAACAAGTTAATACCTCTCCAGCAAAGGATCATTTTGGTTTCCAGAGTTGTTCTCATTCAAGATGGAGTCAATTACTGACACGGGGTCCTCTGGAGCATTTGGCTGTGCAGTGTGGAGCTCCACAGCAGCAGTGCCTGTTTCACCAGATTTGCTGACATCGTTTATAGGAACTGATGGGACAGGTTCTGCACAGTTTAACTCACTTGGCTGTGATACTTGACAAAGAGGTAAGCCAGGATCCAGAGCTGCCTGTGGCTCTCTAAAACGTGACCCAAAGAGAAACAACACACAGGAGAATTTATCAACTGCATTACTATTCATTTCAGGTTTAGTATCCCAAATCTTAATAAGATTAGGCCAGTCAAGGGTTCAAGTAACAAACTGGTCTTTAGAAAAAGCAGCAAAGTGGCAGATTAAGAATCTCTTACTACAGCTTACACAGAGACCATGTATGAGAGCAAAACACCTCTTATTCCCAGGCAAAAAGCAGCAATATAGTATATGGGATTTAGGCAGGAGGGAAACTCCTAAAAGACAGACTCTGGAAGGAAAATACTCCAAATTAGTCCATATTTCATTCTGGCTATTAACAACGAAACGGGTTTTCACTAAAATCTGTTGCCACACAGAGGATGTCTTCCCTAGGATACGCTTAGTGAGAGCAGTATTGAAACTGGAGATAAAACTATACATCTTAATTTGTTTGTTAGCAATCTATATACATTTTGGATTATCAGAAACTGATATATGCGCTCACGTCCCTGTTCAGTCAAAAAGTCAAGTATGTGCTTATGTTTTGAACACACAGAAAAGCCTCAGCAAATTAAACCTGAAATGTCCATCAGACTGACAGGCCTCCAAGGACTCCTGAAGAGACATGAGCTCTGACAATAGCCAATGCTACCTGCTGTAGAAGGACAGCGTGCAACAGGCCTGTCATGCACAAATGGACATTCAGAGAGACATTGTTTCCCGGAATCCATATGGATCACCAACATTACTGTAACTACCCAATTAACCCAGGCATAAGTATTTCATATACTTTGGACATACCTGGCTCTGCCACTTGTGTGTGCCACAGCAAGGAGGCCATTGGTGGCATTTTCCAGGGTGTCAGTGATATCTCGGATTATCAGACCTGTACCATTTCCATCCTCTTCATCTGCACTATGTTCAGAAAAAGCCATCTGCAGATACAGCACAGAATGAGTAAACCACAGGCTCTGACCTTTTCTTTTTTCATACTGAAGCCCCATTCTCCTTGCAGCTTCTCTTTCCTGTTCACATTTCACCTGTGACCAGTTGCACTGATCTGCATGATTTTACAGCCAGAGTGATGCTCTAAAGCTGCTCATTGCCCATTACAAAAGGGAGTGCATTGATTACGAGGTTAGGGTGTTTGTAGCCATAAGGAAGACTGATATCACTGTGTATCATCCTGTCCAACCCACTGCCTCTATCCCTGGGGAGACTTACAGCTTGGCCACTCTCCACAGGGATGCGGACATACTGACGACTGTACTTGGAGGGTGAAGCACCCGCAGCATCCGTGAGAGACCTGAGACAAAGCACAGCTTTAGTACATCCTGACTTCCAGAAAGAAGAGCTGCAGCAGTGCCAGATACAGGCAGTAATGGTTATCATTCTTTCCCTCCAAGACGCCTGGCTTTTGGGAATGTGTGTCAGGAAGGGTACTGCAGGCAGCCTGCACTACACACACACACACAGTGGTTTGGAAGAGGTCAGTTATGCATGCACATTTGGAGATTTACCACTTCTGATAACTGTGCCCTTTGGAATTGAAAATGTATAGAATATTCTCTTCCCACCCATTTTAGTGATAGGAGGAAATACTTATTTTGTGCTTGACTGAACTTCCATCAGCTTTTTCAAGTTTGAATATACAAATGATAAAAATACCTGTCACACAACAAAAACTGATTTATCCCTATAATTTACATCTGACTGATCTGGGACCTATCAAGTAATTACCTTTTTCTTTTGACCCCAACAATATAATTTCCTCGCATCAAACTGAGTATAAATTGAAGAATCTAAAAAGGAAAAACAAAAGAAAACCAAAACCAAGTGGTCAGCATAGCAATCCTAACATTAAATTCTTAATTCAGATTTTACTATAAAATTATACAGTTATGTGACAGAAATTAACAGGTATTTTAAAAATCCATTTGCAGTTATATCTTAAAGAACAAAGCAAGAGTTACAAACTGCATAGAAAAATTATCCCACTTGCACAGTTGGCTTTTTTTTTGAAATGCAATATAACAGCACAAGTCACTGGAGGATTCCAGACCAGAAACAGCTGAGGAATAAACCAGAGAAAATTTTTTCCAGCGTGCAAGCTCCTACAATTTCTGGGTTCCAAGTTCACTTCTCAAGTGGTCTAAGTGTATCCTGGTCCAAGATCTTTCACAGACTCCATTCCACGTGCCTGCAATCTCTCAAGGTCTGGGCTCCTGTTACCATGCACTGTCTCCACACACTGACATCCTACTATGACTTTTCCTTAGTGCTTTGCTTGTGGTTTTTTACTGTGCTACTTCTGGGACACTCAGGAACTGAGAACATTTTCTTTATGCTGTATTAATACAGCCTGTTCAGCTCTGTGTCATTTGTCATTCTACATAAGCAAAGAATGCCATGAAGTATCACAGAGGCAGGAATAAGGATGGTAGCACTGAAGATGCTGCAATGGTACCTTAGACAGCAGCTTCTGTTGTTGACTGTGCTTCTGCCTTAGAACTGCCACTTCTTTCCACAGGGCCTTATTTTCTCTGCAATGCAGAATAAATCAGAAGACAGAGGATGAACAGAGTTTACTTTATATGCTCTAGTTTTACAGCTTTCAAACCTTTAGAGTACCTTGCAGAACCAATGGCAACATTCCCTCTGTGGATAACTAACCCTCAGTTAATCCGATCCACTAGTATAAACTCTGGGTTAACTTAACTCCATTTTCAATCAGGCAGCATCAAACACTCAGTAAGGACACCCTCATCCTCTGCTGCTCCACCAATAATCTTGACCTGAGATATTCCTTCAAAGCCTCAAAGCTGTTGAATAAGGACTTTGTGTTACACTCAGCCTGTTTCCAAACACTGACAGCCTTGGGACAGATCTAAAAGTAGTGTTCAAGGGGATTGGTCGGTTTTTTTTTTTTTAGAGAACACAGAGAGAAAGGTATCTCCTGAACTCTGTTTGATATCTGCTGGTATACCAATGACCTGAATGAATTACCAGTGCCTATATGAAGGGGATCTGAGAGAACAGAGATGAGGATGTGTAAAGTCCATTTCCAATAAGGAAGAAAACAAAACACCAATTGTCCCTCACTGCATCTAACCCTGATTGTACTCAAAAAATGAAATGCTTTTATTGACCTAAAGAACTACTACAGGTGCTGGCAACCAGAGTGAAATCTCAAGACAGTCAACAAACTCCCAGTCTAAATTTCCAGTCTGTAACTGAATTACAAAAACAAACAAGATTCAGAATGTTGTGTGAGGTGGAATGGGCATTCTTAGGAAAAAATATAGCTTCACCTGTTTCCAGTTCACATGAAACCCATATTTAGCCAATGTCCATCAGATATAAGCAACATTCAATGTATAAGCACCCCCAAACAGCCGAGTCTACCTCTTCATGTTAGCCAGCCTGACATCCATGTTGTTCTGCTGCTCTCTCATCTCCTGCACTTCAGACAGGACTTTGTGCAAATCCTCTGTGCAGACCTTGAGATCCTCAGTTCTCACTGCAGACACCTAGAATGAGTACACATGCTTTACTACAAACAGTGCATACTCCTTGCTGCAGGGAGAGCGCAGTCAGTCTGCAGAGCAGGACCGAGCCCCATTAAAAGACCAGGTAAGACTGCAATTCTTACATGGCACAAAACACCACAACTGCTGCAGTTGACAATCCTTAGGACAGGCTGCACTGTATAAAAAAAACAAGATGCCAATGAAAACATGACATTAGCACTTTGTACCTGGAGACAGTAGATTCATGACCATAATTCACAATAAAAACCACTGACTGCAAAGGGCTTTCCCTGGGGGTTCTCAGTCAGGCCTGGTGACAGCTTGCCCTCTAGTGTCACAGAGCAAACACCAGCCAAAAAAACGCCACAGCCGATAGTGGAAGAACAAGGTGATCATATTCCTTCTAGATGTGGGTAAATCTGCCAGCAAAGGACTAACAAATTTCCATTAAGTTACCGGGAGATTAAGGTGTCTAGTTAGATGCATCCTACTCAGTCAGAAAATTTATCCCACACCAGCTGAATTGCAGATTCCCCTGCTGGTGCTTCCTCTACTATCTCTCTGCTCAGTGACATTCCAAAGTTATGGAGACTTGTCTGCAGAAAGACGAGTCCAAACTGCTCTTCTACTCACAGCAGAATCTGTGAATGCTGCTACTTCAAACAATGGTGGAAAAGCCATCTGAGAGCAAAAAGCTCACCATCTCCTTCCTGCACTTCTGTATTAAACATTTTCCATTTCCTTCAGCAACTCTCTCTGCAGCAGGAGCACTGTTGGCTGCAACACAATTCAGGGTTTTGAAAAAGACAGGTCTACAGTGCATCACATGCACTTGTCTGAATGACACATCCAGGTTTTGTGGGCATAATTTTGAACATCATTTTGCCAAGTACTGACTATAAAATGGAGCCACATGGAGTTGTACCAGGTATCCCTCCCAACCTACAGCCTGCTGGGAGTTTTCTTGTTACTCTGGTAAATTCCAGGGGAATGTGAAAGCATCTCTTGGATTCCAAGGGGGAGGTGAAAGCACCAACGTGGGATTGGCCTGCTGAGGTCTGAGATAAATTCTGTGCAGGTTGTCATCCAAAGGGGAATGGGATAGTCAGATAGTCAGAAACGAACCTATGGTGGTACGAACCAACATCCCATCCCTTTGTGCTGGAACTGAACACAGCTGTTGTGCAATCACTTCTCAGACATGACTAACTACTTTCTTGACATGATCCCATGGTGCAAAGGATGGATTGAACGGTCTGACAGTTGTCCTCCCTGTCTGCAGTCTAGATGCTTTGCTGTTTGTTGCAGTTAATAATTTATGCTAATGTACACAGGGTGCATCCCAAATGGAATTCTTGGCTGTCTGATTTCTCTTCAGCACACCACCTCTCTGCGGGAAGACAACCAAAAGTTGCAGGAAGTGGGTGGAAATTTTGAATGCAGCCAGCTAGCCTCCAAAAAAAAAAAGGGCTGATCTAAATTCTGCCCAAGTACAAGGAGAAGCTCAAATACAAGCTCTTCAGAGTCCCCAACTGGCTAATCAGGGTGTCCAGTCCTTAGGTGCTGAGGCACTGGCACAGGCTGCCCAGAGAAACTTGTCTGTCCCATCGCTGGTTGGACGGGGCTTGGAGCACCCTGGTCTAGTGGGAGGTGTCTCTGCCCATGGCAGAGATGAACTCTAAGGTACCTTCCAACCCAAACCATTCTGGTATTCTGTGAAGACACACAGGGTACTTGCATACCAGCAGTAAAGCAAGTCCTGCATTCCAACCTGCAGTCCTGACAGAGGCCTGAAATACAGTTTACAGCCAATACTGGAATATGGCCCCATTCCAGGCAGTAAAAGACCAAAAAAATGAATGACTGTTTTGCAAAAAAATCACTAACATTTCCTGTGCAACAAAGAGTATCTTTCATCAGCCTATTCAACACTTCATATGAATGTCCTTGGCACTGAGCAGAGCTTTTTGTCTTTCCATCTAGAACACTCCACCCAGTGCACCACCCCTGGGACACATGGTGCCACACCTTACGTCACCGTGCACCTGCCTGGCCAGGCGTGCACGCTGGGACACGCTGGTCACAGCAGCGGGGGGAGCACAGCCTGAGCCAGTGCCACTGCATCGATTCTGGCTCCAAGCAGGGGCAGCTCACTGAACAATCAATCCAAACAGAATTGTGGCTCTCCAGCCTACCCTGGGCTTTTATTACCCTGGGCAATGCAGCCACACCTGACAACAGCCTAAAGAAAAGATTCTGCTGTTCAAATGTCAGCATGATGTATCACAATACTCTCTTCCTCAGGATATTATGGGCTGTAATGTGCCAATAGAGGATAAGTATCTGTGCAGAAACAGGTCAGACAAGGCCTGAACGTACAAAAGAAAAGCAGAAAGTGCTCATAAGGATGTAGTTTAGTGGCAACACAGTTTTGGAGGAGCAATATGATTTATGCAAACTCATCCAAATGAACCAGTTAGTGATGACCTTGGTGATTTTCAATGAGTGCCAAATGGGAATGTATTTTCTTTTGCTTCTTTCACTTTGTGCCCTTCTCTGAGTTAAAGATGCTGACAGAACTGCAGACCATGCTAAGCTGCAATCAGGAATAGGAACTCTGTGGAGAAGGGCTGCGGTTTGATGATGATGCAGAACATGGTCCTACCCCAGTTCACGACCAACAGCAGAGCAGTTTTTGTCTAAGCACTGGCACAAGGAGGCCCAGCCAAGCATTGTGAGGGAGTTTCCTTGGTTCCCATCGTATTTGCTGGCTGTGTTTGAAACACCCATACGTGCTCCTGATAAGCCACTTTCGTAACCAAGTGAAGTAAATATGTGCCTGGACTATACCTTGCGCTTGATGTTTTCCAGTAAATGTGCCTTCCCTTGCTTGAAGAAAGGGTGCTGGAACTCAATGACTGAACTTTTCTCTGCTGTGATGATACCATTCTCCAGAGCAATCACCTTCCTGAAACCATCTGTGGAGAGGAATCAACAAAGGCATTTCTTCCAGTTGAGAGCTGCTTCTGAATAAATACAGTTAAAGAAAAGTCCAATGCTACCAAAACACCCACTGCACTACAGTTACTGGGAGCAGAAACTATGAAAAACAGCCAAAGTAGCCTTTCCTGGTGCTCAACGATTTCACTTCTCTGATCTTCACAGCTAGAGAATATGTCCAGAGTACCACTGCCTGCAGGCTGCACACACAGCTGCACAGCAGAGGCCACTGTGTGTCCGTGGGCAAGACAGCCATGGCCAAACCATCCCAGCCACGTACAAACCTTCACAACAGTTAGTTAGAAATGAGATTTACTATGACATCTTGAATAGAATCATGTCCCAGTGGATGCAGAGGAATGCTAAAGTTTCCCTTTTACCCCTGACAACTACACATCAAAACAAATGCTGTCATGTACTACCATGGTCTACAGAATAAAGCAAGGCAGAGAAGTTAGCTCCCTGCCTGCCTATGCAAACACTTGCAGCAGAGCACCTTCTTCATACTAGACTGTCTGCACAAAGTAAGATATTGCCAGTTCTATTTCCATCACTGCTCAAAGGCCACAGGGTGGATGCATGATTCAGCTGACAGGCCAATCCACCTCTCCTCAGTCAAGGTTTTAACACAATTAATGCACTCCAGCTATTACTAGAAAGCCAGAATAGGTCCACCAGTAAAAGGAGGCTGCCACTACATTGTACACCTTCATAGGAATATTTGTATTTTTTCCATTTATCCTGGCTACAAGGGAAGAGACAATTGTTTCTTTGGATTATCCTCTGTCACTCAAGTGATGGGTCTCATAAACACAAGTACATGACACAAACAGCAGCACCTACCCTCTGTCCAGAGACTAAACAGATGTGCTTTCTCTCATGTCTACATAAATCCTATACAGGCATCAGCTACAGAGATCAGGCAAACCTACTGGGCAAGGACAGAAAGCTCCTCCCAGTCAGTCTGAATGAAATTCTAATTAAGGCAGCACCTCCTGTGCTGTTGATCCCTCCACTGGTCCCAGAAGCTTCAGCAGTTATTCCTGCTGGTTGCTGCAGCTCTGCATGCAGCACTGTGCCCCTGAACCACCCTCACTGCACCCCTCTGCCTGGCCACGCTGTACATATGCTACGCAATGCTGCCTACATGATGCCCACAAGTTGAGCAGAGAAAACATAATGAGAAACATAGTCCAGCTCGGCCCATCAGTGGGACTGATCTAGTTCCAACACAGCAAAACAGGCAAGAGCAGTGGCAGCCCCAAAATCCAGGCAATTTTTTTTCAGATTCTAGGTGTATGGGTATACACACAGCCTCTACCCCCCTGGGTACACATATGTTTGCTGCAAGAGCAACACTGGAGCTCAGGCAACCTCACACTACCTTTAGGCACCAGCACATATTCTTACAGCTGTTACTCAAAAGGACTTGGAGCTAAAACACAAAAACCACACACAAAACCAAGTTCTTCCATCAGTCTTTTCTTTTGCAAAGCAAACTCAAGGGCAGAGCTCACGTTTTCAGGGATGAAAGACTTGCCAAGTCCATTTGCTTGTTTAAAGAAATCCAAACTGAAGCCAAGTAGCTATGAACTTGGCAGACAGAATGTGTAGGAACCACTGATGCTTACACATGTTGAGCTGCCGTATGAAGCTGGAGATATTGTTGTGTTTGAAGTACTTGGGGAGCAGCTCCTTGGCAAACCTCTGCTCATCCAGAATGCAGAAATTCTCGCCATTCTAGGAAATAAGCAGGAGTAACAGTTAGTTAATAAGCACAGCTTTTCTAAGGTGTTGCTCTTAAGTGAAGACCATAAATCAGCAGAGACTGTTCTGATAGCAGAAAAGGGTGAAAGACATTGCCAAGTCAACTGTCTGTGGGGACACTTCTGAGTACTTGGGACTGGTCTAAAAAGTTTGAATTCAAAGACACAATTACATGGAACACTTCCATTGAACAGGGAATTTTCTTAAAGCCCTGACACATTTATCTTAACCCAAAGCAAAATTGTTCTAAAAAACCTGCTCTCTTTGCTCCCAGGAAACATATGCATTGCACAAGCCCAGTGGAATTCATGCCACTAAAGAGATTTCATCTCCCTTCATCAGTCTGCCCAGCTCCTGACAAGATTCTTCCATTGTATGTGCTATGTCATCACTAAAAATAACCACATAACGTTGCCGAGTTACCGAAAGTTCAGACAACACAACCCAGCGGTGACCAGGGGTAAGTGTGACACCAGCAGTGCCAGATTTATTACATGTTCAAGATCAAACTTCCTGGAAACCAGCGAGCTTTCTGCATCACTTTTATGTTGTTCATGAGGAGAACAAAAATACTGTGTTTCTTTTCGTCTTTGCCTTTGTAAAGGAAAAACGGCTGGGAAAAGGTGGAGAAAAATGCTACGGTTTTAAAAATGACAGGGAACAAAAATAAACACAGTGCGTGTCTGGTAGTTGTGTCCGTGCCCTGTGCCCGCGGGGTACATCTGTCTCCGCTCCGAAAGGTAAATGGACAGTTAATGGCTCCTGACAGCGTCCTTTCATCACCCGGAGCCGCTGACCGGGAACTCGCGACTGCCCCCCGGGGATGCCCCGCTGCACCAGCCCCGCCGCACGCGGGGGGTTGCGGGGGCAAAGCAGAAGCCCGGGCGCGGTCCTGCGCACGCCGGTCCGCGCCGCGGGGCTGCCCCGCCAGCACCACCGCAAGCGAGGCGGGGAGGCAGGGTCGGGGTGCTCCGGGCAGCCGGGGACCCTCCGCCGCCTCCTGCCCGCAGGGCTCCGCAGCCCCGGCCCGGCGTCCCCACCACCCTCCAGCCGTCCGCGCGGGCCTCCCCGGGCCAGGCCCGGGCGGCTACCTCACCCTGCTCCAGCAGATGACGTCGTCGCTGTCCGGGTCCTCCAGCAAGGCCCAGAGCTTGGCGAGGAAGCCGGGGACGGGCACGGGGCCGGGGGCGGGGGCGGCGGGGCCGCGGGGCAGCGCGGGCGCCTCCCGCATCCTCGGACCGCGACGGGCCGCGCGAGCGGGGACGGGCCGCGCGGGGCCGCGCG